>NC_134852.1:39774545-40086363 GCF_049852395.1 Peromyscus maniculatus bairdii
AGAGAGAAAGGAGAGACAAAGAGAAGCTTTGCCCAACTTAGCAGTTGTACACTGGTACACCGGTATACAGGACAATCAATGCACTTATGTTTGTAAGAGAACGGGAGGGCCAGCACTTGGAATCTGGGTACAATACTTCCTCTAAGACAGATTTGGAGTTGCACTGCTCTAAAGTGAGAATTCAGCACAGAGAATATAAAGGTCTACCAAATAGAAATGCCTTGGTGTCCTCTACAGCACTGAGCAATAGATTAGGAAGTAGGTGATTAACACAGCCATATCCTAATGGAATGTCAGAAGTTATAATGCCAGAACTGCTGCTTGACAAAGATCCAGCAAAGCTGAGCCACATGATGGCTGCCATGCCACCTTTGGTTTTCACCTGTTACATACTTGGGGCACTTTTTATATTTGTACAATTTGAGGATGTTAGATTGATGGAAAATTACTTTTGAATCATTTATGCCTTCTCCCAGGAATGCTGCTTTTAAGCTTACCCAGCAAAATCCTGAACATACTATTTTCCCCGACACACTTTGAGGGAGATAGCCTTATCTACTTGAAGGTCTTCCTTTACACCTTGGATGTTGTGACACATAAAGATGCCAGAGGTTTCTTCATGAGGCTATTAGATATTCTTGAAACATCTGTCCCTGGACTTACACAGGGACAAGATATTCAAAACAAAGTAAAATTAAAAAGGTCAACAAGATTCGGTAGGCTAGAGGAATTGTCCACAGTTCAGATTACAAGGCTCTTCCCACAGTACACTCAGACAATTACGTGACGTACAACTCTGTCCTACATATACACATATTGATGAGGAAATTATGCAGTGGAAAGATGATGAAAGTATGAGGTGTTACAATCTCCTTTCTTAGAAGTTAGCTAAGGTGGAGCCACTATAATGTCACATGACCAAGGAACAACAGAATGCCAGAATTAAACATATAGACAAATTCTATAAGGAGATAAATGTGAACATTGATTGTATTATGTCACAATTTGAATAATAACTGCAACATCTTTAGCCTGAGGATTTATCCTGGGCACTCTGACCAGTAAGAGTTAATAATGCACTGCTTGGGACATGACAAAATGCCCAGGATGGTTGAGGATTTAGTATTGATTTAGTGTACTTGAAGTAACCAAAGCAACAGGCCTGAGCACAGGCTGTCATATGACTATAGATGATAAAAATAGGGTTATGGGACTAAAGAGTAAGAATCATTACTCTGTTTATTAATGATGTCAAAACTTGAGGGAAAATGATTGGAAATAATAACTCTGTTCTGTCATAGTTTACTAATGATGACCAAAAGATGGGCAAAAGTAAGTGAAACACATGTCCAAAACCAAAAATGATATGATCTATGTTATGGAACATCATGAATGTCTGCCAACTAAATTCTGTATAAATAAAGAAAAACACTCTGGCTGCTAGTTAGTCAGGCTACAAGATTCTCCTGATCACCATGGCCTGGCTCACTTCCTTCCCTGCTGCCTCCTTACATTCTCTGAAGAACCCATCCACTGCCAAGGAAGGCTTCCCGCAGGCGATTGCTGTGTAACGGTGCATGAGACTGATTAGCTAGGTCAGTGACGTGTGTGTCTGTGGTGTCCTTGGACATGTCTTAATGGAGGATGGATGCCACTCATTGCCCTGCATTGTCAGTCCTTATAGAGACTGAAGATGGGGATGGTGAGCCAGGTCAAGGCTGAGCTATCAGGACTCCCATTTTTCCTCCCTGAGGACATCCACTCCTGAAAGTTTGAGCTGTGTCTGCTTTGAGTGCTGATCTCAGTCCTCCCTCCTGGCTCTGCTCACCTTGAAGATTGGTGTCTGGCTTGTCTTGAGTAGGTGTGGGATAGTAGATGGAAGAGGTGGAGAAGGGTGTTTGGACATTTGTTGACTGAATCTCCTTTGGCATCATCACCATCTCTGGTTGCAGGGCAGAGGCCTGACCCCCAGAGTAGGACACAGAGCCACAGGCCTGCAGGCACTGCCCGAGTTCTCCAGGCATCAGAGGGCCCAGGCTGTATCCTTCCTGGTAGGTAGGTGCCAGGCTGTATCCTTGATTTGGCAACTGTGGTGGTGTGGCCTGAATAAGGCTGGTAGACAGTGTTGGATAGGAGAGGACTAAAGCATTGGGATCTAAAATATTATCACCCTGGGCTTTCCTAGACAAGGAGGAGAATGTGGTATTCTGGTCAATGACAGTTACAGTGAAATCCTGGAGCACAGCTCCTTCCTCCAGTCAGTGTTTCCCATGGGATCCCACTGGAGAACACCTGGATAGGAGAGTGCTGATGCAGAGCTCTGGTCCTGGTCAGTCAGCGCAGTCACCATGGTTGTGCCAGCTGGTAGGTAGGGGTAGGCACTGTCCATGAGCTGCTGGCAACAAGTGCTGGAATCTGATGGCAGGAGCCATGCTGAACTCACAGCTGGGGTGGAGACTCTGGAGAACTTGCACACACTTCCTTGTAAGGGGGTGGCCTTCCCTAGCACAGGCGCAGAGGGCTGCAGAGCACATTCTGTCCCAAAGAAAGGTACACTTTGGAAATTTTCTTTAGGAATCAAGAGGAAAATGGGAAGAGTGGTGAGAAGGAATCCTTCTACTTTCCTGTGGTGAGCTGTTATCATCAGTTTGTACCGTCTGAGAAAGTCTGAGATCTATGTTCCATCACAAATCCCAAACAAATCTTTCAGAATGGTTCTTGGTAATGGTTAGGATGACACTCATTTCATGAGCTGCCTATTCTTCCTATGTGGACCTGGACTTCCTAATTGATCCATGTTGACCCTTGCTGTGACCTAGACAACACCCATCTTTGCCCTGCTTTGTCTTGTTCTGATTCTTGCTGTGGCACTGCCTCATATCTGCATCCCAGAACAGAAGTGTTTAAAGTAGGAGAAACTTAGACAGCTTCTCATGCCTGTCCCTTTGTCCTGTTGTGTGCAAATATTCCTCTATGGAGAGAGAGAGAGAGTCTCTACCTAGATCAGTCTGGCCTTGAAATCACACAGACTGGCCAGCCTCTGTATCAGAGTGCTGGCATTTTAGGTTCTTTTCATGTCCACCAGGCTTGGCTCTACTCTGAACTTTCTCAATGAAGTGATGTATCAGGAATTTCATAGATAAGAACTGTATTTAGCTAAGAATCCCTTCATCATCTAGCTTCCCCTATTCCCCACTACTTTTTGTGTAAGTCATTACCTCTTACTGTGAATGGTCTTATATAACCATTCAGCTTATATGCATATATGACTACACAAATAAAACCTGCTGATAACATTTCATGTTGATTGCCTGTGTTTCATGTGATGTCTTGGGACTACAAATGTATTGTGGAGTTCATCTCTGAATAAGATTATTTTTTAATCAGAGTGCTGGCATTGTAGGTTCCTTCCATGTTCACCAGGCTTGGTTCTACTCTGAGCTTTCTTATTGAAATGATGGATCAGGACTTTCATAGATAAGAACTGTATTTAGCTAAGAATCCCTTGTCATCTAGCTCCTTCTCTTCCCCACTACTTTTTATGTAAGTCACTATTTGTTATTTTTTAATATAAATTCAGCACACATCCAATATGACTACATGAATACAACCTGCAGATATCATTTCTTGTTGAGTGCCTATGTTTCAAGCGACAGTTTGGGATTTCTAATGTAGCATGGGTTCATCTCTAAATAAGATTGTTTCTTAATTAAAAGTTGGTTACATTGATTCTTCAATGAACACTTCCACAGTAACTGTTAATTTCTAGTAACTCTCCTAGTTGGGAATCCTTGTGAGAATCTGTGCACACACTGGTGTGTCAGTTCTTGTCCAGAGAACAACTGACTGTGGAGTAGCCAGCCCATGTTGATAACATCCAATCCTACCAAAAGATGAGGAGAATGCTGTGGAAGATGGGCTGGATAGAGGGTAAGAGCCAGGGACTAGAGCTGGATATTGTTTTCTATATGTGACAGGAAACCTTTACCTAGACTAATCTCAACAGTGTGGCTGCCTAATAATGGGTTGGGATATGAAAATGTCTTGTGCCTTTTTATTTACTCTGTGGTTATCTGTAACATTTGATCCAAACTACCTTTGTGTACATCCAGGGTCATCTCTGCAGTGTACCCTCTTTATTTCCATGTATTCTAACCCCACTAATAACCAGATCTAAATGTGACATTCAATTCCATCTCTCTATCAGCATCATTAATATACCCATTAAACAAAAATTTAAAAGTATAGTAAAAATAAGGGAAAAGTGATCCTTTTTTAATGTTTTAAAATGTCTTTCCTTATCTGCCATGGTTGGAGGGATAGTATTAGCAAACCATAGTACATTGGAGGAAGAGAATTGTTTATCCTTGTCTGATCATCTGACCTGAGTGGCAAGGGTGTCCGATATCAGACAGCACTTACTGGTCATTGGTCACAGGTGACCTGTGATGATCCAAATTTGTTTACAGGCGTCTCCATGGCAACCCCAAGACTCTACCAGGTGGTGGTAGGGTTGGAAGGAGAATGATGTCATAAACAGGGCAGCAGCCAATGGGAAGGTCAGATTCTGAGCTAACAGATGGGATTGGTTGGACAGAATGCCAGGAGACCAACAGTAGCCATGCAGGCTGAGGTGTATGCTAGTGAAAGAGACAATCCTGGCATGGAAGTCCCCCTTTCATGAGGTTTAGTCCAGAGCATTCTTATAAAGTTCATCGATATAGCTGTTTCTATTGTTCCTATGAGGTGTCACCTTCCAGCATAGATTGTCCCATCATCATACACTGAACATACACTCAGTAGCCTTGGGCAAGAAAGATAGGAACACCTTCGTGAAGGAAATGTGGGTGTGAAACCTTTCCAGTTGATCTGATTTATGAGCTGTCATCATCTGTCCATGACCCAAGAAAGAGATCAAAGGGCTCCTTTCTGACTGGGTTGAAGGACAGGGTATTGATGCACCTTTGATGATGAACTCCAAGAATCTTCTCTTTGGGTTTCTTCTCTTAGAGGCCTTCCTTAGTCTGTTTTGACCCAGACAGGACTCACATCGCCCTTCTCTGCTTTTCATCCCTATTTGGTATGGTTTGATTTTTGGAGTAGGGTGACCCTGTATCCTTAAAGTGGAGGCCAGTATCATGGTGAACTTCCAGAAGCAGTAGTCTTCTGTTCATCATGAAGATGCTTGTAATTGGAGGCTGCTGGTAGTAGTAAGCACTTGAGGGGTAACCCCTGTTGTTTGGGTAGTCATCATGTATATCACTCCGGTCTTAGACACATGGGCATTCTTTGTATCTTGCCTCCCTTCTTATAGTTTGAAGTTGTTAGTCATTGAGTCTGGCCGCCTTCCTTCTTCATCCACAAGTATAATGAGTGTGAGAGTTACTGAACCTTCTTCCTCCTGGCAACAGTCTCTGCAGAATCCTGGGCTCTAGCATTCCCTGCCATGCTTTTTTCTGAGAAAAGGCTAAATAGAAATGAAACACCTAGAGCAGGAAGACATTTGTTGGTATGTGGCGGTGGGTTACATGAAAAAAGCAATGTAGGTGCTTTTGTAAGTGTTGCAGCTTGATGGAAAGTGATCCTGGTAGTTGAGAGCCAAGGAATAGCACAAAGTCAATAAGCTAGCAGCTTACATCTGTTCCAGTTAAAGTTTTCCCCAATTCAACAACTCTGCTTTGTTAGGGGAAGATTTTCCCAGCAAAAGTTACAGTTCTGCTCTGCTCTGCTCCACTGTGGCTAATGTTCCCTGTCTGCTCTGCTCCCTTCTGACAAAAGAAGGTCTTGCCTAAACCTCATTCAAGAGATTTATTGGTAGGGAAGAATCCAGGAAGGTTGCTTCCTCTAACAGAGTGGAAAAAGGCATTTCCCAACTGAACATATACAGGGCTTATGTAATAGAGCATCTTAGTGGGGGAGCTTTTCCAGGGTGAAGCTTTTCACGGTAAGAATTGCTCAGATTCCAATCCTTGAGTTTGGACAAACCTGGAGATTTATTATATTTTGTGCTCAGGTATTGGTTTTCTTCATAAGGGATTGGTTGGCTCAGGTTACAGGGCTATTGTCTGTCTTTTTTATTGGCCCTTTTTAAGCTTTTGGCTCTGCTTTTAGAGCCATGGTTTTAGGCTCCACAATTTCCCTTTATATTTGAAAAAAATAGAACAACCCATTACCCATCTCAGTGTATCTTTACAGACAGGAATGCAAAATTTTGATGAAATATGGGGAAATCTTGTGTATTCCTCATTTTGATTTAGATTGTTATCCCTTTTGGTCATTCACTGGTGGGTTCCTAGACTGTCTTATAGCGTGGATATAGTGTACATTTATATACATTTCTTATTATAACTACCTCATAAAGCACTACTATGACAGTGTCTGTCAGTCCCCATTGAAAATGACCCTTGATCCTGTTTAGTTATCCTGCTGCATTCACATGAGCTGTCAGCACTTTCCATTGGGACCATTTTTACACTGAGCTACTACTGTAGAACTTTTTTTCCATGTAGATTGTATCATATTTTGTAGTGTTTGGCAAAGCTCTGCAATAAGACTGTCCTTTTTCATAGGCCAGTAGGCTGCCTTTGCCTTTCACTCTTGCAGTTTCCTTCATGACTGACCACTTTTCAGATAATGTGACATATTCCAATTGGCAATGACTGAAAGTTGGAAGGTTCATCCAGGCTTTTGGTTGTAGATCCATCAGAAAAAAGTGTCCTCTTATAGTAGCTTAGAACCAAATGAGTAGAACATGATAGGGCCTGTGTCATTTGAATTCTGAGAGTGGAGAGAAAATGAGAGATAGATAGACAAGTAGATAGATAGATAGATAGATAGATAGATAGATAGAACTGTGTTCTGTGTTTAATTCTCACCGTTTCTGTGTTTTTTAGTTTTTTTTTGTTTTTTTTTTTTTTTTTTTTTTTGGATTTTCGAGACAGGGTTTCTCTGCGTAGCTTTGCGCCTTTCTTGGAGCTCACTTGGTAGCCCAGGCTGGCCTCGAACTCACAGAGATCCTCCTGCCTCTGCCTCCCGAGTGCTGGGATTAAAGGCATGCACCACCACCACCAGGCTGTTTTTAGTTTTTAATATTTGCATATTATTTTTCTTTCAGTGTAACAATGACCTTGTTTCCTCTAACCACATATACCGAACTTAGTTACCGCACCCCATACTCCTTCCAATTATTTTCCAAGTCCTCATTTCTCAGTATATACTACTTTCTCTCCCTCTTTACAAAAGAAAAAGCTTTCAAAATATAACAAACAAATATAATAAAATATTTTTGGGGGCAGCATCTCCAAGAAAAGTAAATGTAAGTTAAATAACTTGAAAGATGGTATCCTGTATGGGTGGAAAAATGGTACTCTCTGAAGACAGATTCCTGCTAAGTGCTGGAGGTAGGCTTAAGCCTCAGGAGATGTTGGGCAAGAAGGTCCTTAGTACCTCCTAAAATGTGAAAGTTATTGTGACCCTGTTGTAAGTTATGAGCAGGAAGTAGCAAAGGGACAAACTGAATGATTTGCAGAATATGAAATTTACAGACTTGCCTGGAGGTGGAACCACTTTCTTATATCCAGCTGGGTGGCCTTCATAGACTAAGCAGGCTCTTCCATCATTTTGGGGGAGAATGGTCAGTAGTTGTGCTATTAGGTTGTTGGATGGCTCTTCCACATAGTAAAATGTCAAGTGAGAATTTTATACTGGTAGGGAGAAGGCACAGTTGTTAGGTATATTTGTAACAACTCTCCAATTTGTTATGTGTACACATGCACAGAAGGGAATTCTTATTTTTACTGCAATCCACCATAAAATGTTCTGTGACTGAGTAGTGCCTACATCCCAGAGAGAAGACAACTGCTATTGTTTTGTTGAATGGAATGGTTGGGTCTCTACATTTCCCTTCTAAACCTTTGTAAAATTGCAGGAGATGAATGTAGTTGCAGCTGTAACTGTTACAGTCTGCCTCCTTGCTGGCCTTCCTTTGGCATTGTTTCTGTTGCTGTTGGAGAGAGCTGTCATTGTTTAGGCTGCTGAGACTCAATGGCTGCTGTTGTGGTGAGATGGTTGGCTGGTACTCAGAAATGGATCATGCACAAAGCAGTCCATCCAAGGCTCAGGAATTGTCCTGCAAGTAGTGCAATCAAATTGAGAGCTAGAGCAATGGGATAGAATAGTGTAGCATGGCTTTTTATTCCAAAATCAAGTGAAAATCCCATTGTGAAATGTTAGCAGTGATTACCTTGGATGGATGGATACCTTAGAAAGTAATTGAAGAGATAGATGCAGTGATAGACAGGTCTGTTGCTGTGAAGCTTTACTGTACATAGTAGAAGGAGCGATGCAGATTCATGAAAACTTGACTTGTCATTCTAGACATTACTTGCATTTGACCATAAGGCCCATTGGAAAATGGTCTTTCTTGATGCTAGAGAATAGAAGTGGAGACTTAACTGAAAGTAAGGGTATTCCAAGTATTGCTTCCACAGGAAACACCAATAAGGTATTGTGGGTATAATGTGAGGTATTCTACCCTTTATTTCAGTATGGGGTCACTTTAAATACCAACACCAGATCTATCTCAATTTCCATCCCTATTATTCCAAGGAATTGAACACATTATTGCTTTGCACATGAGTATAGATTGCAGCATTTTTCAGTAATATCTATATTATCTGACCTTGCTGTCCAATAACAGAGCAATGGATAAGGAATATGTGATGTCTACACACAACAGAACCATTTCAGCTAAAGTGATGAGTATAGTCAAGGTGATTGTAGGAGAGTTCTTATAACTTGGGGTAATCATTTTATACCATATGTATCCAGTCCCAGACAAATATCTCCTGATGCTGTCTGTATATATGGATCCTAGATTATACATATCTCCATGGTTCAATTCATGACTTGGGAGGCAATGCTGTCAATGCCTAAGATTTTTGCTGACAATTAAGAAAAGTTACTGGGCTCAGTGTACAATATACAGTTTTAAGAGAATATGTTCAATGAAAAGTACAATGAGAACTAATGTTATTGAGAAGGATTCAATACAAGTACAGCTTTGTGTGAGTTGCTTTAATATGAAAAATGATTCCTGAGATTTGTTTAATAAGAATTATTCTACAAGACCCTTAGTTTGAAAACATCAAGATTAAAATGCCTTCAATCCCAGCACTCAGAAGGCAGAGGCAGGCAGATCTCTGTGACTTCGATGCCAGCCTGGTCTACAAAATGAGTTCCTGGCAAAGCACAACGCTACGCAGAGAAACCCTGTCTTGAAAAACCATAATAATAATAATAATAATAATAATAATAATAATAATAATAATAATAATATCAAGGAGATATCCATTCAAATGCATTTCTATTGCTCCTAAGGTGTAAAGTGAAGCACATGGTCTCATGGCAGTGCCTAAATCTGTAATTAAAGCCACACAAAGAGAGCATAACACTAGAGGCCTCTGTAAGCCATTGCTTTTCAGTATTCTGTTGTACCCAAATTTGTCCCTGTGAGGATCATCGTATACAGGTAGTAGGATCTTTTCATGATGGGTTTGTTAATATTTTCTACATGGATGACTTTGGACATAGCCCTTTTTAGAATGAGCAGTTTTGGTCCCACACAGTAGTTGGCAGTTAGATATTGTGAAGACAGATACACCATTTGTGGTGATATTTTATTTGTATGTTAATATATAAAGCATGAATGAAGGTCAAGGGGAAAATGGCCAGCCACTTTTAAGTAAACATAGAAGTGATGCAGTGGTAGCACATGCTCTTAATTCAATCATGTGGCATAGGGTCTCTGTGTGTTCAAGGACACACTAGGGAACAGCCAAGCATGGTGACACACTCCTTTAATCCCAGTACCAACCATAGAGACCTGGCGGTCTGTACAGACAGGCATTGACAAGGAAGTGACATAGCTTGGCTAAGAGCCAATGAGAGGGCAGAATAGCAAGGCAATAAAGGCGTGGGTAAGACAGGAAATAGCTCACTTTTGGTAGCTGCAGGACTGGAGATGTAAAGTTGGTGGCTCTCTATTTCTCTGATCTCTAAGGCTATCACCCCTATATTTGGCTCTGTGTTTCTTATTTAATAAGACCATTTAGAAATTCATCTACAATTCGTGCTCATGTGGCAAGAATTCATTAAATAAAACCATTGATGGCCTTATAGGCCAGGGTATACAGGCCCCCTGGCTTGGACAGAGCTACATGAGATCTGGCTAAATGCAGCTGGAGCTCCTTGCAGCCAGATCTCTGACTCATGTTGCTAGAACTGCAAGGTTGCAGAGCTGCAAGCATCTGGACTCCTTGTGTGTTTACAGAGCTCCTGGTTCAGGCCAGAGCACATAGCTGGACTTTGTATTTAGTTTTTAGCTTTTAGTAGGTGCTTTCTCTCTGTCTCTGTCTCTGTCTCTGTCTCTGTGTCTCTGTCTCTGTCTCTCTCTCTCTCTCTCTGTCTCTCTCTCTCTCTGGTTCCCATTTTGGACTTCCACCATGCTAGTTAGCTGCTTTGAAAGTCCCTCGGACTTCTACTATCCTATGCAGACTTGGTAAGTCAATTAAGATATCAGATATCTTAAAGGAAGGAACTAGTTAAAAGAGAACATTTTTTCCATATTAAAAAATAGGAAATATTTTTCAATAAAAGGAAATTAGTCTTTGTTTGATAATTCATTAGACAGTCTGAAGGCTGTACAGATAAATGAGAGGATAATTAATGTTGATAGGATGTAGGAAACATCAGTTATAAGTATTATTTGTTTAATTATCCTTATTTTAGTATTAAAATGATTGGTCAACTTAAGTGCCAAGATAAAAGCTTGAGAAAAAAAAGGTTAAAATGAATTATAGAGAATTTCAGGCCCAGGCAGAAGACTTTAGAGGTGAAATTATTTCAGGAGTGCATTATATGGTTATAGAGAGACAGCCTGTTTTCAAACAATCAAACTTCATTCATCTGGTAGCCTTACAGGAACTACCTGCTCGAGTGCATGTACAAGCTAATTGGACTCCAGTGGAAATGTTAGATTGAAGTACATTTAAGGAAGCTATAGTATCCCATGGATTGCATTCTCCATTTGTGAAGCAAATGTTAAACTAGTGGTCACCTCGTAATAGGATTATTTCTCAGGACTGGAAAGAGTTGGTAACAGATATTCTAGAATCCAGAGCACAATACCAGTGGTAACAATGGCTTAAGGAGGAGGTTAAGGCAATAGACACCTTGTAGAACTAGAGGTGTGGAGATTGCCCAGGATCAACTTCTTGAAGAAGGTGAATACTCTGATATACAAAGGCAATGTTTATATGACAACCAAACCTTAATTCTATGCCGCATGGCAGCCATGGGACAGAATTGAGGAAGCAGGGAAAAAAATTGAAAATTTAAGTAAAGGGGTTCAAAGTCATTAAAATTCAGTTCAAAAATGGAATTTTATGATATTCTTTGATATTAATGGATTTTTCAGAACCTCTCAACATAGTTACCAACTCTCAGTATGCTGAAAGAGTGGTATTATATATCAAGACTGCAGAATTTATCCATGATGAGTCAGAATTAACTTCCCTATTTGGTTACAAGATATAATGAGGAATAGGAAGCATCCCTTATATATAACTCACATCTGATCCCATATGGGTCTGCCAGGCCCTCTAGCAAAAGGTAATGACAAGACTGATAAATTATTGATAAGAAATGTGCTGGAGGCTTCAAAATTTCATAAAAAACTCATGTCAATAGTAAAGGTTTAAAAAAGAATTCTTCCATAACATGGCAACAAGCTAAGGAAATTGTAAGGAAATGTCCTAGTTTTTCCTTTTATAACCAGACTCTGCTACCAGCAGGATGTAACTCAAAGGGTACTCAGAGGAATGAAATCTGGCAGATGGACGTGTTTCACTTTACAAAATTTGGAAAACTAAATATGTACACTATACCATTGCTACTTATTCAGGATTTCAGTGGGGAAATGTTTTCAGTTCTGAAAATGCTGACTCTGTAATCACTCATTTGCTAGAAGTTATGGCCATCATGGGTATACCTGCACAAATTAAAACTGACAATGTTCCAGCATATGTCTCTCGTAAAATGAAACTTTTTTTTGTTTATTACAATATAAAGCATATTACAGTTATACCACATAATCCTACAGGCCAAGCAGATTTAGAAAGATCAAATATAACTCTAAAGGATATGCTAAATAAACAGAAATGGGTAACCAAAACCCCCAGAAATAGATTACATAATGCTGTATTAACTTTGAGTTTTCTCAGTGCTAATGAGAAAGGAACAACAGCTGAAGAGAGACGTTGGATAATAGAAAAAACTGCAGAATTAAATCATCCTGTATACTTTAAGGATGTGCTAACCTCAGAATGGAAACCAGGATATGTGTTACGTTGGGAACGAGGTTTTGCTTTTGTTTCTATAGGAGAAGATAAGCTGGGGATACCATCAAAATTGATGTAGATTCAATTTAAATAAGAGAGACCTTTTAATTAGAAGAGGTGATAGTTCAGCAACCAGCATGACCATCCAATTTAAACTAACTTATACCACTAACAAATGCTTTTTTGTTATTTAATCAGCTATAACTTGCCAAAAGGGAACCTCTCCAAAGTTAGGCTTGGGGAAGCGTTTTTGTTTTTGTCTTTCAGGAGAATGAAGGCCAAGGAATCTGAAGAACACTGGACAAATGAGACATCTGAAGAAAAAGGAGAAATCATCTAGAAAAATGTCCCAAGAAAAAGAGTAATTTTGCCTATTTGTGTATCACATGTAAAATTTCTTAAGTCTTCCTAAATGTTTGTTTCTGCTCTTCTTTACAGACGACTAACACAAATGGTCTTTTTATAGTCCTAGTTCAATTAACAATTCAAGCTGGCTTTGAAGTTGGAGAATGGCTCTTTCCTTCTCTAAACCCAAGTACGTTGTTAAAAGGAAAATGGAAAAATCTCTGTATCATGTCAGATAAAAGAGCCATCTTCTGATATAAGACAGAAGGAAACCAAAATACTAATGAACTGGTTTTTTCCACTAATCTCAATTCTTTGGTTCTATTTTGAGTCTTTAAACTTTTCTTAAGTTATGAATCTTATATCAAAATTTATAAGATTTATATATGTATATAACTTTTGTCATGATTTTATTGGTCATTATTGGTCATACTAACTAATTCTAGAAAAAGGCTTAAATTAGCTGCCTATACGTGTTTTTGTGTTGGAGTCTCTATCAGTTTTCTGCAGGGAATCATGACCAGGCCTAACCTCGAATTTGAAGTCTCTAGAAAGATGATGGGGTCCCACAACAATGATTCCATGTGGACGATAATAATACCACTAAGCTGACAAACATCACCCAAAGATCAGCTTTGGACTACAAACTGGTCAGAACAATTTCGAGATGGCTAGCTGAGATGATCCTGTTTCACAGACTACTTGAACAAGGACTTGAGATAAGCCCTGCACTTTGGCATTATACCAAGACCGGACAACAAATGATATAGCTACCTCTCCTGGAACTTGACGATGAACCCAAAAATTTTCTTTTCAGAATCTTCTAAAGATGCTATCACCCACAAACTGCAGAAAGCAATTTTAAGAGCACAATGCCCACATTCCCAAGAGGTGGGGCGGGTAGCTTTTGGTTTTTCAATGGGTTTTGGGTTTGGAATAGTTGTCATTGTTTAGGAGGCTTGGTTACAAGTTGTTGTAGTTAATGGTCAGGAAAAGGGCTAAACAAAGAACATTAGATTTAAGATTCTTGATTAGAAAAAATGATGATATAGATAAGACATAGATTATTGAATCTAATCTGAAAAAAGATATCTAAATGATAGAATAAAAAGTAGATTATTGAATCTACTCTGAAAAAATGAGAGGATATAGATATAATATAGATAAAAAAGTAGATTATTGAATCTATTTTTAAAAGACAACTACTAGATTTAAATACTTTACATTGGATTGGATTTTTATATATTGTATACAAATTATATATATTGAGATGATATTGTTAGAAAATGCTATATGTACATTTCTAATCTTGTTCAGGATATTGTACCTATACAGTTCATTTAACAATTTGCTAATCCTTGAAAGTTACTATCATCAACTATTAGGATATAGAGAAATGAGAATTAGTAGTTAATCATTACAGTTGAACTTGTCATATTGGGTGTTTTCAAGGTTAAGCAGAGATATATTTTAGAAAGACAGGTCATCTTCAAATCCTTCAGAGATCTACAGAATATGGCATTTAAATGTTTTAATAATTTACAATTTTTCTTTTTTTATGATTATGAGACATGTTGGCTCCTGGCAGCACCAATCTACTTCAGAGAAGATATGGGCATTGAAGAAACTGCATATGGAGTTAACTTTCATTATGGCAAAAGTTAGCCACTGGGCAACAAAGTGCCCTCGCATCAACTTTGTCCAAAATGGACAAAGAGGACACAAAGCAAATGACTACTGATCCTTGCCAAAACAAGTGTGGTTGTGGCTTTAGCAACAGGCATCCTATGATGCCAAAACTATATGGAACCATCGCTAAAGTGGTCTTTGCAATCTGGAAAAGGTACAGTGCCCCTTTCTAAGAAGGCAGCTCAACAGGCAATGGACCAATGTCTTCTGGTATGCAGTGGAACAGTAGCTGAAACAGTTACTCTTGAAAGAGTAACTAGCCTGATAGAGTCTAACCTCTCAAAGGTAGACTGGCATTTAATAAAGGAGATGAGGCCACCCACAAGCAGAGAAGAATGGGATGCGGAGAAGAACAGGATGCTGAGATGAAGCCATCCACAAGCTGAGAAGAATAAGCAGATGAATTCCAGAAACACCAGCAATTTTCAGAATTTAAAACCCTGTTTTTCTAGGTAATATTATTTCCTTCTTGGTCTCTGAGGGAGTTGAAGATTAGATAGTTGTAGTTACATTTTTTGCTTCTTAAGAAATTTCAAAAATAAAAAAAAGCAACTCACTAAGAGGTGAAAAGTATATAAGTTTGAAGGAACATCATAGGACAATTTTCTGTTGGTAATACAAGATTGGGTAGAAAGTGAATTAGGCACATTTTAAACTCACAAAAAATAGAGTAGATAATGTAATATTTTCTCTTAATTTGTCGAATTGGTGATGTATTTATTGCTTGTATATATTGTATGTAGTTATTGTACTTATTGTATATAGTTTTTCTTATATTATTTATAAATTTTATTCTTTATTTTTAATGGACAAAAGGGGGAAATGTGGTGATATTTGTGCTGAATTGTGGTGATATTTTATTTGCATGCTAACAAATAAAGCATGCCTGGAGATCAAAAGGAAAATGGCCAGCCACTTTTAAGTAAACACAGGAATCAGGCAGTGGTAGCACATACCCTTAATCCCATCAAAAGGCAGGCAGGGTTACTATGTATTCAAGGAGGAACTAGGTAACAGCCTAGTGTGGTGCCTTTAAACCCAGTACCAACTATAGAAACCTGTACAGACAGGCATTGACAAGGAAGTGAGGTAGCAAGGCTAAGATCCAATGCGAAGACAGAACAGCAAGGCAATAAAGGCGAGGATAAGACAGAAAATAGCTCACTTTTGGTAGCTGCAGGGCTGGAGAGGTAAGGTTGGTGGCTATCAGTATTTCCCTGATCTCTAAGGCTTTCACCCCTATATTTGGCTTTGTGGTTCTTATTTAATAAGACCGTTTACAAATTCGTTTACAACCATGAAACTCTATGAACAGGGTAAATACAATTCCTCAGTAAAATTTAGATAACCCACTTCCTAGAAGTAGAAAAGCAATCATAACTTTACCACAAAAGCAGAAAATACCCATAATAGCATGAGCACACCTCATTAGAGCTCAGTGCTTCACAGGTATTGTAGTAAGTACAGCCTACAACTGAAACAAGGCACATTGTCAGGAAAAGATGAATCCAAGTTAAGTTACAGTTGTAAACACATGCAGTTTAGTCTCTTTGGATTTTTAGGTTTGTACCCAAAAATGCACCCTGGAGTACACATGGCCTCTTCATCAAGACATGCATGGAAATGAGGTTATTCACATGTACAGAAAGAATCTGGATGCCAGCTGGCTTCTTGGAGCATTCCATTAGTCCCAACACTCCTGAGGCAGCAGCAGAGGAGGAGGCAGAAGTGGAGAAAGAAGGGGAGGGAGAGGCTGAGATGGAGGTGGAGGCAGAGGGGGAAGCAAGCAGATCTTTGTGAGTTCAGTGCTTTCCTGTTTGATGTAGTCAGTTCTAGGACATGCTGGGCTATGGAGAGAGTCCCTGTCTCAAGAAATTAAAAGTGAGTTAATAAATAAATTATTTGTTTACTATATGTAACCCTGGAAAAAGGTAATGACAAATGTCTCAGAGGCCAAAGTGTATCAAACTCTGATACTATTAGAGCACAGAGTGGCACAAAGAGTTCAAGGTTCAGGAGATGCCAGTTTTCCTCTCACCCTTCTTCCACAGTGAGTGACAGACCTTCACAGACGCCAGTACGTGCTCGCTGAGGTGTGTTTGAGACTTTTTAAAGCTATGATGGCTGAGCTCAAGTGGATTCCACTTCCTCTCGTTGTGGAGGACAGTGGGCTTCTCTTCTGCCATGATTCTGATTGATGGCTTCAGCTCCTTCAGCTTTCTTGGAGTTGATTTCTCTAGCTCTTTTGGTCTCATCTTGCCCATGAATCCTAGGTCTTCTGAGCCTACAGATTGTGACTTTCTGAGCTTTGCCCTCCATTTCCTTGACTGTGTTGTCAACATCTCTTTCTGGTCAGAGGACTAGCCACAGCTACTCCTTCCACAAGGTTCTGATACGGGATTCTGGCTAGAGAATCTAGATGAAGCAGACTAGAGTGTTTTTCTTCCTTCCTCCTCACCTGGTTTAAGGGTATGCTGATGACACCTTATCTTTACTGGGCTTGATCGCTGCTGATGACCCTGGAGTCTTTGCATTGGGTGGCTGTGGAAACCTGGAATTGGTTTGGTTCAGAGAGGGAGTTGAGCAGTTGGGAAGGTGAACTTCTGCCACCAGTGTAGTCATGTCTGCAAAGTCCATGCTGGAGGCCAACATACTGTACATGCCCCAGGCTCATCCTGACCAAGACTGCTGCTTCCCAATGTGGCATTGTCAGAAGCAAGCTTCTGCCCTAAGCTCCCAGCATTAGTGAAGTGCAAGGTATGTTACATGTTGGGGTGTTCTAAAGGGAGGAGAGACGGGTCTTGTCTTTTGTGCACTCATAGGCATCCAGAGGCACTCACAGAAGGGTCTTGGTTTTCTTTCGTGCACTCATAGGCATCCAGAGGCACTGCTGCCATCTCATGCAGGATGTCGTTCTCTGTTTGTTCCAGGCATGGAGCTTGTGGCAATGCCAAGAATTCTGAAGGTTGTGGATAGGGACTGTTAATGACTTTTCCCCTTCAATAGTTGATGTCCTTATCTGGGAATGCAGGATGCAGGAGTAGCAGAGATCTTTTCTGCAGCTGAGGAAGTCTCTGGCTTGATGTGTGATTCCCAGGGAAGTCTCCCTTTGCACCACTGAAAAAGAGTCAAGGAAGAAGTCAGTACCTGGTAAGTGGGATGCCCCCTCCTTTCAGTGCACCTCTGCACTTAGGCCCCTACAACAGCTGGATGACATTCTTAGTATCTCAGCCACAGCTGCAGATATTCAGAAACATCAGTCTGAGTGGACTTCCAGTTGTAAACACATTCAGTTAAGTCTCTTGGGATTTGGGGTAGGTACCAAAAATGTACCTTGGCTTACACATGTCCTCTTCATCCATTCATGCTTGGAAATCTGGATATCCACATAAACAGAAAGAAACTTGACTCCATTTAGTTTGTGAGAGCATTCCTTTAGTCTCAGCACTCTTCAGGCAGGACCAGGACCAGGGCAAGGGCAATTGCAAAGGCAGAGATAGTGGCAGAGGTAGAGGCCAGCTGATGTTAGTCAGTTCAAAGTTAGTCTGGTCAAATTATTTATGAACATGCAGGGCTATGGAGAGAAAACCTGTCTCAAGATACTAAAAGCAAATTAATAAACACATGAGTTATATTTCCTATGTGTCACACTGTAAAATGAAATGCCAAATGCCTCAGAGGCCATAGTGTGAGTAACCCCGATAGTATTAGAACACAAAGTATGTCAAAGTGTTGAATGTTCACAGACAGGCCAGGATGGAGCAACACACCAGCTACTCAAGAATTCCTGGTTGTACTTAACAGATGGTTTCTCAGGGAAGAGAAGCGTTTGTTGCTAGAAAAAGAAACAGATATTTGAGAGGAATTCCTAGAGAACAGGAGAACATCTTTGCTATTACTACCTCAGTAAATGCATTAATATCTAGATTATATAGAATTAGATAAAATACATAAAACATAAGAAATCAGGCAACCCAGGTAGTAAAGGACAAAGAAAAAGACATTCTACTCTGATATAATAAGAAGATAATAAGCACATGCAGATGTTCAGGTTGAAGAGGAATCAGGGAAATGCATAGTGATGGATGACACACACACACACACACACACACACACAATGAATTAAAGTATTAAAAGGATGATTTCAAAGATGGATACAACTTCAGACATACATCGTTATGAATGAATCCCTTCTCAGGAAGATGTTTGACCTTGTATATTTTCTCTTTAAGGTGGGTGCTTGATAGTGTATACATAGAAACCTGTATTATATTTAATTAAATTTTAGGAGGATATATGTCCCAGACCAGTAATGATTAAAGAACTGGGGTGAGTGGTTCAAAATGGGAGGAAGTGCGGGAAGAACAGGAGTGTGTTCACTATACAGTATACACTATAGGAAACATACCAAGTTCAAAAACCAGTATAATGAATATAAAAGTCAAGGAGAATAATTTTATAACTGCTACAGGTTTTGACTAATTACTTTTAACTTAAATAACCCTAGCAGTGATTTATAGCATATGATGAATTTATGTAATACATATTTCTACTTTGGAAACATTAAAGAACAACAGCAAAGGCATGAAAAAACCATCAAAGCCTTCTATATATACTTAATCATGGATGATATAACTGCCTTAATTTCTCCAATCACTTTTAGTGTCTTCAAATATTTACAAATATAGAAACTGTCTGACCATTTATATATAAATCCCTGGATCTCCAATTAATCTCCTTAACTCCATATGTACCGAATTATCTACACACTCACCAAGATTTTAATCCAATGTATACATGTATATCTATGTTTATATCTCACCATGGCTGTGTTGAATAGTACTATGTTCCAAAAAGTAGGCTAGGGCTTACATGACATAGTCGTAATATCTAGAAATTTCCATATCCTTCTCCCTCTGAAGGAAAAGCTGCCATTTGCCCAGAGAGGTGTACTTGGCAGCATTCTCTCTCTCTCCTGTTGAGCCCACCTCTTCATGGCCTCCCTCTCTGGCCTCTGCTCTTCTGTGATGGGCTGTGAGATGACTGGCTCTGTGATGTTGATTGTCCTCCATAAAATTGGTTGTCGGCCAATATCTTGCACCAGATAAGGGATTTGAGGTTTTGGAGGTGATGGGGCCTTTTTCCTGGCAGCAGAAATGAGCTCCTTCTGAAGTAAAGTGTGAGAACATGGTCTGTAGGATACTGGTCTACAGACAGCTGGCTGAGTCCTAGTACAAGACTGGATGGGGTTGGCTATGTTATCTCGTGTGGCACTGGTAGCAATAGGCAGAACTGGCTTGTCAGAGGCCATCAAAGAAGTGCTAGCAGGAGCTGGATTACATGGCTTGAGTGTGGTAGACTGAGAAGAGTGAAAATGAGGCCTCACAGGGTACACTGCAGGGGGCCTGCGTGAAGCCAGGGAGAGAGGCTTTCTAGAAACAGGTTTGGCTTAAAGCTTCTCCAGGGCTATGAAAGACAGAGATACTAACTTGACCTTCCCAGGTATGGGCAGCTCTGGTGGGACAGAGACAGATACATTTTGAAAACACTGCTCTCTGGTCTCTGAGCATTCCTCAGGGGTTTAACAGGGCCTTGGACATTACAGGGCACATCCTGTAGTGATGTGGTGGGTGAGTCTGTCCTGATATCTTTGTTGCTGCTGAAGTTTTAGCAGAACCTGGGAAGAGGAGATGCCAATTTTCTTCTCACTCTTCTTCCCCCATGGGTAAAGGACCTGAGTGGATGCCAGCATGTACTTTCTGAGGTGAGTTCAAGGCTTTTTAAAGGAGTCATTGCTGAGTTTAGGTGGATTCCTCTTTCTCTTGGTCTTGGGGATGGTAGGCTTCTCTTGTGCCTTGGTTCTGTGACTCGATGGTTTCAGCTGCTGTATTTTGCTGAAGTTGTTTTCTCTGGTCCTCTTGGTCCTGAATTGCCCCTGCACCCTAGCTAACCTGGGCCTATTGGGTGCAGATTTCTGAGCTTTGTCCTTTAAGTGTTTGTTGTCCATGTTGTCAATATCCCCTTCACTGGCCCCAGCATTGGCCAAAGCCTCTCCTCCCTCCACCAGGTCCTGGTGCTGGATATGGGCCTGAAGTGCTCCTTGAAGCAGATGAGACACTTTCTGGTCTTTCTTGTTTACCTTTACAGAGAGTCAAATGATGTTGGAACTTTCCTGGGCCTGATCCCTCCTGATGACTGTGGATTCTTTGGAATAGATTGCTGTGGGATTTTCCCAGTGGTCTAGGTCAGTGAGGGAGTTTAAGATTTGGGGAAGGTGAATATCTGACAGCACTGTATTCATGTCTTCTAAGTCAATGCTTGAGACCATAGCACTCTGTACAGACCCAGGCTCTCCTAGACCAAGGCTATTGCTGCCCAAGATGGCATTATCAGAATCTGGGTTCTACCTTAGTCTCCCAACATCAGTGTAGTTCAGGGACTGCTTCATGTCAGGGTATGCTAGAGGGAGGCATGATGAGCCTTAATTTTCTGTACTGCCCTCATAGGCATTCAGCAGCTTTGATTGCTCAGCAGTCATCTCTTCCACATTGTTATTCTCTGTTTATTCCAGGCTTGGAGCTGGAGGCTAGGAAGGAATTCTGAAGGACTGTGAATGAGGGCAGTTAATGACCTGTCCCCATCAACAGGTGGTGTCTTTTTATGGGTATCTTGGGTGCAGCATTGCGGAGGTCAGAACTCTACAGCAGACAGTGTCTGGCCGGAAGATGTCTATACAAGGGCCGTCTCCATTTCCACCACTGAAAAAGAGTCAAGGAAGGAGTCAGTGCCTGGTAAGTGAGATGATCCCATTCTTTCAGTGCACCTCAGCACTCAGGCTCCTGCAGCAGTAGGCCAGGAATTCCTATGAACTCTGCTTGAGTGACAAGTATAGCATCTCTGTTTACACCTACTCTGTTGTTTCTGGTGACCAAGTGATGTCTTGTTTTCTCAAATGTTTGTGTGTTCCATATCATTTATTGGTGTGAGCATGCATAGTGGTCATGGGGAGGTTACAGAATTCTCCTGGCGGGTGGTCCTTCATTGCCCTCATTTTGACTTTGAAAGAGTTCCTCTCAGTTATTTGGAAGTGTGCTATTAGGCAGTTTGCCTGGTCTATAATTTCCAAAAATTATAAAATCTGCTGACTTCTTTCAAGTAGTGGCATTATTCATGTGCAACCAGGTGTTTGGATTTTATGTGGATTTCAGTGTGCAAACCCAGTCCTTCACTCCTGAAATGCAAGCCATTTAAGAATCCCAAATTTCCTCAAGCTCCCATTTCACATACATGTTATAAGTGATATGAAAATTACTTGAAGAAGGTGAAATATTGTGGCTTGAGTGTGACTTTGTTATAGAGAACATGGGTACATGATCATGGACTTGTGTTATCACTGAAGAATCACAGAGAAAAAGAAAGAGAATAAGAGAAGATACAGCAAGAGATTGAGAAAGTATGAGAGTAAAGGAGAGAGAGAGAGAGAGAGAGAGAGAGAGAGAGAGAGAGAGAGAGAGAGAGAGAGATTTGTAGTTGTGTTGCTCATGTGTCCGATTTCAAATCAGGGAAAATCTAGTGGTAACCAAATATAAAATTCTTGATGTCTTCTAGAACCCTGAGCAATATCCTAGAAAGGAGGTGATTATAGTGTGATGGAGCAAGGGACTGATTAACTTAGGCAGTGACATGTGTGTCTGTGGTGTGGGCCCTGGACATGCCTTAATGGAGGATAGATGTCAGTCCCTATCAAGCAATGTTTCTTACTTTTGAGATGGACATTGGGGTTGGTGAGCTAGAACAATGCTGAGCTCTCAGGACTCCCATTTTTCCTCCCTGAGGACATCCACTCCTGAAAGTTTGAGCTGTGTCTGCTTTGAGTGCTGATCTCAGTCCTCCCTCCTGGCTCTACTCACCTTGAAGACTGGTGTCTGGCATGTCTTGAGCAGGTGTGGGATAGTAGATGGCAGAGGTAAAGAAGGGTGTTTGGACATTCATTGACTGAATCTCCTTTGGCATCATCACCATCTCTGGTTGCAGGGCAAAGGCCTGAGCCCCAGAGTAGGACACAGAGCCACAGGCCTGCAGGCATTGCCTGAGTTCTCCAGGCATCAGAGGGCCCAGGCTGTTGAAGTCATTGTAATAGACCTGGTTGCCCTCCAGGTAGGAATGTGCCAGGCTGTATGTATCCTTGTTTTGACATCTGTGGTGGTGTGACCTGAATAAAGCTGGCAGACAGTGTTGGATAGGAGAAGACTATGGCATTGGGATCTAAAATATTATCACCCTGGGCTGTCCTAGACAAGGAGTAGAATGTGGTATTCTGGTCAATGACAGTTACAGTGAAGTCCTGGAGTGCAGCTCCCCTGTGGTCAGTGTTTCCCATGGGATCCCACTGGAGAACACCTGGATAGGGGAGTGCTGATGCAGAGCTCTGGCCCTGGTCAATCAGCTCAGTCACCATGGTTGTGCCAGCAGGTAAGTAGGGGTAGGCACTGTCTATGAGCTGTTGACAACAAGTGCTGGAGTCTGATGGCAGGAGCCATGCTGCACTCACACCTGGGGTGGAGACCCTGGAGAAGTTGCACACACTTCCTGCTAAGGGCGTGGCATTCCTCAGCTCAGGCACAGAGATGTGCAAAGAAAGGTGCACTTTGGAAATTTTTTGTAGGAAGCAAGAGGAAAATGGAAAAAATGCTGAGAGCAAATCTGTGTGGCTTTCTGTGAGTAGCTTTGTTATCTACAGTTTGTACAGTCTGACAGAGTCTGAGACCTATTTTCCCTCACATATCCCAAACAAATGGTTCAGAATGGTTCTTGGTAATGAATAGGATGACACTCATTTGATGAGCTGCCTGTTTTTCCTATGTGGGCATAGACTTCTAGTTGATCCATGTTGACTCTTGCTCTGACTAGACAACAGCTTTTTTGCCCTGCTTTGTCTTGTTCTGATTCCTGCTGTGGCACTGCCTCACACCTGTGTCCCAGAACAGAAGTGTTTAAAGTAGGAGAACCTTAGACAGCTTCTCATGCCTGTGCCTTTATCCTATTCTGTGCAGATCATCTTCTATGTAGAGAGAGAGTCTCTACCTAGATCAGTCTGGCCTTGAAATCACACAGACAGGTCGGCCTCTACATACAAGTGCTGGCATTTTAGGTTCTTTCCATGTCCACCAGGCTTGGCTCTACTCTGAACTTTCTTAATGAAATGATGTATCAGGAATTTAATAGATAAGAACTGTATTTATCTAAGAATCCCGTCATCATCTAGCTCCTCCTGATCCCCACTACTTTTTATGTAAGTCATTAGTTCTTATTTTTTTACTTCTTATTTTTTTTATATAAATTCAGCACACATCCAATATGACTACATAAACAAAACCTGCTGATAACATTTCATGTTGACTCCTTATGTTTCAAGTGACAGTTTGGGATTTCTAATAGGTTCATCTCTGAATAAGATTGTTTCCTAATTGAATTTGGTTAAATTAATTCTTCAATGAACACTTCTTAATTAAAAGTTGGTTAAATTGATTCTTCAATGAACACTTCCTCAGTAATTGTTAATTTCTAGTAACTCTCCTGGTTGGGAATCCTTGTGAGAATCCCTGCACACACTGGTGTGTCAGTTCTTGTCCAGAGAACAACTGACTGTGGAGTAGCCAGCCCATGTTGATAACATCCAACCTTACCAAAAGATGAGGAGAATGCTGTGGAAGATGGGCTGGATAGAGTGTAAGAGCCAGGGACTAGAGCTGGATATTGTTTTCTATATGTGACAGGAAACCTTTACCTAGACTAATCTCAACAGTGTGGCTGCCTAATAATGGGTTGGGATATGAAAATGTCTTGTGCCTTTTTATTTACTCTGTGGTTATCTGTAACATCAGTTCCAAACTACCTTTCTGTACATCCAGGGTCATCTCTGCAGTGTGCCTTCTTTATTTCCATGTATTCTAACCCCCACTAAGAACCAGATCTAAATGTGACATTCAATTCCATATAACTCTATCAGCATCATTAATATACCCATTAAACAAAAATTTAAAAGTATGGTAATTATAAGGGAGAAGTGATCCCTTACTTTTTTAATGCTTTAACATTTCTTACCTTACCTGTCATGGTCCGGGGGAGAGTATCAGCCATCCACAGTACAATGGAGTAAAAGAATTGGTTGTCCTTGTCTGATGAGCTGACCTGAGTGGCAAGTGTGTCCAGTATCAGACAACTCTTACTGGTGACCTGTGATGATCCAAATTTGTTTACAGGAATTGTCATGGCACCCCAAAGAACCTACCAGTTGATTTTAGGTTTGGAGGGTGAATGATGTCATAAACGGGGTAGCAGGTAATGGGAAGGTCGGATTCTGACCTAAAAGCTGGAATTGGTTGGAGAGGATGCCAGGAGACTAACAGTAGCCATTCAGGCGGAGGTGTGTGCTAGTGAAAGGAGGCAATCCTGGCATGGAAGTCCCCCTTCCCATGAGGTTTAGTCCAGGATATTGGCAGAGGTTCTTATAACGTTCATCGATGAAGCTGTGTCTGTTGTTCTTATGAGGTGTCACCTTCCAGGAGTGAGTGTGCTTTCAGCATACACTGTCCATACAGTCAGTCCCCTTGGGCAGGAAGGAGAGGTCGGCATGGGAGGAGGGAACTTAGGTGAGAAACTGTATCAGTTGATCTGGTTTATGAGCCATCATCATCAGTCCATGACCCAAGGAAAAGATTAAAGGGCCCCCTGAACGGGTGAGACAGTCATTTGGCTTGATCTGTTTGGGAGGCAGCTGTGTGTTGGTGCCGGGTTCTGGGCTCATTGCTTGAGTTGGCTGTTTGAATCCTGGGACCAATGCAGGGACGCTTGGCTCGGTCTGGGGGGGGGCCTGGACCTGGCTGGACTGAGTCTACCAGGTTGATCCCAGTCCTCGGGGGAGACCTTGATCTGGAGGAGGTGGGAATGGGGGGTGGGGTGGGAGGAAGGGGAGGGGGGCGAGAGTGGGAGAACAGGGGAATCTGTGGCTATTATGTGGAACTGAATGATGTTGTAAAATAAATTTACTAAAAAAATTTAAAAAAAATAGAAAAAAAGATTAAAGGGCTCCATTGTAACTGTGTTAAAGGACAGAGTTGAGTGTATTGAGAGCACTTTGGATGATGAACTCCAAGAATCTTCTCTTTGTGTTTCTTCTCCTACATGCCTTCCTTATTCTGTGTGGCCCCAAGCAAGACTCACATCTCTCTTCTCTGCTTTTCATCCCTTCTTGTTAGGGTTTGATTCTTGGACTAGGGTGAACCTGTATCCTTAAAGTGGAGGCCAGTGTCATGGTGAACTTCTAGAAGCAGTGGTCTTCTGGTCATCATGAAGATGCATATAATTGGATGCTGCTGGTTGTAGCAAGAACTTGAGAGGTTTTCTGGGTGCTCATCATGTATCTCACTCTGGAGTTAGACACATGGGCATTGTTTGTATCTTGCCTCCCTTCTTACAGTACTGAGGTTGTTAGTTATTGAGTCTGGCCTCCTTCTCTCTTCATCCACAAGTATAATGAGTGTGACAGTTACTGAACCTTCTTCCTCCTGGTAACAGTCTCTGCAGAATTCCTGGGCTGCTAGCATTCTCCACCACGTTTTTTTTTCTTTTCTGCGAAAGGTAAAATGAGACCGGAACACCTGGAGTAGGAAGGCACTTGTTTGTATGTGGTGTTGGGTTACATGAAAAAAAAATGTAGGTGGTTTTGTAAGTGTTGTAGCTAGAAAGGGATCTTGGCGGTTGAGAGCCAAGGAATAGCACAAAGTT
The DNA here is from genome assembly GCF_049852395.1 of Peromyscus maniculatus bairdii. Taxonomy (NCBI): domain Eukaryota; kingdom Metazoa; phylum Chordata; class Mammalia; order Rodentia; family Cricetidae; genus Peromyscus; species Peromyscus maniculatus. The sequence goes on from NC_134852.1 coordinate 39,800,765, forward strand.
GACTTAAGCACAGCAGCTTACATTCCTGCTCCAGGGAAAGTTTTCCCCAATGTAACAACTCTGCTTTGTTAGGGGAAGATTTCCCCAGCAAAAGTTACAGTTCTGCTCTGCTCTGTTCCCCTGTGGCTAAGGTTCCCTCTCTTCTCTGCTCCCTTCTGAAAAAAGAAGGTCTCGCCTAAACCTCATTCAAGAGATTTATTGGTAGGGAAGAATCTGGGAAGGTTGCTTCCTCTAACAGAGTGGAAAAAGGCAGTTACCAAATGAACAGGTACAGGGCTTTGCAGAGCTTCTTAGTGGGGGAGTTTTTCCAGGGTGAACCTGTGCAGGGTGAGAATTGCTCAGATTCCAATCCCTGAGTTTGGACAAACCCAGAGATTGGTTTGATTATGTTGGGTAGGTTTTCCTGCTCATGGATTGGTTGTTTTTTGTGCTTAGTGGGTAGGGGCGGAATGTGTTTCTTTGACTCTGGTTTCAGAGCCATGGTGTGTTTCTTTCACTGGCCCTTTTTACCATTTTCACTCTGGTTTCAGGGGTAGGGTGTATTTCATTGGCTGCCACTTTTATACTACAATTTCACTTTATATTTGAAAAAAAGAACAAGCCATTTCGCATCTCAATGTATCTTCACAGACAGGATTGCAATTTTTTTTTTAGATTGGGAAATCTTGTTTGTTTCTTCCTTTTGATGTAGATTGTTTTCCTTTTCGTTCACTCACTGGAGGGTTCATAGACTGTCTCATGGCATGGGTGTAGTGTGCATTTATATACCTTTCTTATTCTAACTGCCTCAACAGGCACTACTATGACAGTGTCTGTCTGTCAGTCCTCATTGAAAATGACCCTGGAGCCTGTGTAGCCCTCCTCCTGCATTCACATGATCTGTCAGCACTTTCCTTTGGGACTTCTTTTACACTGAGCCAGTGCTGTAGCTTGCAGCTACACGCCCAGCTCAGTAGAACTGTTCCTCCATGCAGATTGTTTCATGTTTTATGGTGCTTGGCAAAACTCTACAATAAGACTGTCCTTTTTCATAGGCCAGCAGTCTGCCTTTGTCTTTCACCATTGCAGTTTCTGTCATGACTGACCACTTGTCGTTAATGTGACATATTCCAGCTGGCAATGTGTGAAAGTTGGAAGGTTCATCCAGGCTCCTGGTCATAGACCATTCTGAAAAATGTGTGTTTTTGTAGCAGCATGGACCAAACACTGGGCCACTGTTATTGAAAAGTCTGAGAGTGGAGCAAAAATGAGAGATACAGAGAAGGTACATAGATTAATTCACATAATTTCTCTGCTTTTTATTTTTAAATATTTGCACACTATATTTCATTCAGTGTAATAATGAACTTATAAATTCTAAAAATCTATAGTGATTTTAGTTTCTATACCCACTACTCCTAATTCTTTTCCAAGTCCCCACATCTCAGTTCCTACTATATTTCAGTTGCTCTTTAGAAAAGAAAAGGCTTTCAAGAGGTAACACATAAATATGGTAAAATAAAACTTTGGGACAGTATCTCCAGGACAATAAAAGTAAGTCAAATAATTTGAAAGATGGTATCCTACATGGGTGAAAAAAATGGCACTCCCTGAAGACATATGACTGCTAAATGCTAAGGGCCAAGATGGGGCTTAAGCCTCAGGAGATTTTGACCAAGAGGGTCCTTAGGACATCCCAGAATATGAAAACTATTTTATTCCTGTTTAAGTTATGAGCCAAATGTAGAATAGCACGAAACTGATTGAGTAGCAGACTATGAAAGAGTCAGATTAGCCCCAAGCTTCAATCCCTTTTCTGATAGCAGGCTGGCTTTCATAGACCAAGCCAGGCTCTTCCATCATTTTGCTGGAGAATTGACTGGATTTGTGCTATTAGGATGTTGGATGTCTCTCCCACATACTAAAATCTCACAACAGATATATACCTTGGTAAAGAGAAGGCAGAGTTGTTAGGTATATTCAAAACAACTCTCCAATTTGATATGCACAGAAGGGAATTATTTTCTTGTACTGCAACCTAAAACAAAATCTCCAGTGACTGAGGAGTTCCAGGTCTAGAGGGAAGACAACTGCTATTGTTTTGTTGACTGGAATGGTTGGGTCTCTATGTTTCCCTTCTAAACTTTTGTGGTTTTGCAGGAGATTAATGTAGTTGCAGGTGCAGATATAACAGTTACAGTCTGCCTCCTTGCTGGCCTTCTTTTGGTATTTGTTTCTACTGCTATGGAGATATTTGTCATTGTTTAGGCTGCTGAGACTCAGTGACTGTGGCTGTGGTGAGACTTCAGGCTGGTACTCAGAAATGGATCATGCACAAAGCAGTCCATCCAAAGCTCAGGGATTGTCATGCAAGTGGGTGCTCAATCGAATTGAGAGCTAGAGCATTGGGATAAGAATAGAGTAGCATGGCTTTCTATTCCAAAATCAAAGGAACAAATCATTGTGATGTCTTAGCAGTGGATCAGTCCATAGCAGTCCTCAGATGGATGGAGAACTTTGAAAGTAATTGAAGAGATGGATGAAGTGATAGACAGGTCTGTTGCTGTGAAACTTTACTGTACATAGTAGAAAGAGCCATGGAGGTTCATGCAAACTTGGCTTGTCATTCTAGACATTACTTGATTTTGAACACCCGGCCCATTGGAAAATGGTCTTTCTTAATGCTAGAGAATAGAAATGGAGAGTTAACTCAATGTAGGGGGCTTCCAAGTATTGCCTCCACAGGAAACACCAATAAGGTATTGGTGGGTATAATGTGAAGTATTCTACCCTCTATTTCAGTATGGAGTCATTTTAAATACCAACACCAGGTCTATCTCATTTTCCATCCCTACTATTCCAAGCAATTGAACATGTTATTGCTTTGCACAGCAGTATAGATCACAGCATTTTTCAGCAATATCTATGTTAGCTGATCTTCCTGTCCAATAACAGAACAATGGAGAAGTAATATGTGATGTCAACACACAACAGAACTATTTCAGCTAAGGTGATGAATGTAGTCAAGGTGATTGCAGGAGAGTTCTTGTAACTCGTAATAATCATATTATACCATATATATTTAGTCCCAGACAGATATCTCCCGATTCTCTCTATATGGATGGGAAATCTCCTACATGTTCCATTCCTGACATTGAAGGCAATGTTCCATGTCACACCTACATGTTCCATTCCTGACATTGAAGGCAATGCTGTTGAGCATTTGACCAATGCCTAATATTTTTGGTGAAAGTTGCAGAATGGGTAGGTCTTGGTCACAAAGTTACTGTATACAATATATAGTTTTTAAAAGAATGTGTTCAATGAATAGTACAATGAGAATTAATGACATTGAGGATTCAATACAAGTACAACATTATTTGAGTTGCTTTAATATGAAAAATCCTTCCTGAGCTTCTTTAATAAGGATTATTTTACAAGACCCTTAGTTTGAATACATAAAGATTAAAATAATTATATCAGGGTTAGAAGATATCCATCCAAATATGTTTCCACTATTCCAAAGTTATAAAGTGAAGCACAGTAATCTCATGGCAGTGTGCAAATCTGTAATTAAAACCACATACAGAGAGTGATAAAACCAGAGGACTCCCTAAGCCACTGTTTCCATCAATCTGCTGTACTCAAATTTGTCCCTGTGAGGATCATTGCATACAGGTAGTAGGATCATTCCATGCTTGGTTTGTTAACATTTCTAAATGGGTGATCTGAACATAGCCCTTTTTAGAAAGTACACTTTTGGGCCTACACATTAGTTATGGGCTAGATATTGTGAAGAAAGATATACCATGAAACTCTTTTTACAGGATGAATACAATTTCTCTATAAAAGTCAGATGCCCCACTTCATAGAATTAGAAAAGCAATCATAACTTTAACATAAAAGCACTAAATATCCAAAATAGTATTAACACATCTCATATGAGGTTAGTGATTCACAGGTATTGTAGCAAGTACAGCCTACAACTGAAACAAGGTAGATTGCTATAAAAAATGAATCTGAGTTAAGTTCCATTTGGAAATACATGTGGTTTAGTCTCTTTGGTTTTAGGTATGTACCAAAAAATGCACCCTGGAGTACACATGGCCTCTTCATCAAGTCTTCACTAAAACTTTCCTTACAGAAAGGACCTGGATTCCACATGGCTTCTTGCTGCATTCCTTTAGTCTCAGCCCTCTTGAGGCAGGGGCTGAGGAAGAGGCAGAGGTGGACACAGTAGGAGAGGCTGAAATTGACATGGAGACAAAGGGAGAGGGGAAGGCAGGTAGCTCTTTCTGAGTTGAATGTTTGCCTGTTCGATTTAGCAATGTCCAGGGTAGGCTGGGCTATGGAGAGGGTTCTTTTCTCAAGAAACTAAATATGAGTTAGTAAATAATTGAATTCTGTTTACTATAATTTACCCTGGACAAAGATAATTACTGCCCAATATCCCAGAGGCCAAAGTGTAACAAACTCTGATACTGTTACAGCACAGCATAGCACAAAGAGTTGAAGGTTCAGGAGATGCCAGGTTTCTTCTCACCCTTCTTCCACAGTGAGTGACAGACCTTCACAGATTCCAGCATGTGCTTGCTGAGGTGGGTTTGAAGCTTGTTAAATCTATCATGGTTGAGCTCCACAGTAATTCCTGCTTCCTCTTGGTGTTGAGGACAGTGGCTTGATGGCTTTAGCTCCTTCAGCTTTCTTGGAATTTATTTCTCTAGTTCTATTGATCTTGTATTCTATGATTCCTGGGTCTGCAGGGCCTGCAGAGTGTGGCTTTCTGAGCTTTCCCCTCCATTTGCTAGGCCATGTTATTAATATACCCTTCTCTGGCCACAGCAATGACCCCAGCCTCTCTCCTCTACCATGTCCTGATATTGGATTCTGACCAGAGAAGCTATGTGAAGAGAATTAGAGCCTTTTTCTTCCATCCTCACCTGGTTTAAGGGTGTGCTGGTGACACCTTATCTTTACTGGGCTTGATCGCTCCTGATGATGATGCAGTCTTTGCATTGGGTGGCTGTGAGAACCTGGAATTGGTTTAGTTCAGAGAGGGAGTTGAGCAGTTGGGAAGGTGAACTTCTGCCACAGGTGTAGTCATGTCTACAAAGTCCATGTTGGAGGCCAACACACTGTGCATGCCCCAGGCTCATCCTGACCAAGACTGCTGCTTCCCAATGTGGCATTGTCAGAAGCAAGATCCTCTTCTAGGCTCCCAGGGTTAGTGAAGTACAAGGGATGTTTCATGTTGGGGTGTGCTAAAGGGAGGAGAGATGGGTCTTGGTTTTCTTTTGTGCACTCATAGGCATCCAGAGGCACTGACAGATTTGCTGCCATCTCATGCGGTTTGTCATTCTCTGTTCCAGGCATGGAGCTTGTGGCAATACCAGGATTTCTGAAGGTTGTGAATGGGGACTGTTAATGACTTTTCTCCATCAATGGTTGGTGTCCTTATCTGGGAATCCAGGGTGCAGGAGTTGCAGAGTTCTGTTCTGCAGCTGAGGGAGTCTCTGGCTTGATGTGTGATTTCCAGGGAAGTCTCCCTTTGCACCACTGAAAAAGAGTCAAGGAAGAAGTCAGTACCTGGTAAGTGGGATGCCCCCTCCTTTCAGTGCACCTCTGCACTTAGGCCCCTACAAGAGCTGGATGACATTCTTAGGATCTCAGCCACAGCTGCAGATATTCAGAAACATCAGTCTGAGTGGAGTTCCAGTTGTAAGCACATTCACAAGTCTGAGGATTTTGGGTGAGTACCCAAAATTCACCTGGGCTTACACATGTCTTCTTTCAATCATTCTGAGAAACCTGGATATCTACATAGACAGAAAGAAACTTGATTCCATTTAGTTTGTTGGAGCATTCCTTTAGTCTCAACACTCTTGAGACAGGTCCATGACCAGGGTCAGGTCCAGGGCTATATTAGAGGCAGAGTCATAGGCAGAGGTAGAGGTAGTGGCAGAGGTAGAGGCAGTCTGATGTCAGTGAGTTCAAGACTAGCCTTATCAACATAGTGTGGTGGTATTGTGTTCCTAAAATATTGTGCACCCTAATAAACTTATCTGGGGTCAGAGAACAGAACAACCACTAGATACAGAGGCTAGAAATTGGTGGCACTCGCGCCTTTAATCCTAGCATTCCAGAGGCAGAAATCTCTCTGGATTTCTGTGAGTTCAAGGCCTCATTGGAAACAGCCAAGCATGGTGACACATTCCTTTAATCCCAGAAAGTGAGCCTTTAATCCCAGAAAGGGAGGGCAGAAAGCAAAAAGGTATATAAGGCATGAAAACCAGGAACTAGGCTGGTTAAGCATTGAGGCTTTTGAGAAGCAGTTCAAGAAATTAAAAGCAAATTAATAAATAAATGTGTTATATTTCCTATGTGTCACCCTGTAAAATGAAATGCCAAATGCCTCAGAGGCCGTAGTGTGAGTAACCCTGATAGTATGAGAGCACAGAGTATGGTAAACAGTTGAATGTTCACAGACAGGCCAGAATGAAGCAACACACCAGCCACTCAAGAAATCCTGGCTGTAGGTGACAGATAGTCTCTTAGGGAAGTGAAGTATTTGTTTTCAGAAAAAAAGAAACAGTTATTCAAGAGGGGGTCCTAGAGAACAGGAGAACATCTTTGCTATTGCCACCTCTGCAGGAAGATTAATATCTAAATTATTTAGAATTAGATAAAATACATAGATCATAAGAAAGAAGACAACCCAGGTATTAAGGGCCAAAGAAAAAGATAGTCCTCCCCAATTTCATAAAAAGGAGAGTGAGGACATACAAAGGTTCAGATTGAGGAGGAATCAAGGACATGCACATTGCACCTCCTAGATGCTATCCAAGGCCAACTAGAAAAGAAATGACAGATATACTGAGAGAGTTCTCAGAAGGGAATGTTAAACAGTGCTGGCAGGGATGGGAAGTTTTCCTCCCTTGTTGGATGTCAGTGTAGAGGATCCTCCAAAAGCCAAACCCTGGCCCAGCACATGGTTCACATATGCCTTTCCAAAGAACTGAATCTATTAGAAATGTACTTTCCCATCAATGTTGACTGCAGCACTGTTTGGAGAACAAGCATAGTGTCCAACAGCATAGCCATAGGTGAAGAAAATGGGATATCTGAAGAAAGTAAAGTGTTTTCAGCCATAGGGAAAATGAAGTTATGTTGTTTGCAGTATGTGGATTCAACTCAGGCTCCATGAGATGGCTAAGTGGATAAGAACACTGGAGTGATTGCAGAATCCCCAGGCTTGCTTCAGAGCCCCTCCTGGTGGCTTTCTAACTCTCTTAATTCCAGACCTTAGAGATGATGCCCTTTTCCGGCCTCTGTGCACACTCCACACATGTGTTCCACGTGAATTCAGGTGGACAACACACACACACACACACACACACACACACACACAAAATAAATTAAAATGTTAAATGGATGATTTCAAAGATGGAAACAACTTGAGATAAACATAGTTATGAAATGAAACTCTTCTCAGGAAGATGGTCACCCTTGTATATTTTCTCTTTAAGGTGGGTGCTTGATGGTGTATTCATGGAATCCTGTATTTCATATCATGAAATTTCATGAGGAGCTCTGTCCCAGACCAGTAATGATTAAAGGACTGGGGTGAGTGGTTTAAAATGGGAGGAAGTGTGGTAAGAACAGGAGTGTGTTTACTATAACAGTTCACTGTAACTCCTACAGGAAACATACCAAGTTCAAAGACTTTTATTTTATTTGAAAATAAAAGTCAAAGAGAATAATTACTTCTACCTTAAATAAACACTACCAGTGATTTATAGTATATGATATATTTATGTAACACATATTTCTACTTTGGCAACATGAATAGTAGTAAAATTATGAAGAAACCATCAAAACATGCTATATATACTTACCCATGGATGATATAACTGACTTTAGTTTCTCCAGTCACTTTTAGTGTCTTCAAATATTTACAAGAATAGAAACTATGTCTGACATTTATATATATAAATCCTTGCATCTACCAATTAATCTCCTTAACTCCAGATGTACCTACTTATCTACACATTGACCCAGATCTTTAAATCCAATGTATACATGTATATGTGTATCTACATCTCACTTTCTCTATGTTAAATAGTACTGTGTTCCAAAGTCTAGGCCAGCCCTTACATGACATAGCCAAAATAGTAGAAATTTCCATATCCTTCTCCCTCTGAAGGAAAAGCTGCCATTTGTCCAGAGAGGTGTACTTGGCAGCATTCTCTCTCTCCTGTTGAGCTCACCTCTTCATGGCCTCCCTCTCTGGCCTCTGCTCTTCTGTGATGGGCTGTGAGATGACTGGCCCTGGAATGTGGACATTCCTCCATGGAATTGGTTGGCGGCTGAAGTCTTGCAGTAGATGTTGGATTTGAGGTTTGGGAGGTGATGGGGCCTTGTTCTTGTCAGCAGAGGCAAACTCCCTCTGTAGTGAAGGGTGAGATGATGCCCTGTAGGATACTGGCCTAGAGACAGCTGGCTGAGGCCCAGTGCAAGACTGGATGGGGTTGGTTATGTTATCTTGTGTGGCACTGGTAGCAATAGGCAGAACTGGCTTGTCAGAGGCCATCAAAGAAGTGCTGGCAGGAGCTGGTTTAGATGGCTTGAGAATGGTAGGCTGAGCCGAGTAGGAATGAGGCCTCACAGAGTAAACTGTAGTGAGCCTGTGTGAAGCCAGGGAGAGAGGCTTTCTAGAAACAGGTCTGGCTTGAGGCTTGTCCAGGGCTGGCAAAGGCAGAGGTACTAACTTGTCTTTCCTAGGTGGGGGCAGCTCATAGTGGTAGGGAGACAGCTACTTGCAAACACAGCTCTCTGGTCTCTGAGCATTGCCCAGCTTTTTAACGGGCCTCAGGCCATCACATGGCACATCCTGTAATGATGTGGTTCCTAGGTCTGTCCTGGGATGTTTGTTGCACTTGAAATTTAGCAGAGCTTGAGTGATTTAGTTGCCAATTTTTTTCACTCTTTTTTCCAGTGTGTGAAAGGACCTGCATAGAGCATCTGCTTTCTGAGGTTATTTGAGGCTTTTTAAAGCTGCCGTGACTGAGCTCATGTATACTTTCTTCCTCTTGGTATGGGGATGGTGTGCTTCTCTTGTGTCTTGACTCTGTGACTTGATGGCTTCAGCTGCTGTATTTTGTGAAATTGTTTTCTCTGGTCCTATTAGTCCCATCTTGCCCCTGTACCCTAGCTACCCTGGGCCGGCTAGGTGCGGCTTCTTGAGCTTTGCCTTCCAAATGATTGTTGTTCATGTTGTCAATAACCCCTTCACTAGCCCCAGCATTTGCCCCAGGCTCTCTACCCTCCACCAGGTCCTGGTGCTGGATTTGGGCCTGAAGAGCTTCATGAAGAAGATGAGATAATTTCTGGTCTTTCTTGCTCACCTGTTCAGGGAGACCTATGATGCTGGAGCATTCCTGAACCCGATACCTCTTGGTGACTGTGGAGTCCTTAGAATGGATTGCTGTGGTATTTTCCCAGTGGTTTAGGTCAGTGAGGGAGTTTAAGATTTGGGGAAGGTGAATATCTGACATACTGTAGTCATGTCTTCCAAGTCAATGCTTGAGACCATGATACTCTGCAAAGACCCAGTCTCTTCTAGACCAAGGCTATTGCTTCCCAAAATGGCATTATCAGAAGCTCAGTTCTGCCTTAGTCTCCTAGTATCAGTGTAGTTCAGGGGTTGCTGCATGTCCAGGTGTGCTAAAGGGGGGAGGGATGAGCCTTGGTTTTCTCTACTGCCTTCATAGGCATTCAGCAGCTTTGATTGCTCAGCAGTCATCTCTTCCACATTGTTATTCTCTGTTTATTCCAGCCTTGGAGCTGGAGGCAAGGAAGGAATTCTGAAGGACTGTGAATGAGGGCAGTTAATGACCTGTCCCCATCAACAGGTGGTATCTTCATCTGGGTATCCTGGGTTCAGACATTGCAGCGGTCAGGACTCTGCAGCAGACAGTGTCAGGCCTGAAGTTGTCAATCTGCAGGCTGTCTCCATTTGCATCACTGAAAAAGAGTCAAGGAAGGAGTCAGTGCCTGGTAAGTGAGATGATACCCTCCTAAAGAGTACACATCAGCCCTCAGGTTCCTTCGGTAGTGGGTCATGCATTCCTATGAGCTGTGCTTGAGTAGCAATGGCACCACTTCAGTTTACAGACACTTAGTAATTACTCAGTTGTTCCTGGTGAATATTCCCTGTCCTGTTTCAGAGGAATGTTAATATGAGTATTTCGTTGTTGTAAGATCATGGCCCCAAAATTTCATAGCTATACTAGCCACATATGGTTTTAATTTTCCTCGCTGTCCTTCTGGACATATACATTCAAGCAATCTTGTGCTTTGTTTCACTTGAGATAATGTTCCAATCCGTAACAGCTGAACATTTACCTCCTGAAGTGGCCAATTTGGATGCCAAAATTCTGGTGCAATTATTGTCACAACTGCACCTGTGTCTACTAAACCATCCAAAAATGTTATTTATTCGTATTTTTAATTTTGTTCTTTGTTCATTTATAAAATTTTGCCAAAAAATTGCTTTGCGGTTTCTCCTGAATTTTCTATTCTCTCTGCCTCCGCTGTTCTATCACTCTGAGCAGCCTAGTTTATTCCAATAGGCATTTGGTTATTTAATTGCTCTGAGAAGGGGTTTCTTCTATAATGGCAGGAAAGGTCTGAAGTGAATTTTCTGTGGGGGCCTGCATGAGGCCCCTCTGGGAGTTTCCTGAGGACAGAGGCAAAGGATTACCTTATCTGTCCCTTGTTGATCTGCATTCATTGCTCCACACCTTCTGCATAATCCAGAAGGGAGGGATATTCTGTTGTAATTGTTCCTTGAATAAACCATCTTTCTAGGAATGCCCTGTTTACATTCCCTTTTCAAATGACCTTCTTTTCCACTCCCAAAACATATGACATCCTCAAAACTTTTGTAATTGCTTCTCCTATCCACATATCATCATAATAATGAGACTCAACATGTCCCCACTTTGGGTGCCAAATGTAGACAAATTTCTAAACAGTCTTATTAAATGAGAAACACAGAGCCAAATACAGGGGTAAAAGCCATAAAGATCAGAGTGATAGCCACCAACTTACCTTAGCTAAACATGTCACTGTAGCTTTCCAAGAGATCCTTTTCCTGTGTAACCTGTACCTTAATTGCCTTGCTGTTTTGCTTTTTCATTGGCTCTTAACACAGCCAACTCATTTCCTCAACACGGCCTCTCTATACAGACCTCCAGATCTCTATGGTTGGTAGTGGGATTAAAGGCATGTGCCACCATGCTTGGCTGTGTCCTTGAACACACAGAGACTCTGTCTGCTTGTGATCAGATTAAGGGCACGTGCCACCACTGCCTGACTTCTGTTTATAGCTGTCTATGACCTCTGATCTACAGGTAAACTTTATTTATTCACATACAAATAAAATGTCACATTTCCACACAAATACGATATCACCACACAGCTTCCCTTCTGTCAGTGCTTTCCATGGGATCCTACTGGAGAACACCTGGATAGGACAGTGCCAAGGTAGACACTGATCAGTCAACTCAGTCACCATGGTCATGACAGCTGTTAGGTAGGGGTAAGCACTGTTCATGAGCTGCTGGCAACAAGTGCTGGAGTCTGATGGCAGAAGCCATGCTGAACTCACAGCTGGGGTAGAGACCCTGGAGAAGTTGCACACATTTCTTGCTAAGGGCATGGCATTCTTCAGCACAGGCACAGAGGGCTGCAGAGCACTTTCTGTCCCAAAGAAAGGTACACTTTGGAAATTTTCTGTAGAAAGCAAGAGGACAGTGGGAAAAATGATGAGATGGCAGGTTTCTAGTTTCCTGGGGGGTGCTATGTAAGGAAATGGGGCCAATCAAAGAAACCCATTCTGACCCAGAAACCAGAGCTAGTGATAGAAACACACTCTGACCCTGGGACCTATGCCAGTGGAAGAGACACTTTAACCCTCAACACAGAACCTAAGAAGCATACCCTAACCCTGACACCAGAACAAAAGTAACACACTTTGTCTCTTGATTCAGATCCAATGAAAGAATATACCCTGTCCCTAAAATTAGATCCAAAATGCTAATAAGAATTCATGAGACCTCCCAACTGGACAAGAGGTGAGTGCCTGGTCTCAGCCTAGATCCCATCCCTGGGCACAAGCCATTCCAGGGAAGACCTGCCCAACTTGGCCCCAGGTTCTGGCCATTGGGCAGGATCATCTCCACCCACACCAGACGGCTCCCCTTCTCCAAGACCCCTGGCAAACCCTGCAATCTCCACACCCTGCCTGCATGCCCATCTGCCTAAGACCGCAGCCATTTCCCGAGACTTAGAGACCAGCCCCCAGCTCCCATCCTGCCCCAGACCTCCCATCTGGACAATAGGTGAGTGCCTGGGCTCAGACTAGATCCCATCCCTGGGCACCAGCCATTCTGGGGAAGACCTGCCCAACTTGGCCCCATGTTCTGGCCATCAGGCAGGATCCCCTCCACTCCCACTGGGAAGGCTCACCTTCTCCAAGACCCCCGGTAGACCCTGCATCTGGACAAGACCTCCCATCCTGCCCTGGAGCTCCCATCTAGACAAGAGATCTGTCAGCTCTGTCTGGACCAAGTGTGATAATAAGACCAAGAACGTATCCACAAGGATATGGACAGACATCAAGGCAGAAGTACATACAACAAAACGAAGAGCAATACACCATCACCAGAACCTAGCCCTCCTCCAACAGCTAGACCTGAACATCAAAAAATGGAAGAAGCAAAAGAAACCAGCCTTATGAATAACATAATGAAGAGGGTAGAGGCTTATATAGAAGGAATCACAAATGAAATTGAAGAAAAGTCAAACAAAAAAAATGGGAAAACACTATAGAAAACTAGAGGAAAGGACCAATAAAGCAAAAGAAAACAATAAAGCCTTGAAAGAAAATCATGAAAAAGCAATGAAACAGATAAAGGAAACAGTCCAAGACCTGAAAAGGGAAGTAGAAAAAATAATGAAGACACAAACAGAGGGAATGCTGGAAATAGAAAATCTGAGTAAACAAACAGGAACTTCAGATGCAAGTATAACCAACAGAATGCAAGAGATGGAAGAGAGGATCTCTGGCGTTGAAGATGCGGTAGAAGAAATAGATTCATCAGTCAAAGAAAACACTAAAGCCAACAAAGTCATGACCCAAAATGTCCAAGAAATCTGGGACACCATGAAAAGACCAAACCTATGAATAATAGGGATAGAGAAGGAGAAGAACACCAACTCAAAGGCACAGAAAATATATTCAACAAGATCATAGAAGAAAACTTTCCCAACTTAAAGAAGGAAATGCCTATGAAGATACAAGAAGCCTATAGAACACCAAACAGACTAGACCCCACAAAAAGTCCCCTTACCACATAATATTTAAACAACTAAATGTACAGAATAAAGAAAGAATATTAAGAGCAGCAAAGGAAAAAGGCCAAGGGACTTATGAAGGCAACCCATCAGAATAACACCCGATTTCTCAATGGAGACTTTGAAAGCCAGAAGGACCTGGACAGATGTAAATCAGACACTAAGAGACAATGGATGCCAGCCTAGACTAATATACCCAGCAAAATTTTCAATCATCATAGACACAGTAAACAAGACATTCCAAGTCAAGGCAGATTTAAACAATACTTACCCACAAACCCAGCCCTACTTAGAAAGCACTAGAAGGAAAATTCCAACCTAAGGAAGTCAGATACACCCTCAAAAACACAAGCAATAGATAATGCCACAGCAGTAAACCCCAAAGAAGAGAAGTACACATACACTACCACCAAAAAATAACAGGAATGAACAATCACTGGTCAGTAATACCCCTTAATATAAATGGACTTAATTCACCTATGAAAAGACACAGGCTTACAGAATGGATATAAAAGCAGGACCCATCTTTCTGCTGAATACAAGAAACACACCTCAAATTCAAAGATAGACACTACCTAAGAATAAAAGGCTGGGAAAAGACTTTCCAATCAAATGGTCTTAAGAAACAAGCAGGTGTAGTCATCCTAATTCCCAGGAAAATAGACTTTAAACTAAAATCAATCAAAAGAGATCAAGAAGGGCATTATATACTCATCACAGGAAAGATCCACCAAGATGAAGTTTCAATTCTGAACATTTATGCCCCAAATGCAAAGGTACCCACATATGTAAAAGAAACATTACTAAAGCTTAAACCACATATAAAACTCCACACATTAATAGTGGGAGACTTCAACACCCCACTTTCACCACTGGACAGATCTCACAAATCGAAACTTAACAGAGAAATAAAGGACTTAACTGATGTTATGACTCAAATGGACTGAATCCATATCTACAGAACATTCTATCCTAACAAAAAAGAATATACTTTCTTCTCAGCACCCCATGGAACCTACTCTAAAATCGACCACATACTTGGCCACAAGGCAAATCTCAACAGAAACAAAACAATTTAAATAACCTGTATCTTATTGGACCACCATGGCCTAAAGTTAGATTTCAACAACAACAAAAATTACAGAAAGCCTACAATCTCATGGAAACTGAATAATGTCCAGTTGAATCACCAATGGGTCAAGGAAGAAATAAAGAAATTAAAGATTTACTAGAATTTGAACAAAAGTGAATGTACAATATACCCAAACTAATGAGACACTATGAAAGCAGTGCTAAGAGGAAAATTCATAGCACTAAATGAATATATAAAGAAGTTGGAGAAATCTTACACTAGTGACTTAACAGTACATCTAAAAGCTCTAGAACAAAAAGAAGCAAACTCACCCAGGAGAAACAGACGCCAGGAAATAATCAAATTGAGGGCTGAAATCAATAAAATAGAAACAAAGAGAACAATACAAACAATCAATGAAACAAAGAGTTGGTTCTTTGAGAAAATCAACAAGATAGATAAGCCCTTATTCAAATTAACACAAAAGCAGAGAGAGAGCATCTGAAATGAAAAGAGAGATATAACAACAGACAACAAAGAAATCCAGAGAATCATCAGGTCATTCTTCAAAAACCTGTACTCCACAAAATTGGAAACTCTAAAAGAAATGGATGATTTTCTGGATAGGTAGCACATACGAAACTTAATCAAGACCAGACAAACTATTTAAATAGACCTATAACCCCTAAGGAAATAGAACCAGTCATTAAAGGTCTCCCAACCAAAAAAAAAAAACCCAGGAGCAGATGATTTAGCTCAGAATTCTACCAAATTATCTAAGTAGAGTTAATACCAATACTCTTCAATTTGTTCCACACAATAGAAACAGAAGGAACATTACCAAACTCTTTTTATGAGGCTACAGTTACCCTCATACCCAAACCACACAGAGATGCAACAAAGAAAGAGAATTACAGAACAATCTCCCTCATGAACACTGATGCAAAAATACTCAATAAAATACTGGCTAACTGAATCCAGGAAGACATAAAAAAATTATCTACCAGCCAAGTAGGCTTCATCTCAGGGATGACAGGATACTTCAACATATGAAAATCTGTCAATGTAATACACCATATAAACAAACTGAAAGAAAAAAAAACATGATCTTCTCATTAGATGCTGAAAAAGCCTTTGACAAAATTACACACCCCTTCATGGTAAAGATTCTAGAGAGATTAGGAGCACAAGGAGCATGCCAAAACATAATAAAGGCAATTTACAGGAAGATGACAACCAACATCAAATTGAATAGAGAGAAAATCAAAGCAATTCCACTAAAATCAGGAACAAGAAAAGGTTGTCCACTCTCTCCATAATTATTCAACATAGTACTTGAAGTTCTAGTTAGAGAAATAAGACAACAAAAGGAGACCAAGGGAATACAAATTGGAAAGAAGTCAAACATTCACTATTTGCAGACAGTGTAATAGTATACATAAGTGACCCCAAAAATTCTACAATGGAACTCCTACAGCTGATGAATTCCTTCAGTAATGTGGCAGGATACAAGATTAACACACAAAAAAATCAGTAGCCCTCCTATATACAAATGATAAATGGGCTGAGGAAGAAATCAGAGAAACACCACCCTTTAAAATAACACAAATAATATAAAATACCTTGGGGTAACTCTAACTAAGCAAGTGAAAGACATGTATGATAAGAACTTTAAGTCTCTGAACAAAGAAATTTAAGAAGATGTCAGAAAATGGGAAAGATCTCCCATGCTCATGGATAGGCAGGATTAACATAGTAAAACTGGCAATCTTACCAAAAGCAATCTACAGATTCAATGCAATCCCTGTCAAAATTCCAACACTTTTCATAGACTTTTCATAGACTTGGAAAGAAAAATACTTAACTTTATGTGGAAAAACAAAAAAACCTAGGATAGCTTAATGAATCCTGAACAATAAAGCAACCTTTGGAGGCATCACAATCCCTGACCTCAAGCTCTACTATAGAGCTACTACAGTAATAAAAACAGCTTGGTACTGGCATAAAAATTGACATGTGAACCAATGAAATCAAATAGAAGACCCTGACATTAATCCACATACCTATCAACATATGAACAAAGAAGCCAAAAAGTACCATGGAAAAAAGAAAGCATTTTCAACAAATGGTGCTGGCATAACTGGATGTCAACATGCAGAAGATTGCAAATATATCCATATGAGTTGCCATGCACAAAACTCAACTCCAAGTGGATCAAAGACCTCAACATAAATCTGGTTACACTGAACTTGATAAAAGAGAAAGTAGGAAGTAGTCTTGAATGCATCGGCACAGGAGATCACTTCCTAAATATAACACCAGTAGCACAGACTCTGAGAGCAACAATAAATAAATGGGACCTCCTCAAACTGAGAAGCTTTTGTAGAACAAAGGACATGGTCAGTAAGACAAAAGACAGCCTACAGAATTGGAAAAGATCTTCACCAAACCCACATCTGACAACAGGGTGATCTCCAAAATATATAAAGAACTCAAAAAAAATAGACATCAAAATACTGACCAATCCAATTTAAAAAATGGGCCACAGAGCTTAACAGAGAATTCTCAACAGAAGAATCTCAAATGGCTGAAAGGCATTTAAGGAATAGCTCAACATCCATAGTAATCAGGGAAGTGCAAATCAAAACAACTCTGAGATACCATCTCACACCTGTCAGAATAGCTAAGATCAAAAACCCTGAAGACAGATTGTGTTGGAGAGGATGTGGAGCAAGGGGAACACTCCTCCACTGTTCTTGGGAATGCAAACTGGTACATCCACTCTGGAAATCAGTATGGTGGTTTCTCAGAAAATTGAGAATAAGTCTTCCTCAGGACTCAGCTATACCACTCTTGGGCATATGCCCAAGGAAACTCAATCTTACCACAAGGACACATGCTCAACGATGTTCATATCAACATTATTTGTAATAGCAAGAACCTGGAAACATCCTAGATGCCCCTCAACTGACAATGGATAAAGAAAATATGGCATATATACACAATGGAGTACTACTCACCACTCAGTAAAAAAAATGACATCATGAAATTTGCAGGCAAATGGATGGAACTAGAGAATATACTGAGTGAGGTACCCCAGACTCAGAAGGACAAACATAGTATGTACTCACTCGTAGATGTGAGGGAAGGGACGGCCAGACTCCAACCCACAGCTCCAGAGAGGCTAGCTAACAGGGAAAGTCTCTAGGAGGGACACATGGATGACCCAGTGAACAAGTAGATGAGATCTACATGAGCAGGCTGGGAATGGGGGGAGGGGTGGCAGAGGAGAGGAGTGCAGCATGAGAACATAGGGAAATTGGAGGGTCGAGCTGGAACAGGAACAGAGTCAGAGGGCAGGGAGGGAGATACCATGACAGATGAGGACATCATGGGAATAGGAAAATGTAGGGTGCTTTTAGGAATCCACAAGGATGACCCCACCTTGGAATGCTGGCATTGGTCTAGAGGGTTCCTGATATGGTCTACTCTGGTGACCAGTCTAGTGAATAACCTATCCGCAATCACAGAGCCTTTGTCCAATGATTGATGGAGGCAGATGCAGAGATCCACAGCCAGGCACCAGGTTGAGCTCTGGGAATCAAATCAATGAGAGAGAGAGGAGGGATTCTGCAGGAGGAGGATGTCAAGATCATGATGGGAAGGTATGCAGAGATGACCAGGCCACACTAGTGGAGGCCCATGAACTGTGGACTATTGGCTGTGGAGCCCACGTGGGACTGGACTAGGCCCTCTGGATATGGAAGACGGTTCTTTGGCTCAAACTGTTTGGGGGGGCACCCAGGCAGGGGGATCGGGATCTGTCCCTGGTACATGGGCAGGCTTTTGGGAGCCCGGTGACTGGTGTGATGCCTTGCACAGCCTTGGTGCAGTGGGGAGGGGCTTGGACCTGCCTAGACTCAGTGTGCTGAGCTCTGCTGACTCCCCGTGGGAGACCTTGATTTGGGGGATGTGGGGTGGCTTGGGAGGGAGGGCTGGAGGGTGGAAGGAGAAAGGAGGGGGAAATCTGTGGGTGGTATGTAGAGTGAGTAGAAAATTTCGTAATAAAATAAAAAAATGAAAAAAAAAGTAATGAACAAAACACAGTTTGGCCCTGAAACCAGAGCCAGCTCTGCCAGTGAAAGAAATATGCCCTGGCCCTGAAATTAAAGCCAACTCTGTTCCTGACCAATGAAACCAACCAATCTGTGAGCAGGAAAACAAATCAATCTTTGAACAGAAAATCTCTTTGGAGAAATTCTTCCCCTAAAAAGCTCTTCTGCCTGTTTAGTTGTGGGTTGTTCTTTCCCACCCTGGCAGAGACAGCCATTCTCCTGGAAAACCTCATTCCAAAATGAATCTCTTTCTTAAAAGAGTCTTGGGTAAAGATCTTCATTAGCCTGCACAGAACAGAAGAACCTTGCCAAGACATTCCCTAGGGGGACTGAGCCAAAAAAAAAAATGCTTGTGGAGACATTCCCTTACCTGGGTTGAGTAACACTGAGCAGAAAAAAGTAACAACTTTTCCCTGGAGGCAGAGGAGATTGCTACATTTCTGCAAGGTTTCCCCTTTAGCAGAGTGAAGCAGAAGCAGCAACATCTTGGGCCAGAGAGAAGAAGCAGAGCTCTTAAGTGAAGGCAGAGTGAGATTCAGGTGTAAAGGCTCTCTCTCAGAGAGGAGCAGGATTGCTACATCCTGCAGGAAGACTATGTCCCATCCCACCCCCATCTTCAGATATCTCCTGACTTACTGACAAGTCAGGATACCTCTCCCACCAGAGCTGTCCTCTGGCTACTCTAGGTATACCGTAGCTTCCTGACAAATCAGGATATCTTTCCCTCCAGACCTGAGCTGTCCTACTGTGGCTGTACCAGCATTCACTGTACATAGAGTCAGCAACCTTGGACAGGAAGGAAAGGAACACCTAGGTGGAAAAAAGCTGGATGAGAAACTGTATCAGTTGATCTGGTTTATGAGCTGTCAGCATCTGTCCATTACCCAAGGAAGAGATCAGAGGGCTTCTTTGTGACTGTGTTGAAGGACAGGGCCGAATGTATAGAGTGCACCTTGAATGATGAACTCTAAGAATCTTTTCTTTGGGTTTTTTCCTAGAGGCCTTCCTTAGTCTGTGTTTCCCCAGGCAGGACTCACATCTCTCTTCTCTGCTTTTCATTCCTTTTTGGTAGGGTTTGATTCTTGGGCCAGCATGACCCTATATCGTTAAAGTAGTAAGCAGTATCATGGTGAACTTGCAGAAGCAGTGGTCTTTGTTCATCGTGAAGATGCTTGTAATTGGATGCTGTTGGTAGAAGCAAGCACTTGAGGGGCTGATTGTGAGTCTTGTTGAACATGTTACCTCTTTCAAATTTGTTGCTATTTGCTGCCCAGACTTGTCTACCTCTGGATGTTTTCTCTCCTTCTGGTCTTTTGTTTTCCTGAGATAGGCAAGTCTCTGTAGCCCCTGTTTTTCAGAAGCTTACAGTGTAGCTCACACTGGCCTCAGACACATGGGCATTCTTTTTATCTTGCCTCCATTCTTATAGTATTGAGGTTGTTTTGAGGTATTTCCCCTTAGTTGCTGGCCCTCCATGGGTGGGGTCAGCTTATGGCATTTTCTAGATCCAGGTGATGCCTGCATGCAAACTCAGGCCTACTTTTTAGTTGGTTTCTATTAAGCTTGTCATGGCAACTGCCTCAGTCCCCATATCTCTCCCCGACTTCACAAGCACCAATGACAAGACTCAGTCATGAGACCTATCTGTCCTGGGGCTCAAGGGTTTTTCGGAACTAAGAACTATTAGCTAACAGATTTTTCTAGAGCAGTGACATTTTCATCTATTACCATTCTTAATGCCCTGTAGTTCTAATCTTTGCACACAACTAGAATATAATCTTGAATGATTTATATAGAAATAATAATTTCTTAAGGCCATATAATACCTCTTTGTTTCTCCATAAAGAAGGTCAAGTGTCTTATCTTACTGTAGAATTATTGTAGTTAATGAACCCATCAATTGACAGTTCTGGGCCCATTTTCCTGGTATGTCAATGAGCATAATAGTTAGCAATTTTGTTCTCTATGCCAGGGAGTTTCTTTTTGACTCAGTATTTCAACTTATTATGGACAAGGAGTACAGGACAATGTATTCTCCTCTGTAACTGCTTCCAGTTGATACAGGGGCATAGTTGTCAAGGCCCTAAAAGGCTGAGAGACTAGTCAAAATCTGGAAGGCCAGTCATAGTCTGGGCAGTGGGGAACTTGTCAGAAGTATGGGCTTATCTGACCCAGCAGTAGAGACAGGGAACAATGACATTGGTTAAGTTGGTCCACATTAGCTTTTAGCAAGTCCAGAGCTATTAGTTATCAACTGATGCTTGTATGTTTCTGTCAGCCAAGTGGAAAACTGTTGAGACAAATTTAAAGTATGAACAAAAGTTAAAATTTATGAACCTTTTTGAACTTTTAAATATAGTAAGTAGAAAGGGGAGGAGTTCTAAGACCTAGAGAGACAAAAATATCATCCTCAAGAATAGACAGGTAGGGAAAATTTAGGCTCTACTTATCTGGAGTCCATTTGACCTCTGTGAAGTGGATCTTGGTTTTATGAATTTTTGTCCTCTGAAGCCTATACAAATTCTTTATAAAGTCCTTAAAATTTTAGATATATTAGTATTACCAATATATACCAAAATCCATATCATAGACAAAGCAGATAATGAGTACCTGTAAAACAGCAGGAATGGACTCATATCTGAAAGTTTGAGCTGTGTCTGCTTTGAGTGCTGATCTCAGTCCTCCCTCCTGGCTCTACTCACCTTAAAGACGGGTGTCTGGCGTGTCTTAAGCGGTTGTAGGATAGTAGATGGCCTAGGTGGAGAAGGGTGTTTGGACATTCGTTGACTGAATCTCCTTTGGCATCATCACCATCTCTGGTTGCAGGGCAGAGGCCTGACTCCCAGAGTAGGACCCAGAGCCACAGGCCTGCAGGCACTGCCTGAGTTCTCCAGGCATCGGAGGGCCCAGGCTGTTGAAGTCATTGTAATAGACCTGGCTGCCCTCCAGGTAGGAAGCTGCTAGCCTGTATCCTTGATTTGGCAACTGTGGTAGGAAAGGACTAAGGCATTGGGATCTAAAATATTATCACCCTGGGCTGTCCTAGACAAGGAGGAGAATGTGGTATTCTGGTCAATGACAGTTACAGTGAAGTCCTGGAGAGCAGCTCCCCACTGTTCAGTGTTTCCCGTGGGATCCCACTGTAGAACACCTGCATAGGAGAGTGCTGAGGCAGAGATCTGGCCCTCGTTAGTCAGCGCAGTCACCATGGTTGTGCCAGCTGGTAGGTAGGGGTAGGCACTGTCCATGAGCTGCTGGCAACAAGAGCTGGAATCTGATGGCAGGAGCCATGCTGCACTCACAGCTGGGGTGGAGACCCTAGAGAAGTTGCACACACTTCCTGCTATGGGCATGGCATTCCTCAGCCCAGGCACAGAGGCCTGCAGAGCACATTCCATTGCAAAGAAAGGTGCACTTTGGAAATTTTCTGTAGGAAGCAAGAGGAAAATGGGAAGAGGGTGACATGGAATCTGTGTGTCTTCCCTTGAAGATCTTTGTTTTCTCCTGTTTATACAGTCTGGGAGAGTCTGAGACCCATTTTTCCTCACATATCCCAAACAAATGGTTCAGAATAATTCTTGGTAAAGGACAGAATGGCATTCATTTAGTGAGCTGCTGTTCTTCCTGTGCTGGCATGGACTTTCTAGTTGATCCACATTGACCCTTGCTCTGACTGGACAACAGCCTTCTTTGCCATGCTTTGTCTTTTTCTGATTCCTGCTGTGACACTGCCTCACAGCTGTGTCCAGAACAGAAGTGTTTAAAGTAGGAGAACCTTAGCTTCCCATGCCTGTGCCTTTGTTCTGTTCTGTGCAGATGTTCCTCAATGTAGACAGAGAGAGAGTCTCTACCTAGATCAGTCTGGCCTGAAATCACACAGACTGGCCTGTCTCTGCATCAGAGTGTTGGCATTGTAGGTTCTTTCCATGTCCACCAGGCTTGGCTCTACTCTGAGCTTTCTTAATGAAATGACGTATCAGGACTTTCATAGATAAGAACTGTTGCCAGGTGGTGGTGGCACATGCCTTTAATCCCAGCACTCAGGAGGCAGAGGCAGGCGGATCTCTCTGAGTTCGAGGCCAGCCTGGTCTCCAAAGCGAGTTCCAGGAAAGGCACAAAGCTACACAGAGAAACCCTGTCTCGAAAAAAACAAAAAAAAAAAAAAGAATTGTATTTAGCTAAGAATCCCTTTGTCTTCTAACTCTCCCTCTTCCCTACTACTTTTATGTAAGTCACTACTTGTTATTTTTTAATATAAATTCAGCACACATCCAATATGACTACATGAATACAACCTGCTGATAACATTTCATGTTGAGTGCCTGTGTTTCACGTGACAGTTTAGGATTTCTAATGTAGCATGGGGTTCATCTCTGAATGAGATTGTTTCTTAATTAAAAGTTGGTTACACTGATTCTTCAATGAACACTTCCACAGTAATTGTTAATTTCTTGTAACTCTCCTATTTGGGAATCCTTGTGAGAATCCCTGCACACACTGGTGTGTCAATTCTTGTCCAGAGAACAACTGACTGTGGAGTAGCCAGTCCATGTTGATAACATCCAACCCTACCAAAAGAGGAGGAGAATGCTGTGGAAGATGGGTTAGATAGAGTGTAAGAGCCAGGGCCTAGAGCTGGATATTGTTTTCTATATGTGACAGGAAACCTTTACCTAGACTAATCTCAACAGTGTGGCTGCATAGTAATGGGTTGGGATATGAAAATGTCTTGTGCCTTTTTATTTACTCTGTGGTTATCTATTACATTAGTTCCAAACTACCTTTGTGTACATCCAGGGTCATCTCTGCAGTTTGTCTTCTTTTAGATCCATATTTTCCAGCCTCCGTAAGAACCATATCTAAATGTGACATTCAATTGCAGATATCTCTATCAGCATCAACAGTATACCCATTACACAAAAATTTAAAAGTATAGTAAAAAATAAGGGAGAAGTGATCCCTTAAAACATTATTTCTTTAATGTTTTAAAATTTCTTTCCTTACCTGCCATGGTCGGGGGGAGACTATCAGCAATCCAAGGTACAATGGAGCAAGAGAATTGTCCTTGTCTGATCAGCTGACCTGAGTGGCAAGTGTGTCCGGTATCAGACAGCACTTACTGGTCACTGGTCACAGGTGACCTATGATGATCCAAATTTGTTTACAGGCATCACCATGGCAACCCCAAGAGCCTACCAGGTTGGTAGGTTGGGTTGAAGGGCGAATGATGTCATAAACGGGGCAGCAGCCAATAAGAAAGCCGGATTCTGAGCTAATAGGTGGAATGGTTGGAGAGGATGCCAGGAGACTAACAGTAGCCATGCAGGCTGAGGTGTGTGCTAGTGAGAGGAGGCAATCCTGGCATGGAAGTCCCCCTCTCAGGAGATTTAGTCCAGGATATTGGCAGAGCTTCTTATATACAGTCAGTTCCCTTGGCCAGGAAGGAGAGGTCAGCATGGGAGGAGGGAACTCAGGTTCAGTTGATCTGGGTTATGAGCCATCATCATCAGTCCATGACCCAAGGAAGAGATCAAAGGGCTCCATTGTGACTGTGTTAAAGGACAGACTTGAGTGTATTGAGAGCACTTTGAATGATGAACTCCAAGAATCTTCTCTTTGGGTTTCTTCTCCTAGATGGCTTCCTTAGTCTTTGTTGTTCCAGGCAGGATTCATATCTCTCTTCTCTGCTTTTCATCCTTTTTTGGTAGGATTTCATTCTTGGATTAGGGTGAACCTATACCCTTAAAATGGTGGGAAGTATCATGGTGAACTTCCAGAAGCAGTGGTCTTCTGGTAATTGTGAAGATGCTTGTAATTGGATGCTGCTGGTTGTAGCAAGCACTTGAGGGGTAGCCCCTGTAGTTAGGGTGTTCATCTTGGGTCTCACTCTGGTGTCAGACACTTGGGCATTCTTTGTATCTTGCCACCCTTCTTACAGTACTGAGGTTGTTAGTCATTGAGTCTGGCCGCCTTCTCTCTTCATCCACAAGTATAATGAGTGTGACAGTTACTGAACCTTCTTCCTTCTGGCAACAGTTTCTGCAGAATCCTGGGCTCTAGCAGTCTCTGACATGCTTTTTTTCTGAGAAAGGTTTAAATAGATCCTGCAACACCTTGAGCAGGAAGGCATTTATTGGTATGTGGTGGTGGGTTACATGAAAAAACCAAAGTAGGTGTTTTTGTGAGTGTTGCAGCTTGATGGACAGGGATCTTGGCTGTTGAGAACCAATGAAGAGCACAAAGTGAACTTAAACAAAGCACCTTAAATCTCTGCTCCAGGGAAAGCTTTCAGTAATGTAACAAATCTGCTTTGTTAGGGGAAGGTATCCCCCAGGGAAATGTTACAGTTCTGTTCTGCTCTGCTCCTGTGTGGTTAATGATCTCCCTCTGCTCTGCTCCCTTCTGACAAAAAAACAGTCTCACTCAACCCTCATTCAAGAGATTTATTTTAGGGGAAGAGTCAAGGAGGGTGACTCCCTCTGCAGGAAGAAATAAGGCACCTACCAATTGAACAGGTACAGTGCTTATGTAGGGCTTCTTAGTGGGGGAGTCTTTCCAGGGTGAATCATTGCAGGGTAAGAATTGCTCAGATTTCAATCCGTGAGTTTGGACAAACCCAGAGATTGGTTTGATTATGTTCTGTAGGTTTTCACGCTCAGGGATTGGTTAGTTTTTGTGGTGATTGGGTCAGGGGCAGAATGTGTGTCATCGACTCTGGTTTCAGGGCAAAAGTGTGTATCTTTCACAGGCCCTTTTTTACAGTTTTCACTCTGGTTTCAGGGCTTGAATGTGTTTCTTTGACTGGCTCATCTGTCCTACAATATTTCTTCATATTTGAAAAATAAAACAACCCATTTCCCATCTCAATGTATAACACAGACAGGAATATATTTTGTTTAAATATGAGTAAACCTTTTTTGTTTCCTCAGTTTGGTTTAGATTGTTATCCTCTTCGGTCACTCACTGGTGGATTCATAGACTGTCTCATGGCATGGGTGTAGTGTGCATTTATATACCTTTCCTATTCTAACTGCCTCAACAATCACTACTATGACAGTGTCTGTCTGTCAGTCCTTATTGAAAATGACCCTGGAGCCTGTTTAGCCCTCCTCCTGCATTCACATGAGCTGTCAGCACTTTCCCTTGGGACTGCTTTTACAATGAGCTAGTGCTGTAGCTTGCAGCTACATGCCCAGCTCAGTAGAACTGTTCTTCCATGCAGATTGTTTCATGTTTTGTAGTGCATGTCAAAGCTCTGTAAAAAGACTGTCCTTTTTTATAGGCCAGTAGGCTGCCTTTGTCTTTCAGCCTTGCAGTTTCCTTCATGACTGTTCACTTCTCAGATAATGTGACACATTCCAAGTGGTAATGACTGTAATTTGGAAGGTTCATCCAGGCTCCTGGTCATAGAACATTCTGAAAAATGTGTGTTCTTATAGCGGCATAGACTGAAGTGAATCTGGGACTGTGTTATTGAGAAGTCTGAGAGTTGATTAAAAATGAGAGATACATAGATAAAGTACATAGATAGATAGATAGATAGATAGATAGATAGATAGATAGATAGATAGATAGATAGAACTGACTTCTCTGTTTAATTTTCATTTCTGTACTTTTTATTTTTAAACATTTGCATATTATTTTTCATTCAGTGTAATAATTAACTTACTAATTCTAAAAATCTATAGTGGTTTTAGTTTTTGAACCTTCTATTCCTCCTAATTCTTTTCCATGTCCCCACTAATCAGTTCCTACTATCTTTCTGTTGCTCTTTAGAAAAGAAAATGCTTTCAAGAGGTAACAAATCAATATGGAAAAATAAAACTTTGGGACAGCATCTCTAGGAAAATAAATGTAAGTTAAATAACTTGAAAATGGTATCCTGCATGGGGGAAAAATGGCACTCCCTGAAGACATATGCCTGCTAAATGCTAAGGGCCAAGAGAGGGCTCAAGCCTCAGGAGATGTTGGCCAAGAAGGTCCTTAGGACTTCCCAGAATAGGAAAAATTATTTTATTCCTATTAAAGTCATGAGCCCAAAGTAGAATAGCACCAACCTTACTGAGTAGCAGGCTATGAAGGAGTCAGACTTGCCGCAAGCTGGAACCCTCTCCTGATAGCAGTCTGGCTTTCATAGAACAAGCCAGGCTCTTCCATCACTTTGGGGGAGAATTCTCAGAAATTTCCCTATTAGGTTGTTGGCTGTCTCTCTCATATAATAAAATGTCAAGACAGTTGAGTATACTGCTACAGAGAAGGCACAGATTTTAGGTACATTCACAACAACTCTCCAATGATATCTGTACACATGCACAGAAGGGAAATCTTATCATGTACTGCAATTCACCACAAAATTTCTTCAGACTGAGGAGTTCTAGGTCCCAGAGGAAAGACTATTTCTATTGTTTTTTTTTTACTAGAATGATTGGGTGTTTACATTTCCCTTCTAAACATTTGTGGTTTTGCAGGAGATTAATGTAGTTTCAGGTGCAGCTGTAACTGTTACAGTCTGACTCTTTGCTGGCCTTCCTTTGGCATTGTTTCTGTTGCTGTTGGAGAGAGCTGTCATTGTTTAGGCTGCTGAGACTCAGTGGCTGCTGTTGTGGTGAGATGGCCAGCTGGTACTCAGAAATGGATCATGCACAAAGCAGTCCATCCAAAGCTCAGGGATTGTCCTGCAAGTAGGAGCCCAATGGAATTGAGAGCTAGAGCACTAGGGTAGAATAGTGTAGCATGGCTTTCTATTCCAAAATCAAGTCAACATCCCATTGTGATGTCTTAGAAGTGATTACATTAGATGGATGGAGACCTTAGAAAGTAATTGAAGAGATGGACACAGTGATAGCCAGTTCTGTGGCTGTGAAGCTTAACTGTACATAGTAGAAGGAGCCATGGAGGTTCATGAAAACTTGACTTGTCATTCCAGACATTACTTGAATTTGAACACCAGGTCCATTGGAAAATGGTCTTTCTTGATTCTAGAGAATAGAAATGGAGAGTTAACTGAAAGTAGGGGGCTTCCAAGTATTGCTTCCACAGGAAACACCAATAAGTTGGTGGGTATAGTGTGAAGTATTCTACTCTCTCTCTATTTCATTATGGAGTCACTTTAAACACCAACCCACGGTTTGTCACATATCCCATCTATACTATTCCAAGGAAATGAACATGCTACTGCATTTTGCATCAGTATAGATTGCAGTATTTTTCAGGAATATTTATGTTATCTGATCTACCTGTCCAATAACTGAGCAATGGTTAAGGAATATGTCATGTCTACACACAACAGAACCATTTCAGCTAAAGTGATGAGTGTAGTCAATGTTATTACAGGATAGTTCTTTTAACTCTGATAATCATATTATACCATATGTATCCAGTCCAAGACAAATATCTCCTGATGCTATCTCACTATATGTATGCTCGATTACACATACCTACCTGGTTCCATTCCTGACATTGAAGGTAATGCTGTTGAGCATATGAACCATGCCTAAGAATTTTGATGAGAGTTAAGGAATGGGTGAGCCTTGGTCATAAAGTTACTGGGCTCAGTATACAATATATAGTTTAAAAGAACAGGTTCAATGAATACTACAATGAGAAATAATGACATTGAAGATTCAGTACAAGTACAACATTGTGTGAATTGCTTTAGTGCCAAAAATGCTTCCTGAGTTTCTTTAATAAGGATTATTTTACAAGACCCTTAGATTGAATACATAAAGCTTAAAATAATAATGTCAAGGTCAAAAGATATTCATCCAAATGTGTTTCTACTGCTCCTAAGGTGTAAAGTGAAGCACAGTAATCTCATGGCAGTGTGCAAATCTGTAATTAAAACCACACACAGAGAGTGATAAAACCAGATTCCTCCCTAAGCCATTGCTTTCCATCATTCTGTTGTACCCAAATTTGTCCCTGTGAGGATCATTGCATACAGGTAGTAGGATCATTCCATGCTAGGTATGTTAACATTTTCTAGATGGGTGAGTCTGGACATAGCCCTTTTTAGAATGTACACCTTTGGGCCTACACATTAGTTGCGGGGTAGATATTGTGAAGAAAGTTATACCATGAAACTCTATTTACAGGCTGAATACAATTCCTCTATAAAAATCAGATGCCCGAATTCATAGAAGTAGAAAAGCAATCATAACTTTAACATAAAATCACTAAATATCCAAAATAGTATTAGCACATCTCATAGGAGGTTAGTGATTCACAGGTATAGTTTACAACTGAAACAAGGTAGATTGCCAGAAAAAAAATGAATCTGAGTTAAGTTCCATTTGGAAATACACGTGGTTTAGTCTTTTTGGCTTTAGGTATGTACCATAAATTCACCATGGAGTACACATGGACTCTTCATCAAGTCATGCACTAAAACGTGGTTATCCACCTGTACAAAAATAACCTGGATTCCACATGGCTTCTTGCTGCATTCCTTTAGTTTCAGCACTCTTTAGGCATGGGCTGAGGAAGAGGCAGAGGTGCAGGCAGAAGGAGAGGGTGCAGTTGACATGGAGACAGAGGCAGAGGGGAAGGCAGGCAGCTCTTTCTGAGTTCATTGTTTGATTGTTTGATTTAGCCAGGTCCAGGATAGGCTGGGCCATGGAGAGGGTCCTTTTCTCAAGAAAGTAAATATGAGTTACTAAATCAATGAATTCTGTTTACTACAATTAACCCTGGACAAAGATAATTACTGCCCAATGTCCCAGAGCCCAAAGTGAAACAAACTCTGATACTGTTAGAGCACAGAGTGGCACAAAGAGTTGAAGGTTCAGAAGATGCCAGGTTTCTTCTCACCCTTCTTCCACAGTGAGTGACAGACCTTCACAGACTCCAGCATGTGCTCCCTTAGGTGGGTTTGAAGCTTGTTAAATCTATCATGGCTGAGCTCCAGTAATTCATGCTTCCTTGTGGTGTTAAGGACAGTGACTTGATGGCTTCAGCTCCTTCAGCTTTCTTGGAGTTATTTCTCTAGTTCTCTTGGTCTTGTATTCTTTGATTCCTAGGTCTGCTGGACCTGCAGAGTGTGACTTTCTGAGCTTAGCCCTCCATTTGCTGGGCCATGTTATCCATATCCCCTTCTCTGGCCACAGCACTGACCCCAGCCTCTCTCCCTCTATCATGTCCTGATAAAGGATTCTGAACAGAGAAGCTATGTGAAGAAGATTAGAGCTTTTTTCTTCCATCTTCCTCAACTGGTTTAAGGATGTGCTGAACACACCTTGACTTTACTGGGTCTGATCACTGATGATGACCATGGAGTCTTTGTATAGAGTGACTGTGGGTACCTGGAATTGGTTTAGTTCAGAGAGGGAGTTGAGCAGTTGGTGAGGTGAACTTCTGCCACTAGTGTAGTCATGTCTGCAAAGTCCACGCTGGAGGCCAAAACACTGTGCATGTCCCAGGCTCATCCTGACCAAGACTGCTGCTTTCCCTGGTGGCGTTGTCAGAAGCAAGCTCCTGCCCTAAGCTCCCTGGGTTAGTGAAGTACAAGGGATGTTTCATGTTGGGATGTGCCAAAGGGAGGAGATGGGTTTTGGTTTTCTTTCGTGCACTCAGAGGTATCCAGAGGCATTGACAGATTTGCTGCCATCTCATGAAGGTTGTCCTTCTCTGTTTGTTCCAGGCATAGAGCTTATGGCAATGCCAGGATTTTTGAAGGTTGTGGATTGGGGCATTCAATGACTTGTCTCCAAGAATAGTTGATGTCCTTATCTGGGATAGAGCTCCTTCTGAAATTTAAGGAAGAATTTGAGGAAGAATCAAGGACATGCACAGTGGACCTCCTAGATGCCATCCAAGGCCAACTAGAAAAGAAATGACAGATATACTGAGAGATTTCTCAGAAGGGAATGTTAAACAGTGCTGGCAGGGATGCGAAGTTTTCCTCCCTTGTTGGATGTCAGTGTGGAGGATCCTCCAAAAGCCAAAACGTGGCCCAGCACATGGTACACATATGCCTTTCCAAAGAACTCAATCTATTAGAAATGTACTTTCCCATCAATGTTGACTGTAGCACTGTTTGGAGAACAAGCATCGTGTCCAACAGCATAGCCATGGGTGAAGAAAAGGGGATGTCTGAAGAAAGTAAAGTGTTTTCAGCCATAGGGAAAATGAAGTTATTTTGTTTGCAGTATGTAGATTCAACTCAGGCTCCATGAGATGACTAAGTGGATAAGAACACTGGAGTGATTGCAGAATCCCCAGGCCTGCTTCAGAGCACCTCCTGGTGGTTTTCTAACTCTCTTAATTCTAGACCTTAGAGATGATGCCCTTTTCCGGCCTCTGTGGGCACTCCACACGTGTTCCACATGAATTCAGGTGGATGACACACACACACACACACACACATGCAAAATAAATTAAAGTATTAAATGGTTGAATTCAAAGATGGAAACAACTAGAGATAACCATAGTTATGAAATGAAACTCTTCTCAGGAAGATGGTCAACCTTGTATATTTTCTCTTTAAAGTGCGTGCTTGATAGTGGTTCATGGAATCCTGTATTTCATTTCATGAAATTTCAGAAGGAGCTCTATCCCAGACCATTAATGATTAAAGGACTGGGGTGAGTGGTTTAAAATGGGAGAAAGTGTGATAAGAGCAGGGATGTGTTTACTGTAACAGTTCACAGTAACTCCTACAGGAAACATACCAAGTTCAAAGACTTTTATTTTATTTGAAAATAAAAGTCAAAGGGAATAATTATTTTTACCTTAAATAAACAATACCAGTGATTTATAGTATATTTTATTTATATTACACATATTTTAGTTGGGCAACATGAACAGTAGCATAGGTATAAAGAAACCATCAAAGCCTCCTATATATTCTTACTCATGGTTGATATAACTGACTTTTGTTTCTTCAGTCAATTTTAGTGTCTTTTACAAGTATAGAAACTCTGTCTGACATTTATATATATAAATCCTTGCATCTACCAATTAATCTCCTTAACTCCATATGTACCTACGTATCTACACATACACCTAGATCTTTAAATCCAATGTGTACATGTGTATGTGTCTCTATATCTCCCTTTCTCTATGTTGAACAGTAATGAGTTCCAAAGTCTAGGCCAGACCTTACATGACATAGCTAAAAAAAATCTAGAAATTTCCATATCCTTCTCCCTCTGAAGGAAGAGGTGCAGTTTTCCCAGAGAGGTGTGCTTGGCGGTATTCTCTCTCTCCTGTTGAGCCCGCCTCTTCATGGCCTCCCTCTGGCCTCTGCTCTTCTGTGATGGGCTGTGAGATGACTGGCCCTGGAATGTCAACTTTCCTCCATGGAATTGGTTGGTGGCTGAAGTCTTGCAGTAGATGTTGGATTTGAGGTTTGGGAGGTGATGGGGCCTTGTTCTTGTCAGCAGAGGCAAGCTCCCTCTGTAGTGAAGGGTGAGATGATGACCTGTAGGATACTGGCCTACAGACAGCTGGCTGAGGCCCATTGCAAGACTGGATGGGGTTGGTTATGTTAGCTTGTGTGGCACTGGTCACAGTAGGCAGAACAGGAATCAATACACAAACTTGCAGAGTACCCTGATTAAGAAAAGAACCTAAGCAAAGGCACCTGATGGGCTAGTCACACAGAGGCCAGCCACGAACACTGAAAACTTTTACTCTGACTGGATGGGAAGCTGCTAAAGAAGAGGCAAATGACAGATGGTAGTGTGATGTCTGATAACAACCTTCATTTTGGGAATTTCATCTAATGTGTATTTGGCAAAAAACTGTATGTGGAAGGGGGAGGAAAATCTTCCATACCATCTTGAGGGAGCTGGAGGTAAGTTAGATTAAAAAACATGGTATTAAATGACTTGAGGTGGACGATTAGGAAAGAGGTGATGTGTGTGTTTCTAGGTTTCTAGGCTGAACAAATTGTATACAGTGATGTGTCATTTTTGCAGATGGGGAATTCAAGTCACAGAGAGCTGACCTAAATGGAGACCAAGGGTTCTGTGTTAGATAGGTAGTTTGAGGTACCTCCTGGATGTCCAGGTGGCTGTTGGGTGCAATGAGGTGAATGAGTCTGGCAATCACAGGAAAGGTCTGCACTGATGATGGCACATGGGAAACCATGATGAGAGAGAATCTGCCCCCAAGAGTCCCAGCTAGGTTCCAACAGTGTGAGCCGATGACATGCAGAGAGCACTTAGTGTGTTTAACAAAGTCTCAGGATGGGTCAGGTCACAACCATCTTAGATCTCCACTGTTTGTAACTTAGAGATAACTCAGGGATACCAAGTGACAGATGACAGGCAGAATACTGCCACTGAATAACATTGCCCAGATGAACATATGCTCTCATAGAAATTACCTGAGATAATAGCACCATGAAGTTTTGCCTTTATGTGCTTGGCCTGAATCATCTGCGGCTGCCTAGGTGGTAAAGAGAGCCCACAAAGACGCGTTGGTAACAAAGCAAGCAGGATCACAAACACCCACAGCCAGATGGTTTCTCAGGCTGCATCTCTAGTGCTCTGAAGACTTGGGGTCTAATCCCATGGCAGGCTTCAGAAATAAACTCACATGTCTGGCTTGAGCCTGTTGCACAGGTCGCCGATGCACTGCTTCCAGAGTTCATGCAGAGGGAGGAAGAGACTGTATCTGTCATAAAGTCAGGAACAGGTACAAAGTCAAAAACATGAGCTTGGGATTTCCAGTGTTCAGGAAGACAGCTGGGCTCAGGGCTGAGAATGAGCATGAGGGAGCACTTGAGACTGCCTGTAAGCCCTAGGATCCCCAATGACAATGTGGCCAAGGCCGAGTGCATTCCCCTCCTTGAACCTCAGTTTCTTCCCTGGCAGAACCTTCTCAAGGCTAAATTTCTGCTTTTGAGAAGGGAAGAGGGGGCCCTTTGCTTTGATTTCTTCATGCTGGCCAGTTGTAGATGTGATGGTGGAGCCCCTGGCTCAGACCAGGAATAGGATCTGAAGGTGGAGATAATAACATCAGCAGTAACAATTCAGGTGCTGTTCACTCAATCTCCTTTTCCTAAGAGAAACTGTGGTATATTGGATGTGTGTTCATTGGGGCTCAAAGAAAGAAGGCACAGAGCACTCTAAGAATAATTTTAGACTTTATCACATTCAGAAGGAGTCCATCTCTCTGAACTGAAACACTGTAGATAAGCAAAGGACCCTTTTATTGTTATGTAATTCACAACTTTAGCAAGTCAATTCCATATACCTCTTATCTAAGCCCCTCAGTGGAACTATGCCAAATGCAAATTCTCAGTAAAGGAATATTACAGTTTTCTGGGTTGTCCCTGAACCAAGTTTTCATAGGCTTTGAACTCCTAGCAAACTCTCAGATAAGACTTCAAACAGGAGATAATGGAGACAGAAGGTAGCAATCACAAAAGGCAGATCAAAGCTAGATGCTAACACTCAGGAATCAAACCAGCTGCAGTTCTGCAGAATTTCTCCCAACATATCCCCCTTTTTACATGCAACAATTAATTATTTTGGAGGTTATGTAGCTTCACAGCAAATACAGCCTTTTCTCTATCTTTCTGTTTTACAGTCTATGTAAGTAAATCAAAACACACCTTAAAGTCAATAAGGTTACTGTTGCTAGCAAAAGAACAACCCTTGCTCAAACAAGAAATCTATTAAAGTGATGTGCAGGGTTGAATGAGGCTATAGTATCTGCAAGGCTTTCCATAACATCCATTCTTGTCATATCAGGTAACATTTAACAATTCTTAATTTCTTGCTGTAAATCATAAATCATTTGAGAAGAGTTAGGGTGACCCATCAAATGCATTTTTATCTTTTCCCAACCATACTTGCTTTCATTAAACTTTAAAGGAGTAATACATAACATTCCAATCACATTTTAAATTTATTTGCTCCTTTGATAGTTCTAACTGATCTCTCAACAATATACCAGCTTGTCTCAAATCAGCTAATTCATTAACTATCTCATTATCTATTTTATTTTGTTCAGTCCAAACTTCTGTAGAATACTTATGCCATTTTCTAACAAACTCAGTAGTTGGAATTTCTTTTATGAAGCACCACTCTGGCTGTTGCACCAGTAGCAGTCAATGCAATAATTCCCATGATAACTGCAATAATCAATCCAACCATTTGATGTATTCTTCTTAATATTCTTTCAACTAGCTTCTGTACCAGGTTCATCAAATGTGTGTACCTTGACATGGCATTGACAACTTCACTGGTATCCAGATTGTTGTCCTTGCTCTAAGAATATATAAAATTTGAAAGAGTATGTTTAAAGACATACTAGGCTCACAACCAAAATATAAGAATGAATGAAACAAAAAGTTAGTTCTCTGAGAAAATCAACAAGGTAAACAAATCCTTATCTAAACTAACCCAAAAGCAGAGAGAGAATATCCAAATTAACAAAAGTAGAAGTAAAAGGGGGACATAATAAGAGATGCTGAAAAAATGGAGAGAATCATTAGATTATACTTTGAAAACCTGTACTCCACAAAATTGGAAAATGTAAAAGAAATGGACAAGTTTTTCGACAGGTACCATATATCAAAATTAAAACGAGATCAGATAAACAATTTAAATAGACCTATAACCCCTAAGGAAATAGAAGCAGTCATCTAAAGTCTCCCAAAAAAACAAACAAACAAAAGCCCAAGGCCAGATGGTTTTAGCACAGAACTCTGCCAGGATTCAAAAAGAACTGATATCAATACACCTAAAACTGTTCCAAATGATAGAAACAGAATGAATATTTCTAAACACTTTTTACGAGGCTACAGTTACTCTCATACCCAAACCACACAACTAGGAAAGAGAATTACAGACCAATCTCCCTCATGAACATTGACACAAAAATTCCCAATAAAATATTAACAAACCAAATCCAAGAACATATAAAAAAATCATCCATCATGATCAAGTAGGCTTTATGTTCAAGATGCAGTGATGGTTCAACATATGAAAATCTTTCAATGTACTCCACCATATAAACAAACTGAAAGGAAAACAAAACACATGATCATCTCATTAGATGCTAAAAAAATCCTTTGACAAAATCCACCACCTCTTCATAATAAAGGTCTTGAAGAGATCAGGGATACAAGGAACATACCTAAACATAATAAAGGCAATATACAGCAAGTCAATAGCCAACATCAAACTAAATGGTGAGAAATTCAAAGCAATTCCACTAAAATCAGGACTAAGACACGAATGTCCACTCTTCCCATATCTATTCAATATAGCACTTGAAGTTCTAGCTAGAACAATAAGACAGACAACAAAAGGAGATCAAGGGGCTTCAAAGTGGAAAAGAAGTCAAACTTGCACTATTTGCAGGTGATATAATAGTATACATGTGACCCCAAAAATTCCACAGCTGATAAACAGATTCAGTACCAGTAACGTGGCAGGATATAAGATTAACTCCAAAAAATCAGTAGCCCTCCTATATAAAAATGATAAATGGGCTGAGAAAGGAATCAGGGAAACATCACCCTTTACAATAGCCACAAATAACATAAAATATCTTTGGGTAACTCTAAGCAAACAAATGAAAGACCTGTATGACAAGAACTTTAAGTCTTTGAAGAAAGAAACTGAAGAAGGTATCAGAAAATGTAAAGATTCCCCATGTTATGGTATATGTAGGACCAACATAGCAAAAATGGCAATTTACCAAAAGCAATCTATAGATTCAATGCAATCCCCATCAAAATCGCAATGCAATTCTTCACAGACCTTGAAACAACAATACTCAACATCACATGGAAAAGCAAAAAATCCAGGATAGCCAAAACAATCCTATACAATAAAGGAACTCCTAGAGGCATCACCATCCCTGAATTCAAGCTCTACTATATAGTTATAATAATAAAAACAGCTTGTTATTGGCCTAAAAACAGACACGATCAATGGAATCAAATTGAAGACAATGACATCAATCCACACACCTGTGAATACCTCAATTTTGTCAAAGAAGCCAAATTTATACAGTGCCAAAAAAAAAGCGTCTTCAACAAATGCTTCTGGCCTAACTGGATATCTACATATAGAAGAATACAAATAGATCCATAACTATTACCATGCACAAAACTCAAATCCAAGTGAATTAATAAATTCAATTACACTGAACCTGATAGAAGAGAAAGTAGGAAATGCTCTTGAATGCATTGGCACAGGGACCACTTCCTTAATATAACACCAGTAGCATAGACACTGAGCACAAATATAAATAAATGGAACCTCCTCAAACTGAGAAGCTTCTTTAATGTAAAGGACACTGTCAAGATAAAAGGCAGCATACAAAATAGGAAAAGATCTTTAACAACCCCACATCTGACAGAGGGCTGATTTCCAAAACATATAAAGAATTCAAGAAACTAGATAGCAAAATATCAATCCAATAAAAAAAAATGGGCTACAGAGCTAACAGGGAATTCTCAAGAGAAGAATCTCAAATGGCCGAAAGACATTTAAGGAAATGTTCAACATCCTTCGCCATCAGGGAAATGCAAACTAAAACAACTCTGAGATACCATCTTATACCTGTCACAATGGTTAAGATAAAAAAAAAACAATGATGACAGCTTGTGTTGGAGAGGATGTGGAGAAAGGGGAACACTCCTCCAATGCTGGTGGGAATGCAATCTTGTACAGCCGCTCTGGAAATCAGTATGGCAGTATCTCAGGAAATTGGGAATCAACCTACTTCAAGATCCAGTAATACCACTTCAGGGCATATACCCAAAAGATGTTCAACCATACCACAAGGACATTTGTTCCACTATGGTCATAGCAGCATTATTTATAATATCTAGAACCCGAAAACAAACTAGATGCCTTTCAACTGAAAAACGGATAAAGAAAACATGGTACATTTATACAATGGAGTATTACACAGTGGCAAAAAGAACAATGTCATCATGAAATTTGTAGGCAAATGGATGGGACAAGAAAAAATAATCCTGAGTGAGGTAACCCACACCAGAAAGACCAATTCACTCATAAGTGAATTTCAGATGCAAAGCAAAGGATAACCTGGCTACAATCCACAACCCTAGAGAAGCTATGTAAAGAGGAGAACATCAAGAGGAACACATGTGTATTGCCCCAGGAATGGGAAAGGTTTAAGATCTCCTGGGTAAACTGAGAGTGGGAATTAGAAGGAAGGGATGGAAGGTGGGAACATGAGCACTTGATATTGGGGAGAGATGGGGAGGGAGAGCAATGAAAGAGATATCTTGACAGAAAGTTCCATGAAGGGGATGGGGAGAAATCTGCAGCTATGGAAAACCCCAGAAACTCACAAGATTGTGCCCAGCATTGGTGGAGAGGGTGCTTGAACTAGCTTTCCCCTGCACTGAGATTGGTGTCTACCCTAACTGTCATCATTGAACCTACATCTGAACCTACATCCAGTGACTGATGGAAACAGATGCAGAGACCGATAGCCAAGCAATTGGACAAGATCATGGATTTCAGTTGACTAGAGGGAGGAAGGATTATAGGAGCAAGGGGGGTCAGGATTAGGATGGGAAAAATCTCAGAGATAGCCTACCCAAGCTAGTGAGAACTTATGGACTCTGGAATGACAACCATGGAGCCTGCACGGGACCACAATAAGCCCTCTGAATGGGGGTGAAAGTTGTGTGGCTTGGTGTCTTTGTGTGTACCCTGGCAATGGGACCAGGACTTATCCTGGGTACATGAACTGGCTTTTAGAGTCCATTCCCTGTGGTGAGATATCTTACTCAGCCTTTATGCAGTGGGGAGGGGCTAGGTCCAGCCCCAACTTGGTATGCCAGCCTGTGTTGAATACCCAAGGGAGGCCTTACCCTCTATGAGGAGACAGGGTGGGAATGGGGGGCGGAGGTAGGAAGAACTGGGGAAGGGGAGGAAGGGGAAACAGGATGGTATGTAAAATGAAAGAAAAATTTTATTGATAAAAAATTCATAAAAAAAGAGGGTGGGACACACTTGCTAACTTTCACAAGTTAGCCAAAGTGCAGGGGACAACTTGACATTCCAACTCCATGCCACTGGATAGGTTCATTAACATAAGAACTAATTTCTACAGTTCCACTCAAACTATACCACTTCAATTTTAATTCTAAGTGAGAATATTTTCCTTGAGGGGAGCCATAAAGGCTCCAATCAATGATGTCTCTAC
Source organism: Peromyscus maniculatus bairdii (assembly GCF_049852395.1). Lineage (NCBI taxonomy): Eukaryota > Metazoa > Chordata > Mammalia > Rodentia > Cricetidae > Peromyscus > Peromyscus maniculatus. The sequence goes on from NC_134852.1 coordinate 39,839,501, forward strand.
AGGAGATATTAATTAGCACTTGAGGTTTCTCAATCTTGCACTGTTGTCAATGTACCCAGTCAGATTCCTTGTTGGTAACCCCCATCTCACAGAATGGCAGATTTATAGATCTAGTAGCATTAATCTCCTGTCCTTTAAAACCAGATGCATGAAGTATATAAAACTTACTATGATAACCTTAGGTAGAATTGTGGATAGTCCTACTTGAGAGGTTATATTTAGATACTGAATTCCATTTCCCATATGAAGAGGAATTCCTTATGCTCTCACAGTATAATTTTTAATCTATTTACCCTCCTCCATTGGCTGAGCAAGGCCTCAGTTATCATAAGGACCAGATAGCCAAGAAGATTAACCACCACAGGAATATCCATATTTTCCCACCTTACTTCTAAGTTAATTGGAGGATTAGGAGTTAAGTCCCAGTAACTATGATCAGTCCCTTTTACCTGTAAAGTTACCATAGGAGACATGACAAGTAACAGATTTTTAGAATTCAGAGGTAACTGAGTCATAGGAATTACCACCTCCCCTTTGTCATATAAATTCTTAAGCTGTCCCCAAGTAGAAGGATTAACTGTCTGCTCCAAAGGCATTCTGTGTTTTTTCCTTCCCAGAAGCATCTCAGTAACAGGAAGCATCCAGGAGACTTCTCTTGCTCATGTCTAAGCTTTATTAATTTTGATGGTATCCACAACTTCTAATCTCCTCCAGAAACATAAGCATAACTTCAACCCCATCCTAACACCTTTCCCATTTTCCATACTGATGTAAAGGCAACCTTTCAGTACAGACAAGTTTTTTTGTATGGTCCAATGCCTGTCAGTAGCTGTTGTTACTGTTTCATTAGCAATTAAAAAATTTAAGGTAAGTCAGGCATTGTGCAGTCCATCCCGGGGGTCCTCATATCATCCTTCTGTTTGACAAGCATCTCCTTTAGAGTGTTATTAGGTCTTTCAACAATTGCTTGTCCAGTAGGATTATATAGTATCTCTGTAATGTGTTTTATGTTGTAACCTGTAAAAAACAAAAAGTGTGATTTTGTAGGAGATATATGTGAGGTGTTATCATTTTTATTTTGTATTGGTATGCCCATTACAGCTTTTGTTTCTAATAAAAGTGTAATTATAGAATCAGCCTTTTCAGAACTTAATGCAAGTGCCAATTAAAATCCAGAGTATGTATCAAGGATATGATGAATGTGTTTTAATTTTCCAAATTCTGCTAAATGGAATACATCCATTTGCCAAATTTCATTACTTTGTGTACCTTTAAGATTAGTTCCTGCATGTAAAGGAACTTGCTTATACAAAGAACAAGCAGGACAGTTTTTTTTTCTAATTTCCTTAGGTTGTTGTCAAGTAATAAAAATTTTTTCTTTGTGGTGATATTTTATTTGTGTTTTAATAAGTAAAGCTTGCCTGGAGATCAGATGAAACAGCAAGCCATTTAAAATAAACAAAGAAGTCAGGCAATGGTAGCACATGCCTTTAATCCTATCACTTGGCAGGCAGGATCTTTGTGTGTTCAAGGCCATACTGGAAACAGATCCAGGTGTAGTGGCACATGCCATAAACTCCAAAACTACTTAACTCTGGAGGTCTGTACAGACAGAGAGGAAGTGACAGAACTAGGTAGGATGAGAAAATGATGTAAGTGAATGGAGAGAGCAAATCCGATGGCAGAACAGCAAGCCATATAGATGTGGGTAGACAGGAGTAACTCACACTTGGAAGCTGCAGAGTTGGTGAGTAAGGTTCAGCTGTGGCTTTCCCTATTTCCCTGATCTCTACCAGGCTTTCACCCCTGTATCTGGCTCCGTGTTTTTATGTAATAAGACCATTTAGAAATTCATCTACATTTCTTTAAGCTCCGACTCTTAACATGATGTTTCTTGTGAAATTCTGAGGCTCACAATACATTTCCTATCAGTAATTGATCAATTTCTTCATTTCCTTTAGCTAACTGTCCAGGCAACCCAGTATGAGATCAAATGTGGGTAATATAAAGTGGACAAGTCCTCTCTTGGATTGCCTATTGTGGTAGTACAAATAATAAAGTTAATTCTGAATTATTAGGAATAAGTTTAGCAGTTTCTATATGCAATACCACCATTTCCACATATTAGGAATCACTAATTATATTAAGAGATTCATTAAGGTCTAATAAAACCATCAGAATGGCATATTGTTGGACCCCAAAGTTTAGGGTCTCAAGTGGGCGCCCCAAGAACCCAGAATCCAGTCCAGTTGATGCAACAGCAGGAGGATTTATTAAGCTTATGTATAGAAGGGCTCCTTTGCTCCCAAGAGCAAGAGTTGCATCTTACTGCAGCCCCATAAGGGCTTATAAAGGAAAACCCTACAAAACCCGTATGATTACAATTACCATACAATTTCATTTCACAAGATCATGGTCTGGGTACAGAGTGATCACAGAAGGGGTACAGTTACGTCAACAGGTACATTTTCCCTGAAACCTCAAGGGGGGTATCAGGGCGGGAGTGAAGTTTACACACAGGTCATGGTGGTCCTTCCTGGAACACCTGCAACTATCCCAGTCACAGTTGAGCACATCTCTTAACAGAAATCTTTTTTACATTGTTATATGGTTGCAGGGGAGATTGAACAATGGCTAAGTCAGGTTGCCCTTGGAACTAGATTTTTAGTTTCTCATTTCCTGGTGCTTGAAGTTTCTCTTTTCCTGAGGCTTGGGGGTATAAGCCTGAAGGGCTAGGGTCTTTCATATATAACTCTGATTTTTGAATTGAATCATAGACTTTCAATAACTTTACTGATACTTCCTGCTTTATAACTAGCCATTCTTAATTTATTCACAGCTGTATAAAATGTAAGAGCCCCAGAAATAGATGCTCTTTTTACTACATAGGGAATAATCCATTCAGTTCTCTTTATAAATTGAAGTCACTTACTTTTTAGATATTTGTTGTTAAGTTCTCCTAGGAAATTACTACAAGCTCTTTGCCAATCATCATTAATCACCCATAATTGCACAATTTCAGCATTAGTATAGGGTACTACAATCTCAGCTGGATCCATTCCTAACAATTGACAAATTCTTATTCTTCCCTTTGTGACTAAATCAGAAACTTTTCCCCTATAGGTCGTTAACATTTTCCTCTGTTTGTGAGCTAGGAAAATCCATTCCAAAATGTTATCCTCCCTCTCCATAATGAGTCCAGTAGGGGAATGATTGCTAAAATACATTTTGTTATGAGATCTAATCGATCTACATAGGCATTTTGTAATTTTTGTTCTACTTAGGCTAATTCACTTTAAGCCTCAGCTGTTAATTGCTTTGGACTGTTTAAATCTGAGTCACCTTGCAAAATCTGAAGCAAATTATTTAATTCTTGAGTACACAATCTAATGGTAGGATGCAACTGAAGTGTGATCCAAATTAACCTTAATAATAAAAACCTGGATCAGATATCAAGGGTGAAAGCTGAAAGATCAGGAGAGCAGGCAACCGCTAGAAAGACGTCTTAAAGCCTCTACAAAATCTCAGACTGAATGGGGGATATCCTGACTCTATGAATCCTTAGACTGAATGGGTAGGTAGATCCTGTCTCCACCCACCACCTTATATTCCTGTCCCCACCTCCCGTGTGCTGGGATCAAAGGCATGATCCTTCTTACTGCTGGGATTAAAGGTTTGAGCCTCCCATGTGCTGGGATTGAAGGTGTGAGCCACCACTACCTAGCTCTATTGCTCTTTTATAATGGTCTTCCTGCTTCTTCATCCCACATGCTAGAATTAAAGATGTGTGCCACCACTGCCTGGCCTCTATGGTTAATTAGTGGCTAGCTCCACCCTCTGATCTCCAGGAAAGCTTTATTTGTCAGAACACAAACAAAATATCATACAACAGGCCACCAATTAATATCACCCCATATTTTTTAAAAATCATTAAGAGTGTGCATTTGATCTCCGCAAATCTGCACCTTTTGCAGCTGATTTCTCCCTTTACTTAATTTAAATCCTAAATAACTGAAAGAATCTCCTCTTTGTATTTTTTTTCCAGGAGAAATTTGTAGCCCTCAACAGGGTAAAATTTTCTGTATCATATTAAACATTTTTTTCTAATGTATCTGTATCAGAAGCAGCCAATAAAATACCATCCATATTATGATAATAAATTGAAGAAATTGTTTACAAACAATTTCTAGTGATTGATGTAACCAATATTGACATAAAGTTGGGTTATTTAACATTCCTTGGAGAAGGACATTCCAATGACATCATTTTACTGGTTGAGCATTATTATTAGTAGGAATTGGAAAAGCAATTTTTTCTCTATCCTGTTCTTGTAAAGGAATAATAAAGAAGCAATCTTGTGAATCAATAACTATAATAAGCCAATCCTTAGATAATAAAGAAGATAAAGGAATTCCAGACTATAAAGATCTCGTATGTGGAATCATCTTATTAATCACTTTTAAGTCAATTAATAATCTCTATTTACCAGATTCCTTTTTTATTACAAACACAGGAGAATTAAGGAGTAGTAGTTTCCTCTATGTGTTTACCATCTAACTGTTCTTTAACTAGTTGCTCAAGTGCCTGTAATTTTTCTTTAGGTAAGGGCAACTGCTCCACCCATGTAGGCTTATTAGTTAGCCCTTTTAAAGGCAGATCAGTAAGATTACCAGCAGTGGCCCCTACTCCAAATTTGGATAGGCAATTCCTATTTTATCCTGCTCTTGGACAAAAAAAAGAGGATATCCTGTTGTATATCCTCTTATTTTCCCAACAATTTTTTCCAATACCTTTTCTAGGAACTTACCCCAGTTTTAACATTATTTTATGGGCTCCTTCTGAAATTGTAAGAACATTAACTTGAGTTCCCCATTGTTTGTTACAAATTTCTCTCCCAAATATTCACAGCTATATCAACTACACAAGGCTTTAACATACCTATTTGTACTCTAGGCCATTTACATTTAATCCACTCTACATTCTGTTTTAACCTGAGATAAGGTTCCATTGGCTACAAATTGAGTGGAGACTTCTTGTAAAGGCCAAGTGGGATTTTAAGATTTTTGAAAAATTACAGATATATCAGCTTTAGTGTCTGGTAGGCCTGAAATCTGAATACCATTTACTTGTAATTTTAGCTTTGGCCTCTTGTCATTTATAACAGCAGCTTGTCAAAATATTTTTTCAGTATTTATTTATGTATTTATTTTGAAACAAGGTTTCTCTGTGTAGCTTTGGTGCCTATCCTGGATGTCGCTCTGTAGAGCTGGCTGGCCTCAGACTCACAGAGATCTGCATGGCTTTGCACCCCGAGTGCTGGGATTAACGATGTGGACCACCACCCAGCTTTTTTTTCCCAGTATTTTTTAAATCTCCTGTCTTACAATTGGAGTTGCTTTGCATTTAAAATATGGAAGTAATAACAGTTGAGCAACTTTACCACCAGCATTTATTTGCATAGTCCTTTTTACATAAACCATCTCTAAAAGCATTGAAAACAATATCTATAGGATTTTAAGAGGTAACTTTAAGCAATACTATGGAATATTTTTATAAAATTTTAACAGGAGGATACTTTCTTACAGATCTTAAGTAACATGTTAATGTAACTTGCCAAGTATTAACAGTGTGGGTCAAACAATTTACCTATATTTTACTTAGTGAAAAACAATTTTTGTAAGCTCCTTATCAGTAAGAGATCATTTTTATGAGCTTTTACCTTAGTAACCATATATTCTAATAAGCTAACTACCCAATCTGTTTCAGGTGTTACATTTTTATGTAATTTAACCAAGAATTTCTAGAAAGCAACTTAAAAGAGTGGAGCCAAATCTTCAGTAAATGGCCAACAGAGAAGAGCAAATCCAATACTATAAAGTCATGAATGTTGTTCTTCCAGTTCATTTACTATAAAAATTAAGCATTATGATTAGACAATCAAGAGAAGAGAACAGCCTTTACAGGATGAATGACTAAAGGCTCTGGAAATTCAAACAGCTTTGACTTAGTACTTTATGCCCTCACCATACTTGTTTTTTACTAGAAGTTGGGCTTGTTTAAAATTTTTTCTTTCTCTCATGAAGGGGCCATTGATAATGATTTATTCCAACCATAAGAAAAGATAAAAAGTATTTCCTAGTAGGGGATCTTTAATATTGAGTTAATCCTGCTGTAATGAAAAACAAAAACAAGAATTATTTAAACCAAAGTTAAGCAAACAGACAAGAAAACTCTCAGCTCTGGGTCTGTTGTGCTTGCTCAGGCTGCAGCAGTGAGGCCCAGCCACCCATTCTTCGTGGTTCAGATGCCTCCTCTTAGTGCTGACCCACAGGTCTCTGAAAGAGCTGACAGGCATGGAGAGCTCTAAGTTACAACTATCCTCAATTTCTTATATCAAAAGGAGACTTTTTCTTCCTATTTTTAATGGGAAGGGGCTTTTTTCTTTCCTTTATTTTTTGTTCACAGTGATTTTTATTTTTTAGTCCTTGATTTGATAATTTCCCCCTTTTTACCAGGAAATTTTCTTTTTTTGCATTAAGCATTTCTCCCTTTACTATCCAGAGATTTCCTTTCCTTCCCTTTTCTCCATTGGGATGGGCCTTTTTCCTTGATTTTTTCTTTGTCTCAGGAGCCATTTTATTTCTATCATTAAAAAATGGACAGTTAGTGCTTTTCTATTTAACAAGCATTTTAGCAATTGTACATTTTGTGATCCTGAGATAGGGAGTTTAAATTCCCCATGACCCTGCCAATCCTGGAGTCATCTTACCCAGAGGGTGAACTTCTTCCAATTCTTAAAAGTGTCAGAATCCTCTGTCCTTCTTGAAACACCATGACAATGTTACACCAAAACGTTGTATATTTGGTGTGTGTTCACAGGGGTCCATGGAAAGAGGGCACAGAGCCTTGTAAGTAAGATTTTTAGACTTTTCCACCTTCAGAGGGGGTCCATCTCTCCGGACTGAAACATTGTAGATAAGCAAAGGGCCTTTTTATTGTTATACAATTAATACCTTTAGGAAGTCAATTCCATATACCAAAACGTCTTATCTAAACCTCTCCAAAGGGACTATGCCAACTGCAAATTCTCAGTAAAGGAATAGCACAGTTTTCTGGATTGTCCCTAAACCAAGTTTTCATAGGTTTTGAACTCCTAGCAAACACTCAGATAAGACTTCAAACAGGAGGTGATGGAGACAAGATGTAGCAATCACAAAAAGCAGATCAAAGCTAGGTGCTAACACTCAGGAAACAAAACAGCTGCAGCTCTGCAGGAATTCACCCAACAAGACACAAAAACAATTAACATCAACCTTGTTTAACCCACTGACAGAGGAGGTTAAGGTGCAGATTTCCAAAGCAGTTCCTTGTGTAAAGTAGTGGGATTGTAGGGAAAGTGAAGGGAGAGGACCAAAGTTTTTCTCTGAGGTTGTTACCATTTGTCTTGGTGCCCTTTCACACAAAGCCAGGGTCAGAGAGTCAAGAACACCAGGCTCAAACCTGAAACAAGAACTTCTTGCAAGAACCCCAGGGAGACAGTCCCAGGGTAAAGTGACACTCTCATGCCTCTGGGACATGGAAGGCTATGTGTTTATAGCGTGTTATACAAAGCCTATAAATAGTGGCTGTACACACAAACTCAGAACTGTCTTAAGGAGACATCCGCCCACAAGAAAGTGATATGTTCCTTTCAGAAACTGCAGACATGTGTAGGCAGTACCTCTCCTTGGCAGTAACCTTTGAGTGGGTGATTCTGTCTAGTGATATTAAAAGCTATAGGAAAAGTCCATATTAAGGAATATCAGTTCCTCTTTTCTAGAAAGCCAAGACAGTCTGTGCCTATGGGTAACAGACACACTTATTAGTGAGCCTAGGATAGACACTAAATGATGAAAGTTCTCAGGCTCACCAATGCCTGACTTTTAGAGGCCAAGCCAAGACATAAAAAAATTGGTAGGGGGAGGCCACCTAGGAGGGAAGCCCCTGAGACTAAGGGGGCAGAGCTGCCTAGTGAGCCCCTGGAATCACCAGTCTACACCCTGACCAGAAAGACGAGGCAATGATGAGTGACAAGGCCTTTAGGAAAGATTGGGGTATCTCTGTTGCTCTGGGTTAATGTTAAGGAGCCTCATGTCTCTCCTCTGTTTGGCAGTGAGGCCTTTGGATTTCTTCTGCTGCTGCTTTGGCTTCTGACAAGTGAAGTATTCCAAAACCACAGCCTTGCGTTGCAGATGGCTCTCACTGTCTTGCTGGCTCCAGTGAGGTATGCTTTGCTTCAGGAAGGCCCTCACAAAGGCCCCAGGCCGCTGGCTCCCCAGCTCCTGCTCAGAGACATGTGGTGTGGTTTACTGTTCTGCTCTCAGACTCCAGGGCCCTCAGACCCCATTCTTGAGAGCCACCAGCTTTGATGATCTAGGCTACAAATCTCTTGTCTTCCAAATGTTTGCTACACACAACTGCCAAGATGTAAAAGTAACACTCACATGCTAACTGTGATACTGTCCTACACTGCAGCCAGGTCAAACAATGACTTCCAGTCCTGTTTCTCTGAGGTTACTCTATTGAGCATTCAAAATCCTTTGTAATGCAAGGCTTCTCTAATCCTTGTGGGGAAGGAATCTTGAGAAATGCATGATACAGGTTATTTAATAAGTCATGACCACAAGACTAGCTTGAAGTGGAAGGGAGCTGGGGTTGTTAGGGAAATGAGTCATTCCAGAACTAGGGGAAATTGCCTGGGGGTTCCAGGCAGGTCAAGGAGGAGGAAATCTGATACTGAGCACCACAGTCCCCTTTCCTTGCTTTTCAGCCTTGTGGCCTCCCTGTGGCTGCTGTTGGAGAGGTCTGATCCAGTCCTCCTTGAGGCAGAAAGCATGAAGGGCATCTCGTGGTCTACTCACTCTCATCCACAGGACTGTAATACCCCTGGCAAGGGAGGGTAAAACCACTTCACTGTTGCACCCAGTCCTGAGACACTCTAGTTTCAGCACCCCTCAAGTTGGGGCAGCAACAGTCTATTCTTCACTGGGCAGCAGGCACCACACTCGGCTTTCATCTGCTGCAACCCGGGCACTGCTCTTTCCTGAGGATGTACCTCTTGGCTGGACCATTTGCTGGGCTCTTTTTGAACTAACCAGACAGTAAAAACAAGTCTGAGGCTAACTGCCAGCTTTATTTAGGTTAACATATCAACAGTGGCCGAAACCCTCTCTCTGCTAAAGCAGGGGGTTAAAAAAGAAAGAACACACAATCTTTGAGGTAGTTCAAAGTCGGGATGGCTAAACAATTTATCATCAATACCAGAAAAATTTAGCTCTTTTATACACATATGTGGTCTCTCTTTCATGGGGAAATAAAATCAAGGCCTTTTAACATCTTTATTTCAAGGATATTCTCTCTCTTTGCTTTTTTGAGACAGGGTTACTCTGTGTATCCCTAGCTGTCTTTGAACTCAGAGAACTGCCTGCCTCTGCCTCCCAAGAACTGGGATTAAAGGCATGTGCCACACAGCCTGGTGGGACATGTACTCTATGAGCCACAGGTGATGCTTCTACCCAACTGACAAAGCATGCTGACAGACAGACAGACAGAATTTATAACATTCACTTATGAAATGGTATGAGCACTGAACACAGAAACAAGAGCAAGTCAGGATCCAGGTAGGCACAGGCTGTCATTTCCCATGGAGAGGGAAATGACATGAAATCTAGGAGTCCAAGTCCCTCAGAGCTGACTCTGGTACCCTAAAAGGAGCCTGGCACAAGAAGATATCAGCACAAAAGACCTCCATGGGGCCTAATATGCTGACTGTAAAGGTGAAGAGTAATCCATGGGAAAGGACAGCTAGACCAGTCTTAGAAGCCATTGAACCATCCTTGCTCTCAAGTCTACCGCTCCCAGCCCACCTTTGAAAGATTGTACCTGTACATCGTGCTCCTCGGCTTCTTTATGAGAAAAGGCATGGTAAATCACAGCTGGGGGATGAAAGACAAAAACAGAAGACTACTTCCTGTTAGGAATGAGTGTAATATCCAAGGCTCTTCTAAGTATGACCTACACTTATTTAGAGATGGAATACTTGGTTAGTATGAAAAGACAAAGCTTTCTTGGATTATCCTTTTACTTTAGTCTGCAGTACTGGGGGATTAAACTCAGTGGGGTTTAATGCATGCCTGGAAAGTGCTTCACCATGGATCCATGTCCATGGTCCCACTGAATGCTGCTTATTTACATATTTATTTAAAGACACAGTCTACTTTGCATTCTAGGCTGACTTAGAATTTGCTATGTAGCTCACAATGGCCTTAAACCTTCAATACTCCTGTCTCAGGCTTCTAATTGCTAGTTGCTGGGATTACAGACGAGTACCACAACTATCTTAGATACTTCTTAATTCTTTCCTTTGGCCAGATTTGTCTTAGAAATACTTAGGATGAGGTTTAAAAGAGCACCTCTCAGAGCTTAATGTGTTTAAGAACCTTGGGGGATCTTATTAAAACATGGGGTTTTAGTTCCTACTCCAGACTCTGAAGGTTCAAAAAAACTCCTCATTGGATCACATTTACAGTAGTTCTGATTTAAAATACAAGTTATAATTATACTTGGGCAGTTGCTCACTAAGGAATGAAGACACTAAAATTAAGGTGATGGTAATAGTTAGTGGGTGGTTGGTTTACACACTGTATTTTGCTGATTACAAGAAGTTTAAAACAGATTTTTCGCTGTTTAGAATCAATAAAATTGGAATGTATACGACAAACAAAATACAACAGTCCTTTCTGCAAATTCTAAATATGACCACCATAATGCCAAAATCTCTCTAAACCTCCATGCTTCTGTTTCTTATTTGTTTGGAGGAAACCATCATGGTGGCACTGAGGGACAGAGTACAGTTGTAAATGTGGTAAGAAAGGGCAAACGACCAGAAAACCTAGCTCACACTACAACTGTGTGGTAGCGCACACAGTTGATCCCATCACTTCAGAGGGAGAGGCCAGCCTTGTTTACAGTCTGTTTCCAGCTCAGTCAGAACTATATAGCGGACCTTATCCCAACAGCAACAATAATTACAAACAAAGAAACAAAAATCTACCTCTGTTCTCTTGAACTTCCGTGAGTACATGTTTGATCAAGCAAACAAACCAAGGAAGTTACCAGTTTTACATACAGAATCTAGATCTTTCTTCAACTGCAGATTGAGACTCCAGTTTGTTTATTGAGATTAATGTGCAGGGCCTGGGACCCTAGGAATAACTTTTTTTTTAACCTACCCCAGATGCCTAGAATCAGAGTTGGAAATCTTCCTGCAGAAGTAGACTTGTAATAGCTCTGGTACACTCACTGCTTGTCAAGTAGTTGATTTCAAACAACACATATATACACTCATAGGTATGTGTACACATTTATTTCAATCTCATTAATCTTTCTAAGAATTTTAAACATAATTATTCCTAGTTATGTACAAAATAATACTGAAGTTGAGATATGCCAAGGCACTTGATCTCTGATGAAAGGACATGGCAGGAGTGTAAATCAACAGATCAGAGGCTAAATCTTTACAGTATCCTCTCTCCCCTCTTATACTGCTCCAGTGCTTGCTTCCCTTCCTGGAACATCTCTTTTCTGCTCAAATACCAATGCCTTAGGTTTGCGATACTGTGCCTAAGGTTTTTACTTGACAAAGGGTGAAAAGCCAGGTGGTAGAGGGGAGCAGGTCCTGGCAGCAGTTATCTAGGCAGGTAGTGAGTAGGTCTGGCCAAGGCCTTGGATCCACCTCTTCCAGTTCCCCTGAGCAGCCCTAGCTCCCCTGGGGAGAACACCTGACATCTATTCCTAGCTTAGAGACTGTGTATATGGCCGTTCACACTGCGCCTCGATTTCTTTTGTGTACTATGAGTCAATAGTACACGGTTTCCCTGGAAACTGTCTTGGGACTCTGTTGCGACAGGTATCCCTGACTCAGCTTCCTGTTCCAGACTCTCTGTACTCTCATCCTGGCCCAATTTCGTGTCTCTCATCCAGCTTACCCTTCATTGTCAGATGATTCTGGAGCGCTTTGGTGACATCTCCGTCGGGTCTCACTCACTCTTTCCCTTTCTTCACTTAGTTCAGCAGCTTTCAGCCACCAGGACTCTTTCATGTTTACCTTTCCGCTGGAAAAATCCGCTGTGCCCAAGAAACAACGTGCGCACAGTACACAAACACTCTTGTTCCAGACGGCATCAATGGATGCAACCAGATTTCGGATACTGCGCCTTGTGTGACTCCATTGAAGCGCGACGGGCTCTCATGGTGCATGCGCCTTGGGTTTAGCTCTGCTGCCGAGGGAGGGGCTCGCTAAGCGCCGGTTCTGTGGCCGGTGGAGTCTGTTATTTGTGGCCTCTTCAGTTTCTGGCTCTCCTGGCGGGAACAGTCCGGTTGCGGGTCAGGATTAATAAAGTATAGAGAGGCAAGCTGTCATGGAGAGGATGCGAGGGAGATTGGGACTATGGAGGGCAGAAATGGTCCCGAAGTAGTGGACGTAATGGCTGTATTGAGGTCTTAGGATTTTTTATTTTATTTTTTTTTGAGTTTTAGTTTCTCTTTGTAAGAGCCCTGGTTATCCTGGAACTCCCTCTTGTAGACCAGGTGGCCTCAAACTCAGAAACTTGCCTGCCTCTGTCCCCTGTGTGCTGGGATTAAAGGCATGAGCCATCATCGTCTGGATTTTTTTTTTCCGACTCCCAGGGGACTCATGTGTCCCTGGCTGGCCTAGAATTCACTCACAGGATTACTAGTTATCTTTTGTAATGGTGGCCGGGGATTTTCTTCTATTTAAGCTACTATGTAATTTTATGACCTCGTTTAAGGTTCTCTTTCCTATGAGTAAAATAGAGTAGCTTTAGCTGGCTTTAGTCTCAGAATGCTTGCTTTTTAAAATTTACTTATTTTTCCTTCTGAAGACAAAGTCTCCCTGTGTAGCCCAGACACTTTCTATGTAGCCGAGGCTGAGCTCCTAAGTATAATCAGTATTCTTGCCTTAGCCTCTGCAACATTGGAATTTACAGGCCTCTCTTACTGCATCCAACCCAGAAAGCATTCTTGAGACTTGGAGCATTAGTTTCTGTCAATATGATAAAAGACAAAAAGTGATTCTCGTGGCAGCAGATCTGGGACACAAAGGCCCAGCTCAGCCTTCTCGGCCTGCCTAGGTTCTGTCCAGACACCGCCCTCAATTTCTGATGAGTGCTGGATCTAACTTGGATGTTGGGTGAGAGAAAGCAGAATTATGGTTCCTGTGGTCTCTTTAGTCAGTGATTTTTAATATTGAGAGTACTGTGCGACCTCCTTTTACAGAGGGAAAAGAATTCTTAGAGAAACTTGGACAAAGAGCACTGAATTCTTGTTTAAGAAACATAGGCTTTATATGTTTTTGGGTGATAATTGTGTGCCATTTTGATCTGTAGCGGTACAGGCCATGGTAACACACATATGCTTTAGACTTTGAGGCCAGCCTGAGAACAGGATGGACACCATATGTGTTGCATTTGCAAAGGCCTGACACTAGTGTTGCATGTACAAGACTGTGTGATGCCGGGTGGTGGTGGCGCATGCCTTTAATCCCAGCACTCGGGAGGCAGAGCCAGGCGGATCTCTGTGAGTTCGAGGCCAGCCTGGCCTACCAAGTGAGTTCCAGGAAAGGCGCAAAGCTACACAGGGAAACACTGTCTCAAAAAACCAAAAAAAAAAAAAAAAAAAAAAAAAAAAAAAAAAAAAAAAAAGACTGTGTGAGAAAGTGCCCTTGGGGACTCATAAATGTGAACTCAGTAAGGAACACTTGATTTCTTTTTTGAGATAGGCCTCCCTTTGTAGTCTTGGCTGTTCTGGAACTGGCTATGTAGATCAAATTTGCCACAAACTCACAGAGATCCACCTGCCTGTGTCTTAAGAGTGCTGGGATTAAAACATGGTAAAAGATTACTGGACAAAATTGTATATATTTATGCAGTTAAAATAACACTTTGAAATTTATATATTGTGAAATGGCTAAATCAGTCTAAATAACCTCATATAATTGTTTTTTGGTGAGACATTTAAAATTTTAGTGATTTTTTTCAAGTATATGCTGCTACTATAGTAGCTATGACATACATTAGATTATTATCTATGAGCTTTTGGTTTTCTTTTCTTTAAAAAGTTATTTAATTAATGAATTTATTTATTTATTTTTGATGGTTAGGATCAACCCAGGACCTAACTTATGCTTTGTATCACTGAGCTATTCCTCCTTCACAATTATGAACTTAGATAAGCATAAGACAATAGTGAACTAGGGGTGTAGCTCAGTGGTAGAACACTTGCTTTGTACATTGAGGCCCTGAGTTTAATTACCAGAGTAGCAGGTGGTGGGGGTGTGGCTAGACAACTGAAAATATAGGAGTCATTTTGTGGGTTGTAGACACAAAAGTAGCATGGATTCTGTGGTTATAGTGACAGAGGCAAAGGAGTCTCTCTTTTTGAAAAGAATTATTTTTATTTTATGAGTGGTTTTTCTTTATGTTTTTTTTCAAGACAGGGTTTCTCTGTGCAACAGCCCTAGCTGTCCTGGAACTCCCCTGTAGACGAGGCTGGTCTCAAACACACAGAGATCATCCTGCCAACCTCCTTAGTACTGACATTAAAGGCATGTGCTACCATGCCCGACTCTATGTTACAGTGTTTTGACTGCATGTACGTACGTATGTGGTATGTGCATTGTGTGTGGCCAGTGCCTGCAGAGGCCAGAAGAGGGTGCCAGATTCTCTGGAACTGGATTTACAGAGATGGTTGTAAGCCCTCATGTGTTCAATGTGTATTGAACCCTGATCCTCAGCAAGAATAGTAGGTGCTCTTAGCTGCTGAGCCCTCTTTCTAGCCCAGTTATTAGGAATCTCTTAATGAATCGTTTCTATATAGCAAGCATAGCTTTGAATATCTGCCAGTGTTCCCTGTGATTCTCAGATTACAGGAGGGTTGTGGGTTTCCCAGAGCAACAGTGACCACAGTTGCCTGCTTACTAAAATATTTGCATTTTAAGAAGGGAGTGTCCCCAATTTATCCTCTTCAGAAAATAGTGTACGAAGAGAGATACCTAGTAGAGTTTTGTGATTATTATTTATGACAGCAAAGTACTCAGAATTATATTTGACAGCTATGGACTGAGCAAATGAAGTATGTGCTGATTTATTTGATAAATTAAATTTATCACATGGGTGATAGAGTGCAGCCTATAACTCCAGCCCTCAGAAAGCTGGGCCAGGAGGATAGAGAGTTTAAGGTCCTCTTAGGATACAGTGAGACCCTGTTTGAGAAAGCAAACAAATTAAAGGTTTCAAATTTCTGATTCCTAGGCATCTCTTAGAGTTACCTAGCAAATGAATACCCAGCATCTATGTTTTGAAAAAAGATTTTAAAAGTGTTTATGTGTTTGTGTGTGTGTGTATATATGTGTGTGGGTACATGTGCACTACACATGTGCTAGTAGCCACAGAGGCCAGAAGAAAACTCCACTGGATCTCGAGTTACACGTGGTTTGGAGCCACCCAATGTGGGTTCTGGGACCTCTGGAAAAGCAGCAATTGTTCTTAACCCCTGTGGCATCTCCCGGGCCCCTAGAATCTGTATTTTTAAAGAATGTTTTCAGGGTAGATGTTCTTATATTTAGGTATATAATAGGTCAGGTTACAGGTTAGATAATCACAATTTTTAGGATGGTTATAGAAATATTAGTAAATAAAACCAAATCTGTACAGAACAATTATACAAATACATTGAAAGGTTTTATAAATGGATGAAGAAACACCTTTGCTTATTTAAAAATTCATTTTATGAAAGTGACATCTCAATTTTTTTCTCTTTGTAGCAATGAATGGTAAACTTGGAATCATGGATATTCATGCATTTTCCCATGAGCGAATCTATGAAAATTCTGTGAAAATTTGAGGTTCAATGAAATGATGGTGACTCCACCCACCTCCAACAACTTACTATGGAAAACTTGAAGTAGGATTGGTGAGATGGCCAGCAGGTAAAGGTATTTGCCATCTAAATCTGACCACCTGAATTCCATCACCAAATTGCACCAGGACAGACATGGACTGACTCCAGAGAGTTGACCTCTGACCTCCCCACACATGCTGTGGCACGTGTGTACCACACTCACACACACACCTACTCTAGTCAGTGCCAGTATGCTTCTATAGCTAACATCTTGCTACATTTGTGCAGATTATGTTGGATTGCTGTCTTAAGACCTTCAGGCTGTCATATCAAAGACAGAAGAAGCACATTTTCATACAGAAACTCAAGAATAACTTCAGTTATTAAACACATGAATATTTAAAAATCAGGCCATAAATTGGATTACTTTCTTTTCCTCTTTCTTATTTTATTATTGTTTTTTTCATCTCTGTGCATTGGTTTTCCCTACTTGCATATCTATATGAGTGTGTCGGATACCTGGAACTGGAGTTATAGACAATCATGAGTGGCCATATGGGTATAGGAAATTGAACCTCTGGAAGAACAGCCAGTGCTCTTAACCACTGTGCCATCTCTCCAGCCTCCCTTTTTCTATTACAGTTATTATGTGTGTCTGCGTGTGTTGGCATGTGTGTGCCACAGCATGTGTGATGGTCTAAGCAGAGCTGAAGGAATCAGTTCTCACCCTGCTCTCTGTGTGTCCCTGAAATTGAAGTCCTGTCATCAGGCTTGGCAGCCAGCACATTTACCCACTGTCTTTGTTAGGGTTTCAACTGCTGTGATGAAACACTATGACCAAAAGCAACTTGGGGAGGAAAGGGTCTATTTCTCTTATATATCCCCAGTTACAATCCACTGAGGGAAGTCAAGGCAGGAACCCAAACTGGGAAGAAATCTGGAGGCAGGAGCTGATGCACAGGTCATGGAGGAGTGATGCTTACTGACTTACCCCTCATTGCTTTTTCAACCTATTTTCTTACAGAACCTGGGACTACCAGCCCAGGCGGCACCAGCCACAATGGGCTGGGCCCTCCCACAACAATCCCTAATTAAGAAAATTCTTTGCAGGTTTGCCTACAGCCTGACTTCTGGAGGCATTTTCTCAGTCGAAACCTCCATTTCGTCTGCTCTCAGGTGACTTTAACTTGTGTCAAGTTGACACAAAACTAGACGGCACACCCACAGAACCATCGTGCCAGCACCATAGTTTACTTCTTGCTGCAATTGACACTATGCATACAGAAACAAGGGTGGAAAGGTTAACTTTGGCGCAGGGTCAATGATCTGCAGTCTATCGCAGCAGGGTGGGCATGGTGCAGTGGCTCAGTCCATGGCAGCAGAAATGTGTGGCAGTGTTACTCATGTCATGGCTGACCAGGACATCAGAATGACCAGAACTATGTCTTGGCTGTAACCTTAAAGGCCACTCCTAATTATCTACTTCTGCCAGGAAGCAGGGCTTCCTGAAGGTTCCATCACCTTCCCAGATAGTGTCACCAGCTGGGGAACAAGTGGTCAAAACATGAGCCTCTGGGAGACACTGAAGATTCAAACCATGTGTTCCATTAGTGAATGAGATCCATTTATCTAATGACTTCTGGTGACAGTGGGAATTACTTTCTGTAGCCCCCTTCACTTTTGGATTAAGGAGAAACATTTCTACTGGAGTTTCCAGTCACCACTTAAAAAATTAGTGATTAGAAAGAAATTACCTCCAAGCATGCAATTAGAACCAGAGGCCCTTGTTAATCATGACAGCTGGAAACTTTTTCATTACTCTTTTATTTCATTTGTTGTATGAAACATGTATACACACATGCATACTTGTGCCTCCGGCTGCCCAGTGACAGGACTATAGGAAATCACTACCAGGTCCAGTTCTGGTTCTTTTGAATGGTTATATGGATGTGAGAGAAACAGCCCTTTTTGGGATTTCACACTAGAAAGCCCTGTGTGAAATACTATGAGAACAGCAGAAGGTGAGTATTTCTCATCTTATCCACCATGTTTGGGACCAGCAGTGTCTCATACTTTGGAGTTTTCTGGACTGTGGCAATGTTGACATGGATTTGCTGATTGAAGAATGCTAATCTGAATCTTAAAGCTGTAAATTAATCTGAAATCTGAAGGTTTTTCAGGACACTTTGGGTTCTGGGTCATTGCATTTCTTGAATTGTGGGTTCTCCTGTGCTTGCTTCATAGGCTGGCTTGGACTACTCTGCAGGACAGCACTGCTTGACATTAGATACCAGCTTTATCCATGCCCTCAAAAATGCAAGTCGCAGATTATGAACTTCCTGACCCTGTTTTGCACTTGGTCCAAACTCTGGTGTCAGTACAGAGGACTGGCAAGCAGAACTACAGGTGTTGATATAGGAGAACATGGACCCAATGGCACCAGCATTCTTCAGGTTGGTTGGTTATTTATTGTGTTTGGGTGTATGTGTGTTTGTGTGTTCACCATGCCATGTATGTGTAGCTCAGAAGACAACTTATAATAGTTGTTACTTTCCTTCTAGCATGTAAGTTTAGGATACTGAACTTAGGTTGTCAGGCTTGGCAACCAGCTCCCTTACCCATTGCCTCATTTTGCTGGCTCTGTTCTTCTAGTTTAATAATATCATCAGAGGCCACAGGAGAATAAAGAGACTGCCATTAGACTTTATTTCCCTCACTTTGTTTTGTGATGCTCCAAAATGTTGTGGATGGAACCCAGGTTTCCCACTTTCTAGGCAACAGATCTACTTGTTGAGCTCTACCCCATCTCAGCATTGGGAATTTCTGCTGGGCAAATCATTTCCTGCATTAAACAAATTGACACATTGGCAATAGAAATCACAGGCCTGATCACATGCATTCCCCTAGTTCAACAGATGGCACCATATTTTAAAATTAGGTTTAAATTTAATATCAACAGTAGAGCTATGACACATACCATGTATAGCCCAACATCAGTTTTTCAAATGCAATTTCCTAGTCTCTCAACCTGTGAAAGTCACTTTTTAGGCTATCTTGACTCCATGGTGTGTACAATAGAGTTTCCTTGATTTTCTTTTCCAAGGCAGTGTCTCACTATGTAGCCCTGGCTATCCTGGAACTCACTATGTGTAGACCAGACTGGTCTTGAACTCAAGAGATCCACCTGTCTCTACCTCCTGAGTGTTGGGATTAAAGGTGTGAACCACCATACAAGGTTTTCAGATTAAGTTGCTGTGAGCCTATTCCATCGAGTACAACTTGGTTTGGCTTATATGAGGGGCTCATATGAATTTGAGGCTCTTTGGATTTGGGAGTTTTTCCTGAGACACTGGAGGAGTTTCAAGGACTCTCACTATAGGCTGCAAGGACATGCACTCAGTTCATCTTGTACTCTCCTTTCTGACATGTTCAGTCTCAGATAAGTAGATGCTGGCTCCAGGCCTCATTTTCCCCTGTGCATGCCTGCATGGTGGTTCCTAGTACTGGGAAGTGAGAGAGAGAAAGGAGTGCAAGCAAAAACTGAAGTTTGGCTGTGTTGCTTGTGTCCTAACCCCTAGCTGGAAGGAAGAGACCTACCTCCCCTTCGAGCTACAGCAGACTTGGAGCGAGGTTAGCCTAGTTCTGTGAAGAAGAGAGACCTCCAGCACAGCTGTTTGCAACAGTTTAAAAGGCCCATGCTTTGTGAAAGGCAGAAATATCTTGAGCTTCTAATGTCTTTTTTGTTCTTTAATGTGCAACATATAGCTTAAACTATAAAAAGCAGTATATACCAGCTTTCTTCAGGGTCATATTCTGGAATGCAAATGCCCCTGGACAGGGTACTAAGTAAACCCTGCTTAAAATCTCCCAAGGTACATCTGTAGCCTGTGTCTCTGAAAGAGTCATGATGTGGAGGGGAGCAAGGGAGCAGGTAGAGGTCAAAATTGGAGGTGGGCTGGGTTGAGCATCAGACTACATACACTGGTTCCACTTTCCTTCCTAACAACAATAGATTCCATCTGACTAGGACAGAGCCTCTGGGATCTTACTTATTTATGGTGGATGTAACTAGGGACAAGTAGCTTGTTTCCTTTCATTATACCCTTGACTCCACCCACCAAGGATCCCCATAAAGGGTTGCAGGAAGACAGTACTTGAGGGGACACAGTGTGAGAAGCTTACCTCTGTTTGTCACTTCCCTGAACTGACCTCTTTGCTTTGCCTGGATGAAGCAGGCATGCTAAGTTCTGTGTGTTCTAAGCTGAGTTCTGTCTGCCCCAAGCACTGTACTTGTTAAATGTTCCCCCTTTCTCTGGAGATGCCCTCTCTTCTGGAACCACAGAGCACACAGGCATTTCTCACTGTTCTTCCAAAGTGATCCCAGTTAATGCTGAATCTCCAGCAGAAAGCCTTCGCCAAGGGATATGAGATCTGCACATAAATTAGGCAATTGATCAGTAACATTGAAAAAAAATTATGTCTGTTGACCATATTCCTGGATGGTAATCAATGATGTTAATTTTCAGTACATGAGTTCTGGACTAGACATTAATTAGAAGGGATAAAGCTGTGTGATGGATCACAGTATGAGATCTAGGACAGACATACACTCAAAGGGTACCCAGGAGATTTTCTTTTACCCATTAGTTAACAGATAATGAAGTGGGAAATCATCCCTGGTAGCTGAGTCTGAAGATAAACGTTTAAAAGCTGCTCCCCAATGTCACATGTCTGACCATTTATGCTCTCTGGGTTCCAGTGACAAGAAAATGACAGTGCAGAGCTTGCAGGAGACTCTGCCCCTTCTGATCCAGATGGGAGTCACCCCCTCTTTCCACCCAGTGTAACCTTTCTTTCCCAATCCATGTATTTTGTCATCATTGAGAGGAAACTTTAAGTTGAAAGGTGACACTTGAGGTGTCAAGTCTAGCAAGTCAGAAATAGCAGAAATAGTTCAACAGCAAAGGCAGCATCAGGGGTTTAGTCAGAGTGCTGACCAACCGTGTGTGTGTGTGTGTGTGTGTGTGTGTGTGTGTGTGTGTGTGTGTGTGTGCACGTGTGTGGTCTGAGAGAGGGTTCCATAACTGTCACCTTCATGATGAACACTTATGGCCTGAAGGCAGATGTGGGATGTTTTGACCACTGGTCAGGAAGTAGATGGGGAAGGCCTATTACTCAGGTGCAATGGTCTGGATCTTGAATGTCCCTCTAAGGCCCATGTCTTAAAGGCTTGGTCCTTGTGGGGAGGGGTCTAAGGGGAAGCAATGGAACCATTAGGATGTGGGGATGTGGGAGAAGTTAGGTTATAAGGAGGAGTGTAAGACCCTGGCCCTTCCTGACTTTCCTTGCTTTGTGGCTTATGAGATGAGCAGTTTTTTCTGTCTCTGCCACTCAGCACACCTGCCATAAACCTAAAGCAGCGGGACCATGTGACCTGGAATGAGAGCCTTTAGAACCCTGAGCTTCAGTGTCCTCTGCTTTGGACTCTGTGTTCCAGGGCTGGCAGGGCTCTGGCTATGTGTAGTCTTTAGGCTCCTTCCTCCTGGTTGGCAAGTGCTTTTTCTTTTTTCCTCTTTTGGGACTCATTAGCTTACCAACTCTTGTGGCTCTTGTTTGTGTCCTGTCGCCTTCCTATGGCTGTCATTTTGACTATAGCAAAAAGTTGTCACTGATACCAACCATTGCTTGAAGAATAATGGTGTACTATTAACACACAGGACCTTGTGGCATGCAGGGTCCAGCTTCTGGTCTCTCACTCCACGTTTGGAATGGCTGCAGCATCTGCATGCACATCTTCATGTGATATGCTTATTTTCCACCAGGAAGTAAAGTAGCAACATTGAAGTGCTCTCTCACCAATTTGTTTTCATCACCTTGGCTTTCCAGAGGCTTGGTGTAGATGGAGTCCAGCAGTATTGGATATGTGCTAAGGGCACCACTTGGTTGACAATGGTCTTGGCTGCCTGCCAGTGAACCTGAAGGATCTCCTGCTGGCAGGCTATAATCAACTTTTCCCTCTTGATGCTATGTGGCAGGTGCAGCTTCCCTGGCACAGCCTCCTGTAGCAAGCTTCCCTGTGGGACTATCTTTGGATAGCTAGCCCCTAAACAATGACAGGGAGATTTCTTATTAATTATGAAAGCTTGGCCTTTAGCTTAGGGTCGTCCAACTAGCTCTTTGTTTTAATATGAATTTTCAAAATCTATTTTTTATTAAGGAATTTTTAATATACGAATTTTTATTCATTTTATATGCCAATATCTCTCCTCCCACCCCTCCAGCCTTCTGGTCCTCAACCCACTTCCCATTCCCTCCTCCAACAAGGTATGGCCTCCTATGGGGAGTCAGCAGAGCCTGGTACATTTAGAAGTGGCAGGTCCACCCCCCACCCCACCCCCGCATCAAGACTGTACCAGGTAGTGGCTCCCCCTGTATCAAGGCTATACCATAGGTAGTGGGCTCCAAAAAGCCAGCTCATGCACCAGGGATGGATCCTGATCCTACTGCCAGGGGGCCCCTTAAGTAGATCGAGCTACACAACTGTCTGGCTTATGCACAGGCCTAGTCCAGTCCCACAGAGGCTTCACAGCTATTGGTCCACATTCATGAGTTCCCACTAGTTTGGTTTGGTTGTCTCTGTAGGTTTCCCCAGCATGATCTTCATAAACTTGCTCATAAACTCCCTCTTATCTCTCTTCCACTGGAATCCTAGAATTCAGCATGGTGCTTTGCTGTGGATCTTTGCATCTGCTTCCATCAGTTACTGGATGAAGGCTTTATAATGAGAGTTAAGGTATTCACCAATCTGATTACTGGGGTAGGCTAGTTCACGCACCCTCTCCACTATTGCTAGCAGTCTAAGCTGGGGTCATCTTTGTGGATTCCTGGAAACGTCCCTTGTACCTGGTTTCTCTCTATCCATATGATGTCTCTCTATTATGGTATCTCTTTCATTGCTCTCCCACTCCATCCCTGTTCCAGATCAACCACCCCATTCCCTTATGTTCTTATTCTCCATCCACTACCCTCCACTGCCCCCGTCATTCCCTGTTTACTCATGGAGATCTCATCTATTTACCCTTCCCAGGGTGATCAATGCATTTCTCTTAGGGTCCTCCTTGTTACCTAGCTTCTCTGGAGCTGTGGGTTGTTGCCTGGTCATTCTTTGCTTTACATCTAGTACCCACTTATGAGTGAGTACATACCATGTTTGTCCTTCTGAGTCTGGGTTGCTTCACTCAGGATGATATTTTCTAGTTCCATCCATTTGTCTGCAAATTTCATGATGTCATTGTTTTTCTCTGCTGAGTAGTACTCCATTGTGTATATGTACCACATTTTCTTTATCCATTTTGCGGGGCATCTAGGTTTTTTCCAGGTTCTGGTTATTGTGAATAATGCTGCTATGAACATAGTTGAGCATATATCTTTGTGGTATGATTGAGCTTTCCTTGGGTATATTCCCAAGAGTGCTATAGCTGGATCTTGAGGAAGATTGATTGTCAATTTTCTAAGAGACCACCATGCTGGTTTCAAAAGTTGCTGTATAAGTTTGCACTCCCACCAACAGTGGAGGAGTGTTTCCCTTGCACCACATCTTCTCCAACATAAGCTTTCTTCACTGTTTTTGATCTTAACCATTCTGACAGGCATAAGATGGTATCTCAGAGTCATTTTTATTTGCATTTCCCTGATGACTAATGATGTTGAGCAATTCCTTAAATGTTCAGCCATTTGAGATTCTTCTGAGATTTCTCTTTTTAGCTCTGTAGCCTGTTTTTTAATTGGATTGTTCAGTATTTTGATGATTAGTTTCTTGAATTCTTTATATATTTTGAAGACCAGCACTCTATCAGCTGTGGGGTTGGTGAAAATCTCTTCCCATTCTGTAGGCTGTTGTTTTGTCTTATTTACTGTGTCTTTTGCCTTGCAGAAGCTTCTCAGTTTTAGGAGGTCCCATTTATTAATGGTTGCTCTCTGTGTCTGTGCTACTGGTATTCTATTTAGGAACTGGTCTCCTGTGTCAATGCATTCAAGGTTACTTTCTACTTTCTCTTCTATCAGGTTCAGTGTAGCTGGATTTATGTTGAGTTCTTTGATCCACTTAGACTTGAGTTTTGTGCATGGTGACAGATAGGGATATATTTGCAATCTTCTACATGTTGACACCCAATTATGCCAGCACCATTTTTTTGAAGAAGCTTTCTTTTTCTCATTGTACAGTTTTGGCTCCTTTGTCAAAAATCAGGTGCTTATAGGTGTGTGGCTTAATGTCAGGGTCTTCAATTCGACTCCATTGGTCCACATGTCAGTTTTTTATGCCAATCCTAACATGTTTTTATTACTGTAGCTCTCTATAGTAGAGCTTGAAGTCAGGGATGGTGATACCTCCAGAAGTTGCCTTATTGTACAGGATTCTTTTAGCTATCCTGGGTTTTTTGTTTTTCCATATGAAGTTGAGTATTGTTCTTTCCAGGTCTGTGAAGAATTGTGTTGGGATTTTGATGGGGATTGCATTGAATATGTAGATTGCTTTTGGTAAGATTGCCATTTTTTTTTGGTTTTTCAAGACAGGGTTTCTCTGTGTAGCTTTGCGCCTTTCCTGGGATGCGCTTTGGAGACCAGGCTGGCCTCGAACTCACAGAGATCCGCCTGCCTCTGCCTCCCGAGTGCTGGGATTAAAGGCGTGCGCCACCACCGCCCGGCTAAGATTGCCATTTTTACTATGTTAATCCTACCTATCCATGAGCATGGGAGATCTTTCCATTTTCTGATATCTTTGTCAATTTCTTTCTTCAGAGACTTAAAGTTCTTATCATACAGGTCCTTCACTTGTTTAGTTAGTGTTACCCCAAGGAATTTTAATCATTTGTGGCTAATGTAAAGGGTGATGTATCTCTGATCTCTTTCTCAGCCCATTTATCATTTGTATGTAGGAGGGCTACTGATTTTTTTGAGTTAATTTTGTATTCTGCCACATTGCTGAAGATGCTTATCAGTTGTAGGAGTTTCCTGGTAGAATTTTTGGGGTCACTTTCAAGCAGAGTTGAAAGAGATATTGCCAGGGTCTCAGAAAAGCACAGTTCTTTAGTTCTGAACAAGCTCCGCCTTCTGGCTACCTTATATTTACTGTTATTTTATCTGCAAATAGCAAACCTTTGACTTCTTCCTTTCCAATCTGTATTTCCTTGATCTCCTTTTGCTGTCTTATTGCTCTGGCTACAACTTCGAGTACTATCTTGAACAGATATGGGGAGAGGAGACAGCCTTGGCTTAATCTGATTTTAGTGGAATTGCTTTGTGTTTCTCTCCATTTAATTTGATGTTGGCTGTTGGCTTGCTGTAAATTGCCTTTATTATGTATTCCTCGTATTCCTGATCTCTCTGATACCTTTATTATGAAGGGATATTGGGTTGTGTCTAAGGCTTTTTCAACATCTAATGAGATGATCATGTGTATTTCCCCCTTCAGTTTGTATATATGATGGGTTACATTTACAGATTTTTGTATGTTGAACCATCCCTGCATCTCTGGGATGAAGACTACTTGATCATGATGGATGATTTTTTTTATGTGTTCTTGGATTCAGTGTGTCTGTATTTTATTGAGTATTTTTGCATCAACATTCATGAGGGAGATTGGTGTATAATTCTCTTTCTTTGTTGAATCTTTGTGTGGTTTGTGTTATCACGGTGACTGTAGCCTCATTAAAAGAGTTTGGGAATGTTCCTTCTGTTTCTCTTGTGTGGAACAATTTGAAGAAAATTGGAATTAGCTCTTCTTTGAAAGTCTGGTAGAATTCTTTGCTGAAACCATCTGGCCCTTGGCCTTTTTTTGGGGGGTTGGGAGACTTTTAATAGCTGCTTCTTTTCCTTATGGGTTATAGGTCTATTTAAATTATTTATCTAGTCTTGACTTAATTTGAATATATGGAATTGTCCATTTCTTTTAGATTTTTCAATTTTGTGGAGTACAGGTTTTTGCAGTATGACCTGGTGATTCTCTGGATTTCCTCATTGTCTGTTCTTTTCATTCATGATTTTGTTAATTTTGAATATTCTCTCTCTGATTTTTGGTTAGTTTGGATAACTGTTTGTCTATCTTTTTGATTTTCTCAAAGAACCAACTCTTTGTTTCATTGATTCTTTGTATTGTTCTCTTTGTTTCTATTTTATTGACTTCAGCCCCAAATTTGATTATTTCCTGCTATCTATTCCTCCTGGGTGAGTTTGCTTCTTTTGTTATAGAGCTTTCAGGTATGCTGTTAAGTCACTAGCGTGAGATTTCTCCAACTTCTTTATGTAGGCATTTAGTGCTATGAATTTTCCTCTTAGTACTGCTTTCACAGTGTCTTATAAGCTTTGGTATGTTGTAACTCTTTTTCATTGAAATCTAGGAAGTCTTTAATTTTTTTTCTTTATTTCCTCCTTGACCCAGTGGTGATTAAGTTGAGCATTACTCAGTTTCCATGAGTTTGTAGGCTTTCTGCAATTTGTGTTGTTGTTGAAATCTAATTTTAAGGCATGGTGATCTGATAAGATACAGGAAGTTATACCAATTTTTTGTATATATTCAGATTTGCTTCATGACTGAGTATGTGGTCAATTTGAGAGAAATTTCCATGGGGTGCTGTTATTCTTAGATTGGTTTTTCATGGTGTCCCAGATTTCCTGATTATTTTCTGTTATGACTTTGTTGGCTTTAATGTTTTCTTTGACTGACGAATCTACTTCCTCTATGTATCTTCAATGCCAGAGATTTTCTCTTCCATCTCTTGTGTTCTGTTGGTTATGCTTGCATTTGTAGTTCCTGTTTGTTTACTCAGATTTTTCTTTTCCAGTTTTCCTTTGGTTTGTGTCTACTTTATTGCCTCTATTTCAGTTTTTAAGTCTTGAACTGTTTTCTTCACATATTTGATTCCTTTTTCTTGTTTTTCTTGGCTTTTTTTTAAAAGGGATATTGATTTCTTCAATTTTTTGTTTTTTCTTTGATTTCTTTTAGGGAATTTTTCATTTCCTCTTTAAAGGCCTCTATCATTCAGGCCATTTTCTTCGGCTTCTTCAATGTTGGGATGTTCAGGTATTGCTGATTTAGAACTACTAGTTTCTGGTGGTGCCATACTGCTCTTTATGTTGTTGAATGTATTCTTGCACCAGCATCTACCCATCTCTTTCTCCAATCAGTGTAAAGGTGTCTGTGTCTCAGGGAGCCACTCTTGGTCCAGTTGGCACTCTTGGTCCAATTTGAGCTCTTGGTCCAATCGGAGCTCTTATTCGAATGGGTCTTGGTCCACTTGGGGCTCTTGGAGTCTGTGTCTCAGGGAGCAGCGGTAGTCTCGGAGGATGGGTGGATTTGTGGGGTAGGGTGGGATTTGTAGGTTACAGAGTTCAGGAGGCTTATGCCCTGCCCTAGAGTCTCCACTCCCCCCAACCACTGCTGCCTCAATAAATCTGCTCTTTTGCTATCTGCGCCCGAGCTCCTGGGGACGGCTCTTGGTCACAGACCAGTGCCCAGAGGGAGGCAGAAGTCAGAGACCAACATGCTGTCTCCCAAAAGATTACTTGGAGACATTTCTCATCTACGAACCATTGTTAGGGTAAAAAATGATGAACTGAATAACTTGTTCAAAACCTTAGAAAGTGACAAGGACTTAAATAGTCCAAGAGAATTATCACCTGAAGCTGAGAAAGAATTGGCCTTGGTAGAAAAGAAAGTACATAAAGAGCACATGGATCGTATTGATCCAAAGCTGGATTGCATTTTGGTTATTTTACCTTCTAGGCATTCTCCTACTGGAATATTAATGCAGAAGGAAGATATTATATTGGTATGCATATTTTTACCAAATCAACCAAATAAAAAATTAATAACTTATTTGGAAAAAAATCTCTGACTTGATTTGGAAAGGAAAATTGAGACTTCGTCAATTAGCAGGAATAGACCCAGCAGCAATTGTCATACCTTTAACTAAAGAGGACATTGAAAAATTATGGACAGAAAGTGAACCTTGGCAAAGAGCTTGCAGTATTTTTTTTGGGGGGAGAAATTAACAGCAAATATCCCAAAAGTGATAGAATTGATCTTATGAAGAGATCTGATTGGATCTTGCCTCGAATTGTACGGCAAAAACCCATATTTTTTGTACATTTTATACAGATGCCAACAAAGAAGGAAAGACAGGTTACAAATCGGAAAATTTAAGTAAAGTGGTTCAAAGTACTTATAATAATTCAGTTCAAAAATCAGAATTGTATGCTATTCTGTTGGTATTAATGGATTTTTCAGAACCTCTCAGCATAGTAACTGACTCTCAGTATGCTGAAAGAGTGGTATTACATATTGAGACTGCAGAATTTATCCCTGATGCTTCAGAATTAACTTCACTATTTATTCAATTACAAGATACAATCAGGAAAAGGAGTCATCCTTTATATATAACTCACATTTGATCCCATACTGGTCTGCCAGGCCCTCTAGCACAAGGCAATGATGAGATAGATCAATTATTGATAGGGTATGTGCTGGAAGCCTCAGAATTTCATAAAAAACATCATGTCAATAGTAAAGGTTTAAAAAAGGATTTTTCCATAACCTGGCAACAAGCCAAAGAAATAGTAAAGAAATGTCCTACTTGTTCCTTCTACAATCAAACTCCATTACCAGCAGGATGTAACCCAAAGGGTAGTCAGAGGATTGAAATCTGGCAGATGGACGTGTTTCACTTTGTAGAATTTGGAAAATTGAAATATGTTCACCATACCATCGATACTTATTCAGGATTTCAATGGGCAACTGCTTTGAGTTCTGAAAAAGCTGATTCTGTAATCACTAATTTGCTAGAAGTAATGGCCATCATGGGTATACCTGCACAAATCAAAACTGACAATGATCCAGCATATGTCTCTGTTAAAATGAAACAGTTTTTTGCTTATTACAATATAAAGCATATTACAGGCATACCACATCATCCTACAGGTCAAGCAGTTATAGAAAGATCCAACAGAACTCTAAAGGATATGCTAAATAAACAGAAAGGGTTAACAAAAACCCCCAGAAATAGACTGCATAATGCTCTATTAACTTTGAATTTTCTCAATGCCAATGGGAAAGGAACAACAGCTGCAGAGCGACATTGGATAATAGAAAAAAAACTACAGAATTAAATCAGCCTATATACTTTAAGGATGTGCTAACCTCAGAATGGAAACCAGGATATGTGTTACGTTGGAGACAAGGTTTATCTTTTGTTTTTACAGGAGAAGATTAGCATCAAAATTGATAAAGGTTCGATTTGAAAAGGAGAGACCTCTTAATTAGAGGAGGTGATAGTTCATCAACCAGCATGAACATCCAATTTAAACTAACTTATACCAGTAACACATGCCTTTTCATTTAATCAGATAATAACTTGCCAAAAAGGAACATCACCAAAATTAGTCTTGGGGAAAGGTTTTTGTTTTTGTCTTTTAGGAGAATGAAGGTTAAGGAATCTGAAGGACACAGGACAAATGAGACAACTGAAGAAAAGGGACAAATCATCTATCCCAAGAAACAGAGTGAAATGGCGTATGGGTATATTATGTAAAAAAATTTTCATGTCTTCCTAAATGTTTGTTTCTGCTTTTCTCTAAAGATTTAACACTATTGGTCTTCTAGTAGTCCCAGTTCAATTACAATTTAAAGCTGACTTTGGAGTTGGAGAATGGCTCTCTCCTTCTTTAAACTCAAGCATGTTGTTAAAAGGAAAATGCAAACTGCCTGTATCATGCCAGAAGAAAAGCGCCATCTTCTGCTATGGGACAGGAGAAAAGCCAAATTAATTAAGGGACTATTCTATTACTAATCTCAACTCTTTGATTCTATTTTGATTCTTTAAACTTTTATTAAAGTATAAATTTTATATCAAAATTTACAAGATTAATATATATATATAATATATATATAATATAAATATATATATATATATATATACATTTTAAACTCTGTTAAGATATGAAAGGTTATATAGAGCACTAATTCTTTAAAAAAAAGGCTTCAATTAGCTGCATATATATGTCTTTGTGTTCAAGTCTCTTATCAGTTTTCTGCAGGAAATTATGGCCAGGCCTAACATCAACTGAAGTCTCCAGGAAGAAGATGGGGCCCCACAACAACAACAATTCCATGTGGACAATAATAATATCACTAAGCTGACAAACATCGTCTACAGATCAGCTTTGGACTACAAAGTGCTCAGAGCAATTTTGAGATGGCTACCTGAGATGATCCAGTCTCAAAGACTACTTGAATAAGGACTTGAGATAACCCTGAACTTTGGCATTATACACAGACTGGATAATGACGGATGTAGTTACCTTTCCTAGAATTTGACAATTAACCTAAAATTTTTCTTTTCAGGATAAAGATACCTTCGCCCATACCCAGCATGGGTCATTTTTAAGAATATGACGCCCACATTCCCAAAGAAATGGTGTGGGGTGGGTGGTTTTTTGGTCTTTTTAATGGGTTTTGGGTCTGGGATAATTTTAATTGTTTAAGGGGGTTGATTACAAGTTGTTGTCAAGGGTTAGGAAAAAGACTAAGCAAAGGAGATTAGATTTAAGGTTCTTGTTTAAAAAACAAAGAAAAGAAAAAGACAATTACTAGTTTAAATACTTTACATTGGGTTGGAAAGTTTTATTTTATATACAAATTATATACATTGAAATTGATTTTGTTAGAAAATGCTATATGTATATTTTTAATTGTACTTATACTGTTCATTTAACAATGTAATGCAATTTTCTGATCCTTGAATGTTATTATTACCAACTATTAGGATATCAAGAAATGAAAGTTAGTAGTTAGACATTATAATAGAACTTGTAGTCACATTAGGTATGTTTTAAAAATTGAGCAGATATATTTAAGATAGACAGGTCATCTTCAAACCCCTCAGATCTACAGAATATGGCATTTAAATGTTTTAATAACTTAGAAAATTTTTCTTTTTTGTTATGACTATGAGACATGTCAGCTCCTGGCAACACCAATCTACTTCAGAGAAAATACCAGCATTGAAGAAACAGCATATGGAGTTATCTTTCATTGTGGCAAAAGTTAGCCACTGGACAACAAAGTATCCTCGAATCAACAGGACAAAATGAACAAACAGGGCATGAAACAAAGGACTACTGATTCTTGCCAAAACAAGTGTAGTTATGGCTTTATCAAAAGGCATCTTCTGAGGCCAGGACAGTATGGCACCATCCCTGAACTGGCCTTCACAATCCGGAAAAGGTACAGTGCCCTTTTCTTTGAAGGCAGCTGAACAGGGAGTGGGCCAGTGGCTTCTGATGTGCAATGGAACAGCAGCTGAAACAGCTATTGTTGAAGAGTAACTAAGCTCACGCCTCTCAATAGTAGACTGGCATTTAATAGAGGGATGTGGAGAAGAAAAGGATGCTGAGATGTAGCCATATATATACACAGCCAAGAAGAATGGACAGCTGAATTCAAAAACCATCAACAATATCCAGAACTTAAAATCCTGAGTCATGACATGACACTAGTGGAATTCAGGCGTTTCTGGTATATGGACTGCTCTCACCCATTTTGAGGTTGAACTGTTGACCTTGTGTACATCCTGCTTCACAAATAAGTCTGTCAGATATGCTAAGCCTATAGGCTGAAGATGATGCCCCAACACCGTGGAGAAACATCAGGTGATTGTCCAGACAGCTGGCTGTTTATGTCAACTCACATTTTTTTTGAAGTTGCTTGCATGTACTTCCTGTTTTTATTTTTGTTAGGTAATATCATTTTCCTTCTTGGATCTCTGAGGGAGTTGAAGATTAGTTAGTTATAGTTGAAATAGAAAGGATAGAAAGTGAATTAGGTACACTTTGGACTTACCAAAATAGGATAATGGAATTATTTTCTCTGAATTTGTCAAATACAAATGGACTAGACATTGTTTAGGTATTTATTACTTATATATGTTGTATATAGTTATTGTACTTTTGTATATAGTTTTTCTTTTGTTAGTTATAACCTTTTTCCTTTTTCTTTTTATTAATATAGAAAAGGGGAAATATGGTGGTATTTTATTTGTACTGAAATGTGAATTTATTTGTATGTTAATAAAGAAAGTTGCCTGGGGGTCAGAGCTAATAGCAAGCCATAGCAGAGCTGGGCGTTTGTGGTGCACACCTTTAATCCCAGCACTTGGTAGGCAGAGCTAGGTAGATCTCTGTGTGTTCAAGGTTACAGCCATCATTGGAGACAAAAGTCTTTAATCTCAATACCAACCATAGAAGACCTGGAGAACTGTACAAACAGGCAGTGAAGAGGCAGTCATGTGGTTGGGTTTACAACCGAAGAGAAGGCAGAAAAGAAAGTCTATATCAAGACAAACAGACAGGATGTAGCTCTCTTTCAGAGAGGTCTCTTGGCTGGAGAGGCTAGCTGCAGCAGGCAGGTAAGGCTCTTAGCTCTGATCTCTTGGCTTTCTTCTTTGCATTGGTTCTGTGTTTCTTATTTAATAAGACGGTTGGTTACATCTACACAAGAGAGATGTATACACTGGTACAGAGAAAGCAGAGTTGATAGCTATAATTTAAACAACTCCCAAATTTAATATGTGTACACCTGCACAGAAGGGAATTCGTATTTTGTACTGCAACCCAACACAAAATCTCCAGTGATGGAGGAGTTCCAGGTCTAGAGGGAAGACAACTGCTATTGTTTTGTTGACTGGAATGATTGGGTCTCTATGTTTCCCTTCTAAAGCTTTGTGGTTTCCAGTAGATTAATGTAGTTTCAGGTGCAGCTGTAACTGTTACAGTCTGACTCTTTGTAGGTCTTCCTATGGCATTGTTTCTGTTGCTGTTGGAGAGAGCTGTCATTGTTTAGGCTGCTGAGACTCAGTGGCTGCTGTTGTGGTGAGATGGCTGGCTGGTACTCAGAAATGTATCATGAACAAAGCAGTCCATCCAAAGCTCAGGGATTGTCCTGCCAGTAGGATCCCAGTGGAATTGAGAGATAGAGCAGTCGGGTAGAAGAGTGTAGCATGGCTTTCTATTCCAAAATCAAGTGAACATCCCATTGTTATGGATGATCAGATGAATGGAGAACTTTGAAAGTAATTGAACAGATTAATTCAGTGATAGACAGGTCTGTGGCTGTGAAGCTTAACTGTACATAGTAGAAGGAGCCATGGAGGTTCATGAAAACTTGACTTGTCATTCCAGACATTACTTGAATGTGAACACCAGGCCCATTGGAAAATGGTCTTTCTTGATGCTAGAGAATAGAAATGGAGAGTTAACTGAAAGTAGGGGGCTTCCAAGTATTGCTTCCACAGGAAACACCAATAAGTTGGTGGATATAATGTGAAGTATTCTACCCTCTCTCTATTTCAGTATGGAGTCACTTTAAACACAAACCCATGGTCTATCTCAATTTCCATCTCTACTATTCCAAGGAATTGAACAAGTTATTGCTTTGCACTTGAGTATAGATAGCAGCTTTTTTTTCAGGAATATCTATATTACCTGATCTTGCTGTCCAATAACAGAGCAATGGATAAGGAATATGTGATGTCTACACACAACAGAACCATTTCAGCTAAAGTGACAAGTGTAGTCAAGGTGATTGCAGGAGAGTTCTTATAACTTGGGATAATCATTTTATACCATATATATCCAGTCCCAGACAAATATGTCTCGATGCTGTCTCGCTATATGGGTGGGAGATTACACACACCTACATGTTCCATTCCTGACACTGAAGGCAATGCTGTTGAGCATATGAACAATGCCTAAGATTTTGGTGAGAGTTAAGGAATGGGTAGGCCTTGGTCACAAAGTTACTGGGCTCAGTGTACAACATATAGTTTTAAAAATCATGTTCAGTGAATAGTACAATGAGAAATAATGATATTGAGGATTCAATACAGGTACAGCATTGTGTGAATTGCTTTAATATCAAAAGTGCTTCCTGAGTTTCTTTAATAAGGATTATTTTACAAGACCCTTAGTTTGAATACATAAAGTTTAAAATAATAATACCAAGATTACAAGATATCCATCCAAATGTATTTCCACTGCTCCTAGGGGATAAGATGAACACAGGAGTCTGATGGCAGTGGTCAAATCTGTCACTAAGCCACACACAGAGAGTGATAAAACCAGAGGCCTCCCTAAGCCATTGCTTTCCATCATTCTGCTGTACTCAAATTTGTCCCTGTGAGGATCATTGCATTCAGGTAGAAGGATGTTTTCCTACTAGGCTTGTTAATATTTTCTAGGTGAGTTAGACTGGACTTAGCCCTTGTTAGAACGAACAATGTTGGACATAAACCGTAGTTGGGAGTTAGATATTGTGAAGAAAGTTGCACCATGAGTCTCTATGGAGAGGGTGAATAAAATTTCTGAGATTCCCAACTCCTTAGAAGTAGAAAAGCAATCATAACTTTAATACAAAAGGAGAAAATACACAAGATAGCATGAGCACACCTCATAAGAGGTCAGTGCTTCAAGGGCATTGTAACAAGTAGAGCCTACAACTGAAACAAGACAGATTGTCAGGGGAAAAATGAATCTGAGTTAAGTTGCATTTGTAAAAACATGTGGCTTAGTCTCTTTGGAGTTTAGGCATGTACCAAAAATGTACCCTGGAGTACACATGGACTCTTCATCAAGTCATGCACTGAAACGTGGTTATCCACGGGTACAGAAAAAAAAAAAGTTGATTCCAAGTTTCTGGTTGGAGAATTCCTTTTGTCCCAGCACACTTGAGATAGTGGCCTAGGAGTGTGCAGATGTGGAGGCTGTAGGGGAGGCAGAGGCTGAGATGGAGGTTGTTGCAGAGGGGGAAGCAGGCAGATCTTTTTGAGTTCAGTGATTGCCTGTTCCATGTAGTCAGTTCTAGGAGATGCTGGGTATGGAGTGGGTCCCAATTCAAGAAACTAAAAGTGAGTTAATAAATAAATGAATTCTGCTTGCTATATGTAATCCTGGATAAAGACAATGGCAATTGTTCCAGAGGCTAAAGTGTGACCAACTCTGTCACTATTAGAGCACAGAGTGGCACAAAGAGTTCAAGGTTCAGGAGATGCCAGTTTTCCTCTCACCCTTCTTCCACAGTGAGTGACAGACCTTCACAGACTCCAGCATGTGCTCGCTGAGGTGGTTTTGAGGCTTTTCAAAGCCATCAGGGTTGAGCTCAGGTGAACTGATCTTCTTGTTGATGAGGACAGTGAGCTTGTCTTCTGTCTTTACTCTGTGACTTCATAGCATCAGCTCCCTCAGCTTTCTTGGAGTTGATTTCTCTAGTACTCTTGGTGTTGTCTTCTATGATTCCTAGGTCTGCTGGGCCTGCAGAGTGTGGCTTCCTGAGCTTTGCCTTCTATATACTGGGTGATGATGTCAATTTCACCTTCTCTAGCCACAGCACTGTTCCCAGGCTCTGTCCCTCCACCAGGTCCTGATACTAGATTCTGGCTAGAGAATCTCCATCAATCAGATGAGGGCTTTTCTCTTCCTTCCTCTTCACCTGGTTTAAGGGTGTGAATCGCTCCTGATGACGATGGAGTCTCTGCATTGGTTGGCTGTGAGAAACTGGAATTGGTTCAGTTCAGAGAGTGGGTTGAACATTTGGGGAGGTGAAATTCTGCCACCAGTGTAGTCATGTCTGCAAATTCCATGCTGGAGACCAACATACTGTGCATGTCCCAGGCTCATCCTGACCAAGACTGCTGCTTCCCAATGTGGCATTGTCAGAAGCAAGCTTCTCCCTAGGCTCCCAGCATCAGTGAAGTGCAAGGGATGCTGCATGTCAGGGTGTGTTAAAAGAGAGTAGAGATGGGTCTTGGTGTTTTTCGTGCACTCATAGGCATCCAGAAGCACTGACAGATTTGCTGCCATCTCATGCAGGTTGTCATTCTCTGTTTTTTTCCAGGCATGGAGCTTGTGGCAATGCCAGGAATTCTGAAGGTTGCGGTTGAGGGTAGTTCATGACTTGTGCCCATTAACAGGTGGTGTCCTCATCTGGTAATCCAGGGTGTAGGAGTAGCAGAGTTCCATTCTGCAGCTGACAGAGTCTCTGGCTTGAGGAGTGATTCCCAGGGAAGTCTCCGTTTGCACCACTGAAAAAGAGTCAAGGAAGAAGTCAGTACCTGGTAAGTGGGATGTGCACCTTTCAGTGCACCTCTGCACTTAGGCCTCTACAACAGTTGGATGACATTCTTAGGATCTCTGCCATGGCTACAGATATTCAGATATTCAGATTTTTAGTAGATAAGAAAAATGCACCTTGGCTTCCACATGGCCTCTTCATCCAGTCATGCTGGGAAAACCTGGATATGCACATAGATAGAAAGAAACTTGATTCTAATTGTTTGTGGGATTGTTCTTTTCGTCTCAACACTCTTGAGTTAGGGCCAGGGCCAGGGTCAGGGCCAGGGTAATTGCAGAGGCAGAGCCATAGGCAGAGGCAGAGATAGTGTTAGAGGTAGAGGCAGGCTGATGTTTGTGAATTCAAGGCTAGCCTGATCAACATAGTTAGTTCCTGAACATGCAGGGTTATGGAGAGAGAACCTGTCTCAAGAAACTAAAAGCAAAGTAACAAATCAATTGGTTATATTTCCTGTGTGTCACCCTCTCAAAGAAGTGCCAAATGCCTCAGAGGCAATAGTGTGCATATCCCTGATAATATTAGAGCACAGAGTGTGCCAAAGTGTTGAATGTTCACAGACAGGCCAGAATGGAGCAACACATGGGCCACTCAAGAAATCCTGCCTGTAGTTGACAGATGGTCTTGCAGGGAAGTAAAACATTTGATCCCAGAAAAAAAGAAACAGTTATTTGAGAGATAGTCCTAGATAAGAGGAGGACATCTTTGCTGTTGCTACCCCAGTCAGAAGATTATTATAAGATTATTTAGAATTAGATAAAATACATATATCATCAGAAAGAAGGCAACCTGGGTAGTACAGTGCAAAGAGAAAGACAGTCCTCCCTGATTTCTTCAAAGAGTCAGGACATACAATGGTTCAGATTGAGGAGGAATCAAGGAAATGCATAGAGAAATCCTAGATTCCATCCAAGGCCAACTAGAAAAGAAATGACAGTCACCTCTGAGAGAGTTCGAAAAAGGAATGCTATGGAATGCTGGAGAGGATGGAAAGATTTCCAGCCTGATTGGATGTCAATGTGGAGGATCCTCCAAAAGCCAAAACTTGGCCCACCGCATGGTTCATATATGCCTTTCCAAAGAAAGAACTCAATATATTAGAGAGGTACTTGCCCTTCAGGGCTGACTGTAGCACCGTTTCAAGAATATAGGGAACCAAGCATGGTGTCCAACAGCATGGCCATGGGTGAAGAAAGTGGGATGTTCGTTGAACGTGAAGTCTTTTCAGCCATAGAGAAAATGAAGTTATTTTGTTTGCAGTATGTGGATTCAACACAGGCTCATGAGATGGCTCAGTATATAAGAACACTTGCTTTTCTTACAGTATCCGCAGGCTTACTTCAGAACACCTCCTGGACGCTTTCAATCTCTCTTAATTCCAGACCTCAGAGGTCTGATGGCCTCTTCTGGCCTCTGTGGGCACTCCACACATGTGTTCCACAGGAATTCAGGTAGAGGACATACAAACACACAAACACAAAATTAAGCATTAATGGGTGATTTCAAAGATGGATACAACTGGAGACAAAGAGTAATCAAATGATGCCCAAGTCAGGAAATTGGTCAACCTTGTCTATTTTCTCTTTATGGTGGATGCTTGATAGTGTGCACATATACTCTTGTATTTCATTTCATGAAATTTCAGGAGGAGCTCTGTCCCAGACTAGTAAATATTAAAGGGCTGGGGTGAGTGTTTCAAAATGGGAGGAAGTGTAGTAAGAACAGGAGTGTGTTTACTATCACAGAATACAGTATAGGAAACACACCAAGATCAAAGACTTTTATTTTACCTAAAAGTAAAAGTCAAGGAGTATTATTGTATTACCACTATAGTTTTTTGGCTAATTACTTTTACCTTACATAATACTAACATGGATTTATATCATATGATGTATTTATATAACATATATTACTACTTCGACAACATAAATGAATAACAGCTAAGGTACGAAGAAACCATCAAAACCCTCTATATATACTTACTCATGGATAAAATATAACAGACTGTACTTTCTCCAGTCACCTTTAGTGTCTTCAGATATTTACAAGTAATGAAACTATGTTTGACCAATTATGTGTAAATCCTGGGATGTACATATTATTAACCTTAACTCAATGCATACCTACATATCTACACTTATGTCCAAGGCTTTATATCCAATGTATACATGTATATGTGTCTCCATATCTCACCTTCTCTATCTTGAAGAATACTGGGTTCCAAATGCTAGGCCAGCCCTTACATGACATAGCCAAAATATCTGGAAATTTCCATATCCTTCTCCCTCTGAAGGAAAAGCTGCGGTTTTCCCAGAGAGGTGTACTTGGCAGCATTTTCTCTCTCCTGTTGAGCCCGCCTCTTCATGGCCTCCCTCTCTGGTCTCTGCTCTTGTGTGATGGGCTGTGAGATGACTGGCCCTGGAATGTCGACTTTCCTCCATGGAATTGGTTGGTGGCTGAAGTCTTGCAGTAGATATTGGATTTGAGGTTTGGGAGGTGATGGGGCCTTGTTCTTGTCAGCAGAGGCAAGCTCCCTCTGTAGTGAAGGGTCAGATGATGCCCTGTAGGATACTGGCCTACAGACAGCTGGCTGAGGCCCAGTGCAAGACTGGATGGGGTTGGTTATGTTATCTCGTATGGCACTGGTAGGAATAGGCAGAACTGGCTTGTCAGAGGCCATCAAAGAAGTGCTGGCAGGAGCTGGTTTAGATGGCTTGAGTGTGGTAGACTGAGCTGAGTCAGAATGAGGTCTCACAGGGTACAGTGCAGGGGCCCTGTGTGAAGCCAGGGGGAGAGGCTTTTTAGAAATAGGTCTTGTTTGTGGCATGTCCAGGGCTGGAAAAGCTAGAGGTACTAATTTGACCTTGCCAGGTGGGGGCAGCTTATACTGGGATGGAGATGGATGACACTCCCTGTAAGCATTTCTCTCTGTTTTCTGAGCATTGCTTGGGGTTTTACCAGGGCCTCGGCCATTACATGGCACATCCAGAAGTGATGTGGTGGCTGGGCCTGTCCTGGGATCTTTGTTGCTGCTGAAGTTTAGCCGAGCCCGGGAGGAAGAGATGCCAGTTTTCTTCTCACTCTTCTTCCCCAGTGGGTGAAAGACTTGCACGGATTCTAGCATGTGCATGCCGAGGTGAGTTCGAGGCTTTTTAAAGCTGTTGTGGCTGAGCTCAGGTGGATTCCTCTTCCTCTGGTTCTTTGGCATGGTGGTGTTTTCGTCTGCCTTGACTCTGTTCCTTGACTGCTTGAGCTCCTCTGTTTTCTTGCACTTGTTTTCTCTGGATCTCTTGGTCTTGTCTTGCCCCTGAGCCCTTGCTCTGCTGGGCATGCTGGGTGTGGCTTTCTGGGCTTTGTCCTCCAAGTTCTTAGGCATGTTGTCAATAGCCCCTTCACTGGACCCAGCACTGCCCATAGCCTCTTCTTCCTCCAGGTCCTGGAGCTGGATTCTGGCCTGAGGAGACCCATCTAGCACATCAGAGGCTTTCTGGCCATCCTTTCTCACTTGGTCCACGGGTACACTGATGTTGCTGGAGCTTTCCTGGACCTGATCTCTACTGATGTCTTTGTATAGGGTTGCTGTGGGATCTTGCAATGGGTTCATATCAGTGATTGAGTTGAAGAGTCTGGGAAGGTGAATATCTGCCACCAGTGTAGTCATGTCTGCAAAGTCCATGCTGGAGCCCATCGCACTCTGCAGCACCCCAGGCTCATCCTGACCAAGGCTACTGCTTCCCAAGGTGGCATTGTCAGGAGAAAGCTTCTGTTTTAGGATCCCTGAATCAGTGTAGTTCAGGGCCTGCTGCATGTTGGCATGTGCTAAAGGGAGAAGTGATGGGTCTTGGTTTTCTTTTATGCCCTCATAGGCATCCAGAGGTGTTAATAGATCATCTGTCATCAAATCCAAGTTGTTATTCTCTGTTTGTACCAAGATTGGGGCAGGAGTCAAGGGCAGGAATTCTGAAGGACTGTCTATGGGGGCAGTTAATGACCAGTCCCCATGGACAGGTAGTGACTTCTGAACATCCTGCATGCTGGCATTCCAGAGGTCTGGACTCTGCAGCAGACAGAGTGTCTGGCATGCAGCTGTCAATCCCAGGGTTGTCTCCTTTTTCGCCACTGAAAAAGAGTCAAGGAAGAAGTCAGTGCCTGGTAAGTGAGGTGCTCCCCACTCTTCAGTGCTCCTCAGTACTCAGACCCCTACAGCAGTGTGGAAGTCATTCCTATGAGCTCTGCTTGAATAGCACAGGCGGCACCTCTGTTGAGAGACTTGTGACCACTCTCTTATTTCTGGTAAACATGTGATATCATGATTTCTCAGATGTTTGTGTTTTCCTCGGTGTTTGTGTGTCGTGTGTATGCATAGTGATCATGGGGAGGTGACAGAATTGCCTGGGGTTGTGGTTGTCCCTTTCCTTTCCTTTTGTGTTTGAAAGAGTGACCCTCATTTCTGTGGAAGTTTGATATCAGGCAGGTTGTCTGGTCCATAATTTTCAAGAACTTGCTCATGTCTTGCAACTCTTGGCATTACTCAAATTCCCCCTGTTGCCTGAGTTTCTAAATTGGTCAGGTATCCAAACCCAGTTTCTCACTCCTGCAAGGCAATCTTTTCAACAACTCTGGATTTCTTCCAGCTCCACATTTCACAGTC
Source organism: Peromyscus maniculatus bairdii (assembly GCF_049852395.1). Classification (NCBI taxonomy): domain Eukaryota; kingdom Metazoa; phylum Chordata; class Mammalia; order Rodentia; family Cricetidae; genus Peromyscus; species Peromyscus maniculatus. The sequence continues at coordinate 39,880,285 of NC_134852.1, forward strand.
TTATTATTAATGATTTGAATATTGGTTTAAGAAGGTGAAATCTTTAGCTTGGGTTATCTTTGTAGTTTAGAACATATCCTAGTTATCATGTATAGCCTTGGATCTCCTCTGAATAACCATAGCAAAAGAAAATTGGAGAGAGAGGGGGAATGATGAGGGGAGAGAGAGAGAGAGAGAGAGAGAGAGAGAGAGAGAGAGAGAGAGAAAGAGAAAGAGAAAGAGAGAGAGAGGAGAGAGAAGAGAGAGAATGAGAGAGAAGCTTTGCCCAATTTAGCAGTTGTACTCTGGTATACCAGGTATACTGGACTCTCAATGCACTTATGGTTGAAAAAAACAGCAGTGCCAGCACTTGGAATCACCAAGTAATACTTCTTCTAGGACAGATTTGGAATTGCAATGCTCTAGAATCAGAATTCAAGTGAGAGAAAATAAACAGAATGGTCTTGGTGTCCTCTACAGCTCCGAGGAATAGATTAGGAAGGAGGCGATTGCTGTGAATGGTGCATGGGACTGATTAGCTAGGTCAGGGACGTGTGTGTCTGTGGTGATGTCCATGGACATGTCTTAATGGAGGATGGATGCCACTCATTGCCCTGCATTGTCAGTCATTATAGAGACTGAAGATGGGGATGGTGAGCCAGAACAAGGCTGAGCTCTCAGGACTCCCATTTTTCCTCCCTGAGGACATCCACTTCTGAAAGTTTGAGCTGTGTCTGCTTTGAGTGCAGATCTCAGTCCTCCCTCCTGGCTCTACTCACCTTGAAGAATGGTGTCTGGCTTGTCTTGAGCAGGTGTGGCATAGTAGATGGCAGATGTGGAGAAGGGTGTTTGGACATTTGTTGACTGAATCTCCTTTGGCATCATCACCATCTCTGGTTGCAAGGCAGAGGCCTGACCCCCAGAGGAGGACACAGAGCCACAGGCCTGCAGGCACTGCCCAAGTTCTCCAGGCATCAGTGGGCCCAGGCTGTTGAATTCATTGTAATAGACCTGGCTTTCCTCCAGGTAGGAAGGTGCTAGGCTGTATCCCTGATTTGGTACCTGTGGTGGTGAGGCCTGAAAAAAGCTGGCAGAAAGTATTGGATAGGAGAGGACTAAGGCATTGGGATCTAAAATATTATCACCCTGGGCTGTCCTAGAGAAGGAGGAGAATGTGGTATTCTGATCAATGACAGTTACAGTGAAGTCCTGGAGTGCAGCTCCCCTCTGGTCAGTGTTTCCCATGGGACCACACTGCAGAACACCTGGATAGGAGAGTGGTGAGGCAGTGATCTGGCCCTGGTCAGTCAATGCAGTCACCATGGTTGTGCCAACTGGTAGGTAGGGGTAGGCACTGTCCACGAGCTGCTGGCAACAAGTGCTGGAGTCTGATGGCAGGAGCCATGCTGCACTCACAGCTGGAATAGAGACCCTGGAGAAGTTGCACACACTTCCTGCTAAGGGCATGGCATTCCTCAGCCCAGGCACAGAGGGCTGCAGAACACATTCTTTTCCAAAGAAAGGTGCACTTTGGAAATTTTCTGTAGGAAGCAAGAGGAAAATTGGAAGAGGGTGAGATGGAATCTGTGTGTCTTCCCTTGAAGATCTTTGTTATCTCCCATTTGTACAGTCTGGGAGAGTCTGAGACCCATTTTCCCTCACATATCCCACACAAATGGTTCAGAATGATTCTTGCTAAAGGATAGGATGGCACTCAGTTAGTGAGCTGCCTGTTCTTCCTGTGCTGGCATGGACTTCCTAGTTGATCCACGTTGACTCTTGCTCTAACCTAGACAACAGCCTTCTTTGCCCTGCTTTGTCTTGTTCTGATTCCTGCTGTGGCACTGCCTCACACCTGTGTCCCAGAACAGAAGTGTTTAAAGTAGGAGAACCTTAGACAGCTTCTCATGCCTGTGCCTTTGTTCTGTTCTGTGTAGACCTTCCTCAATGTAGACAGAGAAAGAGTCTCTACCTAGATCAGTCTGGCCTTGAAATCACACAGACTGGCCTGTCTCTGCATCAGAGTGCTGGCATGGTAGGTTCCTTCCATGTCCACCAGGCTTGGTTCTACTCTGAGCTTTCTTTTTTTTTGGTGATATATATTTTTAATTTTACAATACCCTTCAGTTCTACATATCAGCCATGGGTTCCCCTATTCTCCCCCCTCCCACACCCTCCCCTTACCCCCAGCACACCCTCCATTCCCACCTCCTCCAAGACAAGTCCTCCCCCAAGGACTGTGATCAACTTGGTAGACTCAGTCCAGGGAGGTCCAGTCCCTTCCTCCCAGACTAAGCCAAGTGTCCCTGCAAAAGTTCCTGGTTTCAAACAGCCAACTCATGGAATGAGCACAGGACTTGGTCCCACTGCCTAGATGCCTCCCAAACTGATCAAGCCAATCAACTGTCTGAGCTTTCTTAATGAAATGATGGACCAGGACTTTCATAGATAAGAACTGTATTTAGCTAAGAATCCCTTGTCTTCTAGCTCCTTCTGTTCCCCACTAATTTTTATGTAAGTCACTACTTGTTATTTTTTAATATAAATTCAGCACACATCCAATATGACTACATGAATACAACCTGCTGATAATATTTCATGTTGACTGCCTATGTTTCAAGTGACAGTTTGGGATTTCTAATGTAGCATGGGGTTCATCTCTGAATAAGATTGTTTCTTAATTAAAAGTTGGTTACATGGATTCTTCAATGAACACTTCCACAGTAATTGTTAATTTCTAGTAACTCTCCTAGTTGGGAATCCTTGTGAGAATCCGTGCACACACTGGTGTGTGAGTTCTTGTCCAGAGAACAGCTGACTGTGGAGTAGTCAGCCCATGTTGATAACATCCAAACCTACCAAAAGATGAGGAGAATGCTGTAGAAGATGGGCTGGATAGAGGGTAAGATCCAGGGACTAGAGCTGGACATTGTTTTCTATATGTGACAGGAAACCTTTACCTAGACTAATCTCAACAGTGTGGCTGCCTAATAATGGGTTGGGATATGAAAATTTCTTGTGCCTTTTTATTTACTCTGTGGTTATCTGTAACATTAGTTGCAAACTACCTTTGTGTATATCCAGGGTTATTTCTGCAGTTTGTCTTCTTTTAGGTCCATATTTTCCAGCCTCAGTAAGAACCAAATCTAAATATGACATTCAATTCGAGATATCTCTATCAGCATCAACATTATACCCTTTACACAAAAATTTAAAGTATAGTAAAAAATAAGGGTAAGTGATCCCTAATTTCATTAATGTTTTAAAATTTCTTTCCTTACCTGCCATGGTCGGAGGGAGAGTATCAGCAATCCACAGTACAATGGAGCAAGAGAATTGTTTGTCCTTGTCTGATCAACTGACCTGAGTGGCAAGTGTGTCCGGTATCAGACAGCACTTACTGGTCACTGGTCACAGGTGACCTGTGATGATCCAAATTTGTTTACAGGCATCACCATGGCAACCCCAAGAACCTACCAGGGCTGGTAGGTTGGGTTGAAGGGTGAATGATGTCATAAACGGGGCAGCAGCCAATGAGAAAGTCGGATTCTGAGCTAACAGGTGGGATTGGTTGGAGAGGATGCCAGGAGACTAACAGTAGCCATGCAGGCTGAGGTGTGCTAGTGAGAGGAGGCAATCCTGGCCTGGAAGTTTCCCTTTCAGGAGGTTTAGTCCAGGATATTGGCAGAGCTTCTTATAACGTTCATTGATGAAGCTGTGTCTGTTGTTCCTATTAGGTGTTACCTTCCAGGAGTGAGTGTGCTTTCAGCATTCACTGTACATACAGTCAGTTCCCTTGGGCAGGAAGGAGAGTTCGGCATGGGAGGAGGGAACTCGGATGAGAAACTGTATCCGTTGATCTGGTTTATGAGCCATCATCATCAGTCCATGACCCAAGGAAGAGATCAATGGGCTCCATTGTGACTGTGCTAAAGGACAGAGTTGAGTGTATTGAGAGCATTTTAGATGATGAACTCCAAGAATCTTCTCTTTGGGTTTCTTCTCCTAGATGCCTTTCTTAGTCTTTGTTGCTCCAGACATGATTCATATCTCTCTTCTCTGCTTTTCATCCCTTTTTGGTAGGGTTTGATTCTTGGACTAGGGTGAACCTGTATCTTTAAAATGGGAGGGAAGCTTCATGGTGGACTTCCAGAAGCAGTGTTCTTCTGGTCATCATGAAGATGCTTGTAATTGGATGCTGCTGGTTGCAGCAAGCACCTGAGGGGTAACCCCTGTTGTTTGGGTGCTCATCTTATGTCTCACTCTGGTGTCAGACACATGGGCATTCTTTGTATCTTGCCTCCCTTCTTACAGTATTGAGGTTGTTAGTCATTGAGTCTGGCCACCTTCTCTCTTCATCCACAAATATAATGAGTGTGACAGTTACTGAACCTTCTTCCTCCTGGCAACAGTCTCTGCAGAATCCTGCGCTTCTAGCATTCTCTACCATGGTTTTTTCTCTGAGAAAGGGCTAAATAGAGACTGGAGCACCTTGAGCAGGAAGGCATTTGTTGGTATGTGGCGGTGGATTACATGAAAAAATCAATGTAAGTGTTTTTGTGAGTGTTGCATCTTGATGGAAAGGGATCCTGGCTGTTGAGAACCAAGGAAAAGCACAAAGTGAACTTAAGCACAGCAGCTTAAATCTCTGCTCCAGGGAAAGCTTTCAGCAATGTAACAACTCTGCTTTGTTAGGGGAGGTTATCCCCCAGGGAAATGTTACATTTCTGTTCTGCTCTGCTCCTGTGTGGCTAATGTTCTCTCTCTGCTCTGCTCCCTTCTGACAAAAAATGGTCTCACACAACCCTCATTCAAGAGATTTATTTTAGGGGAAGGGTCCAGGAGGGAGACTTCCTCTGCAAGAAGAAATAAGGCACCTACCAATTGAACAGGTACAGGGCTTATGTAGGGCTTCTTAGTCAGGGAGTTTTTCCAGGATGAAGCTTTCCAGGATAAGAATTGCTCAGATTCCAATCCCTGAGTTTGGACAAACCCATAGATTGGTTTGATTATGTTCTGTAGGTTTTCCTGCTCAGGGATTGGTTGGTTTTTGTGCTGAGTGGGTCAGGGGCAGAATGTGTGTCTTCGACTCTGGTTTCAGGGCAAAAGTGTGTTTCTTTCACAGGCCCTTTTTTTTACAGTTTTCACTCTGGTTTCAGGGCTTGAATGTGTTTCTTTGACTGGCTCATCTGTCCTACAATATTTCTTCATATTTGAAAAATAAAACAACCCATTTCCCATCTCAATCTATAACACAGACAGGAATATATTTTGTTTAAATATGGGTAAACCTTTTTTCTTTCCTCAGTTTGGTTGAGTTTGTTATTCTCTTCGGTCACTCACTGGTGGGTTCATAGACTGTCTTATGGCAGGGTGTAGTGTGCATTTATATACCTTTCTTATTCTAACTGCCTCAACAAGCACTACTATGACAGTGTCTGTCAGTCAGTCCTCATTGAAAATGACCCTGGAGCCTGTTTAGTCCTCCTCCTGCATTCACATGAGCTGTCAGCACTATCCCTTGGGACCTCTTTTACACTGAGCTAGTGCTGTAGCTTGCAGCTACACGCCCAGCTCAGTAGAACTGTTCCTCCATGCAGATTGTTTCATGTTTTATAGTGCTTGGCAAAGCTCTGCAAAAAGACTGTCCTTTTTTTATAGGCCAGTATGCTGCCTTTGTCTTTCAACCTTGCAGTTTCCTTCATGACTGTTCACTTCTCAGATAATGTGACACATTCCAAGTTGTAATGACTGTAATTTGGAAGGTTCATCCAGGCTCCTGGTTATAGAACATTCTGAAAAATGTGTGTTCTTATAACAGCATAGACTGAAGTGAATCTGGGCCTGTGTTATTGAGAAGTCTGAGAGTTGATCAAAAAATGAGAGATACATAGATAATGTATATAGATAGATGATAGATAGATAGATAGATAGATAGATAGATAGATAGATAGAACTGAGTTCTGTGTTTAATTTTCATTTCTGTGCTTTTTATTTTTAAACATTTGGATGATATTTTTCATTCAGTGTAATAATTAACTTACTAATTCTAAAAATCTATAGCGGTTTTAGTTTCTGAACCTTCTATTCCTCCTAATCCTTTTCCATGTCCCCACTAATCAGTTCCTACTATCTTTCTGTTGCTCTTTAGAAAAGAAAATGCTTTCAAGAGGTAACAAATCAATATGGAAAAATAAAACTGTGGGACAGCATCCCTAGGAAAATGAATGTAAGTTAAATAACTTGAAAATGGTATCCTGCATGGGGGAAAATGGCACTCCCTGAAGACATATGCCTGCTAAATGCTAAGGGCTCAAGCCTCAGGAGATGTTGGCCAAGAAGGTCCTTAGGACTTCCCAGAATAGGAAAAATTATTTTATTCCTATTGAAGTTATGAGCCCAAAGTAGAATAGCACCAAACTGATTGAGTAGCAGGCTATGAAGCAGTCAGACTTGCTGCAAGCTGGAACCCCCTCCTGATAGCAGGCTGGCTTTCATAGAACAAGCCAGACTCTTCCATCACTTTGGGGGACAATTCTCAGAAATTTCCCTATTAGGTTGTTGGCTGTCTCTCTCACATAATAAAATGTCAAGACAGTTGAGTATACTGCTACAGAGAAGGCACAGATTTTAGGTACATTCACAACAACTCTCCAATGATATGTGTACACATGCACAGATGGGAAATCTTATCATGTAATGCAATTCACCACAAAATTTCTTCAGACTGAGGAGTTCTAGGTCCCAGAGGAAAGACTATTTCTATTGTTTTTTTTTTTTTGACTAGAATGATTGGTGTTTACATTTCCCTTCTAAACCTTTGTGGTTTTGCAGGAGATTAATGTAGTTTCAGGTGCAGCTGTAATTGTTACAGTCTGACTCTTTGCTGGCCTTCCATTGGCATTGTTTCTGTTGCTGTTGGAGAGAGCTGTCATTGTTTAGGCTGCTGAAACTCAGTGGCTGCTGTTGTGGTGAGATGGCCGGCTGGTACTCAGAAATGGATCATGCACAAAGCAGTCCATCCAAAGCTCAGGGATTGTCCTGCAAGTAGGAGCCCAATGGAATTGAGAGCTAGAGCACTAGGGTAGAATAGTGTAGCATTGCTTTCTATTCCAAAATCAAGTGAACATCCCATTGTGATGTTTTATCATTGATTATCTCAGATGGATGGAGACCTTAGAAGTAATTGAGCAGATTAATTCAGTGATAGACAGGTCTGTGGCTGTGAAACTTAACTGTACATAGTAGAAGGAGCCATGGAGGTTCATGAAAACTTGACTTGTCATTCCAGACATTACTTGAATTTGAACACCAGGCCCATTGGAAAATGGTCTTTCTTGATGCTAGAGAATAGAAGTGGAGAGTTAACTGAAAGTAGGGGGCTTCCAAGTATTGCTTCCACAGGAAACACCAATAAGTTGGTGGGTATAATGTGAAGTATTCTACTGTCTCTCTATTTCAGTATGGAGTCACTTTAAACACCAACCCACGGTCTGTCACATATCCCATCTATACTATTCCAAGGAAATGAATATGCTACTGCATTGTGCATCAGTATAGATTGCAGTATTTTTCAGGAATATTTATGTTACCTGATCTTCCTGTCCAATAACAGAGCAATGTATAAGGAATATGTGATGTCTACACACAACAGAACCATTTCAGCTAAAGTGACGAGTGTAGTCAAGGTGATTGCAAGAGAATTCTTTTTACTCGTGATAATCATTTTATACCATATGTATCCAGGCCAAGACAAATATCTCCTGATGCTGTCTCTATGTATGGATGCTCGATTACACATACCTACATGGTTCCTTTCCTGACATTGAAGATAATGCTGTTGAGCATATGAACTATGCCCAAGATTTTTGATGCGAGTTAAGGAATGGGTAGGCCTTGGTCATAAAGTTACTGGGCTCAGTATACAATATATAGTTTTAAAAGAACATTTTCAATGAATAGTACAATGAGAGTACATTGAGGATTCAGTAATAGTACAACATTGTGTTAATTGCTGTAATATCAAAAATGCTCCCTGAGCTTCTTTAATAAGGATTATTCTTCAAGACCCTTAGTTTTAATACATAAAGCTTAAAATAATAATGTCAAGGTCAAAAGATATCCATCCAAATGTGTTTCTACTGCTCCTAAGGTGTAAAGTGAAGCATAGTAATCTCATGGCAGTGTGCAAATCTGTAATTAAAACCACACACAGAGAGTGATAAAACCAGAGGCCTCCCTAAGCCATTGCTTTCCATCATTCTGTTGTATCCAAATTTGTCCCTGTGAGGATCATTGCATACAGGTAGTAGGATCATTCCATGCTAGGTTTGTTAACATTTTCTAGATGGGTGAGTCTGAACATAGCCCTTTTTAGAATGTACACCTTTGGGCCTACACATTAGTTGCGGGTAGATATTGTGAAGAAAGTTATCCTATGAAACTCTATTTACAGGCTGAATACATTTTCTCTATAAAAATCAGATGCCTGAATTCGTAGAAGTAGAAAAGCAATCATAACTTTAACATAAAATCATTAAATATTCAAAATAGTATTAGCAAATCTCATAGGAGGTTAATGATTCACAGGTATTATAGCAAGTAGAGTTCACAACTGAAACAAGGTAGATTGCCAGAAAAAAAAATGAATCTGAGTTAAGTTCCATTTGGAAATACATGTGGTTTAGTCTTTTTGGTTTTAGGTATGTACCATAAATTCACCATGGAGTACACATGGACTCTTCATCAAGTCATGCACTAAAACGTGGTCATCCACCTGTACAGAAATAACCTGGATTCCACATGGCTTCTTGCTGCATTCCTTTAGTCTCAGCACTCTTGAGGCAGGGGCTGAGGAAGAGGCCGAGGTGCAGGCAGAAGGAGAGGGTGTGGTTGACATGGAGACAGAGGCAGAGGGGAAGGCAGGCAGCTCTTTCTGAGTTCATTGTTTGATTGTTTGATTTAGCCAGGTCCAGGATAGGCTGGGCTATGGAGAGGGTCCTTTTCTCAAGAAACTAAATATGAGTTAGTAAATAAATGAATTCTGTTTACTACAATTAACCCTGGACAAAGATAATTACTGCCCAATGTCCCAGAGCCCAAAGTGTAACAAACTCTGATACTGTTAGAGCACAGAGTGGCACAAAGAGTTGAAGGTTCAGAAGATGCCAGGTTTCCTCTCACCCTTCTTCCACAGTGAGTGACAGACCTTCACAGACTCCAGCATGTGCTCCCTTAGGTGGGTTTGAAGCTTGTTAAATCTATCATGGCTGAGCTCCAGTAATTCCTGCTTCCTTGTGGTGTTAAGGAGAGTGACTTGAGGGCTTCAGCTCCTTCAGCTTTCTTGGAGTTATTTCTCTAGTTCTCTTGGTCTTGTGTTCTATGATTCCTAGGTCTGCTGGGCCTGCAGAGTGTGACTTTCTGAGCTTAGCCCTCCATTTGCTGGGCTATGTTATCCATATCCCCTTCTCTGGCCACAGCACTGACCCCAGCCTCTCTCCCTCTATCATGTCCTGAACAGAGAAGCTATGTGAAGAAGATTAGAGCTTTTTTCTTCCATCTTCCTCAACTGGTTTAAGGATGTGCTGAACACACCTTAACTTTACTGGGTCTGATCACTCCTGATGACCATGGAGTCTTTGTATAGGGTGATTGTGGGTACCTGGAATTGGTTTAGTTCAGAGAGGGAGTTGAGCAGTTGGTGAGGTGAACTTCTGCCACTAGTGTAGTCATGTCTGCAAAGTTCATGCTGGAGGCTAACACACTGTGCATGTCCCAGGCTCATCCTGACCAAGACTGCTGCTTTCCCTGGTGGCATTGTCAGAAGCAAGCTCCTGCCCTAGGCTTCCTGGGTTAGTGAAGTACAAGGGATGTTTCATGTTGGGGTGTGCCAAAGGGAGGAGATGGGTCTTGGTTTTCTTTCGTGCACTCATAGGTATCCAGAGGCACTGACAGATTTGCTGTCATCTCGTAAAGGTTGGCATTCTCTGTTTGTTCCATGCACAGAGCATATGGCAATGCCAGGATTTTTGAAGGTTGTGGATTGGGGCAGTTAATGACTTGTCCCCATGAATAGTTGGTGTCCTTATCTGGGATAGAGCTCCTTCTGAAATTTAAGGAAGAAATTGAGGAAGAATCAAGGACATGCACATTGCACCTCCTAGATGCCATCCAAGGCCAACTAGAAAAGAAATGACAGATATCACTGAGAGAGTTCTCAGAAGGGAATGTTAAACAGTGCTGCCTGGGATGGGAAGTTTTCCTCCCTTGTTGGATGTCAGTGTGGAGGATCCTCCAAAAGCCAAAACCTGGCCCAGCACATGGTTCACATATGCCTTTCCAAAAAACTTAATCTATTAGAGAGGTACTTTCCCATCAATGTTGACTGTAGCACTGTTTGGAGAACAAGCATAGTGTCCAACAGCATAGCCATGGGTGAAGAAAATGGGATGTCTGAAGAAAGTAAAGTGTTTTCAGCCATAGGGAAAATAATGTTATGTTGTTTGCAGTATGTAGATTCAACTCAGGCTCCATGAGATGGCTAAGTGGATAAGAACACTGGAGTGATTGCAGAATCCCCAGGCCTGCTTCAGAGCACCTCCTGGTGGCTTTCTAACTCTCTTAATTCCAGACCTTAGAGATGATGCCCTTTTCCGGCCTCTGTGGGTACTCCACACATGTGTTCCATATGAATTCAGGTGGTTGACACACACACACACACACACACACACACACACACACACACACGCAAAATAAATTAAAGTATTAAATGGATGGATTCAAAGATGGAAACAACTAGAGATAAACATAGTTATGAAATGAAACTCTTCCCAGGAAGATGGTCAACCTTGTATATTTTCTCTTTAAAGTGCGTGCTTGATAGTGGTTCATGAAATCCTGTACTTCATTTCATGAAATTTCAGAAGGAGCTCTATCCCAGACCATTAATGATTAAAGGACTGGGGTGAGTGGTTTAAAATGGGAGAAAGTGTGGTAAGAGCAGGAATGTGTTTACTGTAACAGTTCACTGTAACTCCTACAGGAAATATACAAAGTTCAAAGACTTTTATTTTATTTGAAAATAAAAGTCAAAGGGAATAATTACTTTTACCTTAAATAAACCATACCAGTGATTTATAGTATATTTTATTTACATTACACATATTTTAGTTTGGCAACATGAACAGTAGCATAGGTATGAAGAAACCATCAAAGCCTCCTATATATTCTTACTCATGGTTGATATAACTGACTTTTGTTTCTTCAGTCACTTTTAGTGTCTTTTACAAGTATAGAAACTCTGTCTGACATTTATATATATATATATAAATCCTTGCATCTACCAATTAATCTCCTTAACTCCATATGTACCTACGTATCTACACATACACCCAGATCTTTAAATCCAATGTGTACATGTATATGTGTCTCTATATCTCCCTTTCTCTATGTTGAACAGTAATGAGATCCAAAGTCTAGGCCAGACTTTACATGACATAGCTAAAAAATCTAGAAATTTCCATATCCTTCTCCCTCTCTAGGAAGAGCTGCAGTTTTCCCAGAGACATGTACTTGGCAGCATTCTCTCTCTCCTGTTGAGCTCACCTCTTCATGGCCTCCCTCTCTGGCCTCTGCTCTTCTGTAATGGGCTGTGAGATGACTGGCCCTGGAATGTGGACATTCCTCCATGGAATTGGTTGGTGGCTGAAGTCTTGCAGTAGATGTTGGATTTGAGGTTTGGGAGGTGATCGGGTTGGTTATGTTCGCTTGTGTGGCACTAGTCACAGTAGGCAGAATAGGAATCAATACACAAACCTGCAGAGTACCCTGATTAAGAGAAGGACCTAAGCAAAGGCACCTGATGTGCTAGTCACACAGAGGCCAGCGATGAACACTGAAAACTTTTACTCTGACTGGGTGGGAAGCTGCTAAAGAAGAGGCAAATGACAGCTGGTAGTCTGATGTCTGATAACAGCCTTCATTTTGGGAATTTCATCTAATGTGTATGTGGCAAAAAACAGTATGTGGAAGGGGGAGGAAAAGCTTCCATACCATCTTGAGGGAGCTGGAGGTAAGTTAGATTCAAAAACAAGGTATTAAATGACTTGAGGTGGACGATTAGGAAAGAGGTGATGTGTGTGTTTCTAGGTTTCTAGGCTGAACAAATTGTATACAGAGATGTGTCATTTTTGGAGATGGGGAATTCAAGTCACAGAGAGCGGACCTAAATGGATATCAAGGGTTCTGTGTTAGATAGGTAGTTTGAGGAACCTTCTGGATGTCCAGGTGGCTGTTGGGTGCAATGAGGTGAATGAGTCTGGCAGTCACAGGAAAGATCTGCACTGGTGATGGCACACTGGAAACCATGATGAGAGAGAATCTGCCCCCAAGAGTCTCAGCTAGGTTCCAACAGTGTGAGCCAATGGCATGCAGAGAGCATTTAGTGTGTTTAACAAAGTCTCAGGATGGGTCAGGTCACAACCATCTTAGATCTTCACTGTTTGTAACTTAGAGATAACTCAGGGATACCAAGTGACAGATGACAGGCAGAATACTGCCACTGAATAACATTGCCCAGATGAACATATGCTCTCATAGAAATTACCTGAGATAATAGCACCATGAAGATTTGCCTTTATGTGCTTGGCCTGAATCATCTGTGGCTGCCTAGGTGGTGAAGAGAGCCCACAAAGACATGTTGGTAACAAAGCAATCAGGATCACAAACACCCACAGCCAGATGGTTTCTCAGGCTGCATCTCTAGTGTGCTCAAGACTTGGGGTCTAATCCCATGGCAGGCTTCAGAAATAAACTCACATGTCTGGCTTGAGCCTGTTGCACAGGCCGCTGATGTACTGCTTCCAGAGTTCATGCAGAGGGAGGAAGAGACTGTATCTGTCATAAAGTCAGGAACAGGTACAAAGTTAGAAACATGAGCTTGGGATTTCCAGTGTTCAGGAAGACAGCTGGGCTCAGGGCTGAGAATGAGCATGAGGGAGCACTTGAGACTGCCTGTAAGCCCTAGGATCCCCAATGACAATGTGGCCAAGGCCGAGTGCATTCCCCTCCTTGAACCTCAGTTTCTTCCCTGGCAGAACCTCCTCAAGTCTAAATTTCTGCTTTTGAGAAGCGGAGAGGGGGCCCTTTGCTTTGATTTCTTCATGCTGGCCAGTTGTATATGTGATGGTGGAGCCCCTGGCTCAGACCAGGAATAGGATCTGAAGGTGGAGATAACATCAGCCTTAACAATCCAGGTGCTATTCACTCAATCTCCTTTTCCTAAGAGAAACTGTGGTATATTGGATGTGTGTTCATGGGGCTCAAAGAAAGAAGGCACAGAGTACTCTAAGAATGATTTTAGCCTTTATCACATTCAGAGGGGGTCCATCTCTCTGAACTGAAAGACTGTAGATAAGCAAAGGACCCTTTTATTGTTATGCAATTCACAACTTTAGAAAGTCAATTCCTTATACCTCTTATCTAAGCCCCTCAATGGGACAATGCCAAATGCAAATTCTCAGTAAAGGAATACTATAGTTTTCTGGGTTGTCCCTGAACCAAGTTTTCATAGGCTTTGAACTCCTAGCAAACTCTCAGATAAGACTTCAAACATGAGATAATGGAGACAGGAGGTAGCAATCACAAAAGGCAGATCAAAGCTAGGTGCTAACACTCAGGAATCAAACCAGCTGCAGTTCTGCAGAAATTCTCCCAATATATCCCCCTTTTTACATGCAACAATTAATTATTTTGGAGGTTATGTAGCTTCACAGCAAATACAGCCTTTTCTCTATCTTTCTGTTTTACAATCTATGTAAGTAAATCAAAACACATCTTAAAGCCAATAAGGTTACTGTTGCTAGCAAAAGAATAACCCTTGCTCAAACAAGAAATCTATTAAAGTGATGTGCAGGGTTGAATGAGGCTATAGTATCTGCAAGGCTTTCCATAACATCCATTCTTGTCATATCAGGTAACATTTAACAATTCTTAATTTCTTGCTGTAAATCATAACTGATCTCTCAACAATATACCAGCTTGTCACAAATCAGCTAATTCATTAACTATCTCATTATCTATTTTATTTTGTTCAGTCGAAAGTTCTGTAGAATACTTATGCCAGTTTCTAACAAACTCAGTAGTTAGAATTTCTTTTATGAAGCACCACTCTGGCTGTTGCACCAGTAGCAGTCAATGCAATAATTCCCATAATAACTGCAATAATCAATCCAACCATTTGATGTATTCTTCTCAACATTCTTTCAGCTAATTTCTGTACCAGGTTCATCAAATGTGTGTACCTTGACATGGCATCGACAACTTCACTGGTATCCAGAATATTGTCCTTCCTCTAAGAATATATAAACTTTGAAAGAGTACGTTTAAAGACATACTAGAATTAACACAGGTATGAAGGGTACAGCAGTCACAAGTGTTGCAGTAATTATTAGGGTACAATTGTACAGGCCCATTTAGTAGCTAGTAAGGTAATGGTACACAAGTCATAAAAGGATGGCTTTCAATCAGTCTAAAAGACAAAGCATACTTATCATTCTTAATGTGTAACTTTCCTTCCCATACTTAAAGAGGATGGGAGGTGACCAGGCATGTATGCCCACCCTGCACCAATTGAGAACAGGTGAGGCCCCAGTCTCCAGACTGCTCAGCCCAGTTCAATAGACCCCTAGACCCTGAAGGCTCATTCCGTGCCACTTCCCCGCACCCAGTGCAGCTCAAGAGACTGGGCATCAGTCTCCTCTTACCCCTGGCTCTGCCCACCATCCCGTTAGGCACCAGTGACCACCAGAGCCATATGCCTTATCCTGGACTGATTGGAAGAAGAGCACCCACAGGAGCCAGAGGGTCAACCTGCACCAATTGAAGAAGAGTGATCTGGAGCTCCACCTGTTTATATTAAAGGACGAAATGGGTAGATTGCAGTGTAAGAACACACTAAACAACACAAAGAGCAATGCAGTAGCATCAGAACCTAGTAATCCTACAACAGCCAAACCTGAACATCCCAAAGCAGATGTTCCAGAAGAAAATGAACTTAAAAACAACTTTATAAAGATGATAGAGGCCCTAAGAGAGGAAATGAAAAATTCCCTTAAAGAAATGGAGGAATAGACAAACAAAAAGTTGGAGGAAATCAATAAATCTCTTAAAGAAAGTCAATAGACCCAAGAAATAACAACAAAACAAGTGAAGGAAACAGTTCAAGACTTGAAAACTGAAATAAAGGCAATAAAGAAAGCTCAAACTGAGGGAATTCAGGAAAAGGAAAATCTGAATAAATGAACAGAAACTACAGACATAAGCATTACCAACAGAATAAAAGAAAAGGAAGAGAGAATATCAGGCAATGAGGATACTACAGAGGAAATAGATGCATCAGTCAAAGAAAATGTTGAAATCCAGCAAATTTTTAATACAAAGCATCCAGGAAATCTAGGACACCATGAAAAGACCAAACCTATGAATAGTAGGGATAAAAGAAGGAGAATTCCAGCTCAAAGACACAGAAAATATATTCAGCAAAATTATAGAAAAAAACTTTCCCAACCTAAAGACACACATGCCTATGAAGGTATAAGAAGCATATAGAACACCTAATAAACTGGACCACAAAAAAAGTCCCATTGTCACATAATAGCCAAAACACTATACATACATAATAAAAAAAAGAATATTAAGAGCAACAATGAAAAAAGTTCAAATAACATATAAAGGCAGACCTATCAGAATTACACCTGAGTTCACAATGGAAACTCTGGAAGCCAGAAGGTCCTGGACAGATGTTATGCAGATACTAAGAGAGTACAGATGCCAGCCCAGACTATTATACCCAGCAAAACTTTCAAAAACTGTAGATGGAGAAAACAAGATATTCCATGTTAAAACCAGATTTAAACATTACATATCCACAAATCCAGCCCCATAGAAAGTACTAGAAGGAAAACTTAACCCAAGGCAGTTACTGCAACTAACAAAACACTGGCAATAGATAAAGTTACACCAGCAAATCCTAAAGAAGGGAAATACACACACTACCACCACCCAAACAACAACAACAACAACAACAAAGAGGAATTAACAGTCACTGGTCAATAATATGCCTTAATATCAATGGACTCAGTTCACCTATAAAAAGACAAAGGCTAACAGAATGGATACAAAAACAGGATCCATCTTTCTGCTGCATACAAGAAACATACCTCAACCTCAAAGACAGACACTCCCTCAGAGTAAAAGGCTAGGAAAAAATATCCAATCAAATGAACCTAAAGAACAAGTGGGTGTAGTTATCCTAATATCTAACACAATAGACTTCAAACAAAAAACAAATAAAACAGATGAAAAAAGGCATTTCATATTCATCACAGGAAAAACCCATTAAGATGAAGTCTCAATTTTGAACATTTATGCCCCTATTACAAGGGCACCTACATTTGTAAAAGACATATTACTAACGTGTAACTGGAGTTATCTCCAGTCCCACCTGGACCCGGAGCCACTCAGAACCAAATAAACACACAGAGACTTATATTATGTATAAACTGTATGGCCATGGCAGGTTTCTTGCTATCTAGTTCTTCTTTTTTTTTTTTTTTTGTTTTTGTTTTTTGAGACAGGGTTTCTCTGTGTAGCTTTGCACTTTTCCTGGAACTCACTTGGTAGTCCAGGCTGGCCTCGAACTCACAGAGACCCACCTGGCTCTGCCTCCCAAGTACTGGGATTAAAGGCGTGCGCCACCACCACCCGGCGCTATCTAGTTCTTATATTTTAAATTAACCCATTTATATTCCTCAATACCTTGCCACATGGCTCATGAATTACCGGTATCTTTATATGTTGCTTCTTCTGGCGGCGGCTAACAGTGTCTCCTGACTCAGCCTTCCACTTCTCACAATTCTCCTTGTCTGTTTATCCAGCCTATACTTCCTGCCTGGCTACTGGTCAATCAGCATTTTATTTATTTATCAATCAATCAGAGCAACACATTCATAGCTTATAGAACATCCCACAGCACTAAAGCTCAAATCACACATCAAACCCCACACCCCAATAGTGGGAGACTTCAACACCCCACTCTCACCACAGGACAGGTTGGCCATACAGAAATTTAATAGAGAAATAAGGAAACTAATAGATGTTAGGACTCAAAGGGACATAACAGACATCTATAGAACATTTCACCCAAACACAAAAGAATATACATTCTTTTAAGCACCCCATGGAACCTTCTCCAAAATTGACCACATACTTGGTAAGAAAACTAATTTCAACAGGTACAAAAAAAAATGGAGAAACCCCCTGTATCTTATCAGACCATAAAGTTAGAAATCAAAACAATACAAAATGCAGAAAGCTACAAACTCATGAAAACTGAACAATGCTCAATTGAATTACCAATGGGTCAAGGAAGAAATAAAGAAAGAAATTAAAGACTTCCACAAATTCAATAAAAAATGAATGCACAACATACCCAAGCTTATGGGACACTATGAAAGCAGTGCTAAGAGGAAAATTCATCACACTAAATGCCCACAAAAAGACGTTGGAGAAATCTCACACTAGTGACTTAACAGCACACCTGAAAGCTCTAGAAAAAAAAAGAAGCAAACTCACCCAGGAGCAAACGACAAGAAATAAACTAAGGGCTGAAATAAATGAAATAGAAACAAAGAGAATAATATAAAGAATCAATGAAACAAGGACTGGAGGGATAGCTCAGCCGTTAAAGGATAGGCTCACAACCAAAATATAAGAATCAATGAAACAAAAAGTTAGTTCTTTGAGAAAATCAACAAGGTAAACAAATCCTTATCTAAACTAACCCAAAAGCAGAGAGAGAATATCTGAATTAACAAAAGTAGAAGTAAAAGGGGGACATAATAAGAGATGCTGAAAAAATTGAGAGAATCATTAGATTATACTTTGAAAACCTGTACTCCACAAAATTGGAAAATGTAAAAGAAATGGACAAGTTTTTGGACAGTTACCATATATCAAAATTAAAACAAGATCAGATAAACAATTTAAATAGACCTATAATTCCCTAAGGAAATAGAAGCAGTCATCAAAAGTCTCCCAACCAAAAAAAAAAAAAAAGCCCAAGGCCTGATGGTTTCAGCACAGAACTCTGCCAGAATTCAAAAAGAACTGATATCAATACTCCTAAAACTGTTCCAAATGATAGAAACAGAAGGAATGTTTCCAAACGCTTTTTACGAGGCTAAGTTACCCTCATACCCAAACCACACAACTAGGAAAGAGAATTACAGACCAATCTCCCTCATGAACATTGATACAAAAATTCCCAATAAAATATTAACAAACCAAATCCAAGAACACATAAAAAAAATCATTGATCATGATCAAGTAGGCTTTATGCTCATGATGCAGGGATGGTTCAACACATGAAAATCTTTCAATGTACTCCACCATATAAACAAACTGAAAGGAAAAAACCCACATGATTATCTCATTAGATGCTAAAAAATGCCTTTGACAAAATCCACCACCTCTTCATAATAAAGGTCTTGGAGAGATCAAGAATACAAGGAACATACCTAAACATAATAAAGGCAATATACAGCAAGTCAATAGCCAACATCAAACTAAATGGTGAGAAATTCAAAGCAATTCCACTAAAATCAGGAATAAGACACGAATGTCCACTCTTCGCATATCTATTCAATATAGCACTTGAAGTTCCAGCTAGAAAATAAGACAACAAAAGGAGATCAAGGGGATTCAAACTGGAAAAGAAGTCAAACTTCCACTATTTGCAGGTGATATAATAGTATACATGTGACCCCAAAAATTCCACAGCTGATAAACAGCTTCAGTACCAGTAACATGGCAGGATATAAGATTAACTCCAAAAAATCAGTAGCCCTCCTATATAAAAATGATAAATGGGCTGAGAAAGGAATCAGAGAAACATCACCCTTTACAATAGCCACAAATAACATAAAATATCTTTGGGTAACTCTAAGGAAACAAATGAAAGACATGTATGACAAGAACTTTAAGTCTTTGAAGAAAGAAACTGAAGAAGGTATCAGAAAATGGAAAGATTCCCCATGTTATGGTATATGTAGGACCAACATAGTAAAAATGGCAATTTACCAAAAGCAATCTATAGATTCAATGCAATCCCCATCAAAATCGCAATGCAATTCTTCACAGACCTTGAAAGAACAATACTCAACATCACATGGAAAAGCAAAAATTCCAGGATAGCCAAAACAATCCTATACAATAAAGGAACTCCGAGAGGCACCACCATTCCTGACTTCAAACTCTACTATATAGTTATTATAACAAAAACAGCTTGATATTGGCATAAAAACAGACACGATCAATGGAATCAAATTGAAGACAATGACAATCCACACACCTGTGAATACCTCAATTTTGCAAAAGAAGCCAAATTTATACAGTGACAAAAAAGAAAGAAAGAAAGAAAGCGTCTTCAACAAATGCTTCTGGCCTAACTGGGTATCTACATATAGAAGAATGCAAATAGATCCATAACTATTACCATGCACAAAACTCAAATCCAAGTAAATTAATAAATCCAATTACACTGAACCTGATAGAAGAGAAAGTAGGAAATGCTCTTGAATGCATTGGCATAGGGACCACTTCCTAAATATAACACCAGTATCATAGACACTGAGCACAAATATAAATAAATGGAACCTCCTCAAACTGAGAAGCTTCTTTAATGTAAAGGACTCCGTCAAGACAAAAGGCAGCATACAGAATAGGAAAAGTTCTTTACCAACCCCACATCTGACAGAGGGCTGACTTCCAAAACATATAAAGAATTCAAGAAACTAGATAGCAAAATATCAATCCAATAAAAAAAAATGGGCTACAAAGATAACAGGGAATTCTCAAGAGAAGAATCTCAAATGGCCGAAATACATTTAAGGAAATGTTCAACATCCTTTGCCATCAGGGAAATGCAAACTAAAACAACTCTGAGATACCATCTTATACCTGTCACAATGGTTAAGATAAAAAAAACAATGATGACAGCTTGTGTTGGAGAAGATGTGGAGAAAGGGGAACACTCCTCCAATGCTGGTGGGAATGCAATCTTGTACAGCCGCTCTGGGAATCAGTATGGCAGTATCTCAGGAAACTGGGAATCAACCTACTTCAAGATCCAGTAATACCACTTCTGGGCATATACCCAAAAGATGTTCAACCATACCACAAGGACATTTGTTCCACTATGGTCATAGCAGCATTATTTATAATAGCTAGAACCCGGAAACAACCTAGATGCCTTTCAACTGAAGAATGGAGAAAGAAAACGTGGTATATTTATACAATGGAGTATTACGCAGTGGCAAAAAGAACAATGTCATCATGAAATTTGTAGGCAAATGGATGGGACAAGAAAAAATAATCCTGAGTAAGGTAACCCAGACCCAGAAAGACCAACACAGTAATATACTCACTCATAAGTGAATTTTAGATGCAAAGCAAAGGATAACCTGGCTACAATCCACAACCCTAGAGAAGCTATGTAAAGAAGAGGACATCAAGAGGAACACATGTGGATTGCCCCAGGAATGGGAAAGGTTTAAGATCTCCTGGGTAAACTGGGAGTGGGAATTAGAAGGAAGGGATGGAAGGTGGGAACATGAGCACTTGAGATTGGGGAGAGATGGGGAGGGAGAGCAATGAAAGAGATATCTTGACAGAAAGTTCCATGAAGGGGATGGGGAGAAATCTGCAGCTATGGAAAACCCCAGAAACTCACAAGATTGTCCCCAGCATTGGTGGAGAGGGTGCTTGAACTAGCTTTCCCCTGCACTGAGATTGGTGTCTACCCTAACTGTCATCATTGAACCTACATCTGAACCTACATCCAGTGACTGATGGAAACAGATGCAGAGACCGATAGCCAAGCAATTGGCCAAGATCATGGATTTCAGTTGACTAGAGGGAGGAAGGATTATAGGAGCAAGGGGAGTCAGGATTAGGATGGGAAAAATCTCAGAGATAGCTGACCCAAGCTAGTGAAAACTTATGGACTCTGGAATGACAACCAGGGAGCCTGCACTGGACCACACTAAGCCCTCTGAATGGGGGTGAAAGTTGTGTGGCTTGGTGTCTTTATATGTCCCCTGGCAAGGGGACCAGGACTTATCCTGGGTACATGAACTGGCTTTTAGAGCCCATTCCCTGTGGTGAGATATCTTACTCAGCCCTTATGCAGTGGGGAGGGGCTAGGTCCAGCCTCAACTTGGTATGCCAGCCTATGTTGATTACCCAAGGGAGGCCTTACCCTCTATGAGGAGATGGGGTGGGAATGTGGGGGGAGGTAGGAAGAACTGGGGAAGGGGAGAAAGGGGAAACAGGATGGTATGTAAAATGAAAAAAAAATTTATTAATAAAAAATTCATAAAAAAGAGGGTGGGACACACTTGCTAACTTTCACAAGTTAGCCAAAGTGCAGGGGACAACTTGACATTCCAACTCCATGCCACTGGATAGGTTCATTAACATAAGAACTAATTTCTACAGTTCCACTCAAACTATACCACTTCAATTTTAATTCTAAGTGAGAATATTTTCCTTGAGGGGAGCCATAAAGGCTCCAATCAATGATGTCTCCACAGGAGATATTAATTAGCACTCGAGGTTTCTCAATCTTGCACTG
The DNA here is from genome assembly GCF_049852395.1 of Peromyscus maniculatus bairdii. Taxonomy (NCBI): domain Eukaryota; kingdom Metazoa; phylum Chordata; class Mammalia; order Rodentia; family Cricetidae; genus Peromyscus; species Peromyscus maniculatus. The sequence continues at coordinate 39,901,955 of NC_134852.1, forward strand.
TTGCCAATGTACCCAGTCAGATTCCTTGTTGGTAACCCCCTTCTCACAGAATGGCAGATTTATAGATCTAGCAGCATTGATCTCCTGTCCTTTAAAACCAGATGCATGAAGTATATAAAACTTACTATGATAACCTTAGGTAGAATTGTGGATAGTCCTACTTGAGAGGTTATATTTAGATACTGAATTCCATTTCCCATATGAATAGGAATTCCTTATGCTCTCACAGTATAATTTTTAATCTATTTACCCTCCTCCATTGGCTGAGCAAGGCCTCAGTTATCATAAGGACCAGATAGCCAAGAAGATTAACCACCACAGGAATATCCATATTTTCCCATCTTACTGCTAAGTTAATTGGAGGATTAGGAGTAAAGTCCCAGTAACTATGATCAGTCCCTTTTACCTGTAAAGTTACCATAGGTAACATGACAAGTAATAGATTTGTAGAATTCAGAGGTTTCTGAGTCATAGAAATTACCACCTCCCCTTTGTCATATAAATTCTTAAGCTTTCCCCAAGTAGAGGGATTAACTGTTTGCTCCAAAGGCATTCTGTGTTTTTTCCTTCCCAGAAGCATCTCAGTAACAGGAAGCATCCAGGAGACTTCTCTTGCTCATGTCTAAGCTTTATTAATTTATTAACTTCTAATCTCCTCCAGAAACATAAGCATAACTTCAACCCCATCCTAACACCATTCCCATTTTCCATACTGATGTAAAGGCAACCTTTCAGTAGAGACAAGTTTTTTGTATCGTCCAATGCCTGTCAGTAGCTGTTGTTACTGTTTCATTAGCAATTAAAAAATTTAAGGTAAGTCAGGCATTGCGCAGTCCATCCCAGGGGTCCTCATATCATCCTTCTGTTTGACAAGCATCTCCTTTAGAGTGTTATTAGGTCTTTCAACAATTGCTTGTCCAGTAGGATTATATAGTATCTCTGTAATGTGTTTATGTTGTAACCTGTAAAAAACAAAAAGTGTGATTTTGTAGGAGATATATGTGAGGTGTTACAATTTTTATTTTGTATTGGTATGCCCATTACAGCCTTTGTTTCTAATAAAAGTGTAATTATAGAATCAGCCTTTTCAGAACTTAATGCAGGTGCCAATTAAAATCCAGAGTGTGTATCAAGGATATGATGTGTTTTAATTTTCCAAATTCTGCTAAATGGAATACATCCATTTGCCAAGTTTCATTACTTTGTGTACCTTTAAGATTAGTTCCTGCAGGTAAAGGCACTTGCTTATACAAAGAACAAGCAGGACTTTTTTTTTTCTAATTTCCTTAGCTTGTTGCCAAGTAATGAAAAATTTTTTCTTTGTGGTGATATTTTATTTGTGTTTTAATAAGTAAAGCTTGCCTGGAGATCAGATGAAACAGCAAGCCATTTTAAATAAACAAAGAAATCAGCAAATGGTAGCACATGCCTTTAATCCTATCACTTGGCAGGCAGGATCTTCGTGTGTTCAAGGCCATACTGGAAACAGAGCCAGGTGTAGTGGCACACGCCATAAACTCCAAATCTAGTTAACTCTGGAGGTCTGTACAGACAGAGAGGAAGTGGCAGAACTAGGTAGGATGAGGAAATGATGTAAGTGAATGGAGAGAGCAAATCAGTTGGCAGAACAGCAAGCCATATAGATGTGGGTAGACAGGAGTAACTCGCACTTGGAAGCTGCAGAGTTGGTGAGTAAGGTTAGCTGTGGCTTTCCCTATTTCCCTGATCTCTCCCAGGCTTTCACCCCTGTATCTGGCTCCGTGTTTTTATGTAATAAGACCATTTAGAAATTCATCTACATTTCTTTAAGCTCCGACTATTAACATGATGTTTCTTGTGAAATTCTGAGGCTCACAATACATTTCCTATCAGTAATTGATCAATTTCTTCATTTCCTTTAGCTAACGGTCCAGGCAACCCAGTATGAGATCAAATGTGGGTAATATAAAGTGGACAAGTCCTCTCTTGGATTGCCTATTATGGTAGTAGAAATAATAAAGTTAATTCTGAATTATCAGGAATAAGTTTAGCAGTTTCTATATGCAATACCACCATTTCCACATATTAGGAATCACTAATTATATTAAGAGATTCATTAAGGTCTAATAAAACCATCAGAATGGCATATTGTTGGACCCCAAAGTTTAGGGTCTCAAGTGGGCGCCCCAAGAACCCAAACTCCAGTCCAGTTGATGCAATAGCAAGAGGATTTATTAAGCTTCTGTATAGAAGGGCTCCTTTGCTCCCAAGAGCAAGAGTTGCATCTTACTGCAGCCCCATAAGGGCTTATAAAGGAAAACCCCACAAAACCTGTAAGATTGCAATTACCATACAATTTCGTTTCACAAGATCATGGTCTGGGTACAGAGTGATCACAGAAGGGGTACAGTGATGTCAACAGGTACATTTTTCCTGAAACCTCAAGGGGGGTATCAGGGCGGGAGTGGAGTTTACACACAGGTCACAGTGGTCCTTCCTGGAACACCTGCAACTATCCCAGTCACAGTTGAGCACATCTCTTAACAGAAATCTTTTTTACATTGTTATATGGTTGCAGGGGAGATTGAACAATGGCTAAGTCAGGTTGCCCTTGGAACTAGATTTTTAGTTTCTCATTTCCTGGTGCTTGAAGTTTCTCTTTTCCTGAGGCTTGGGGGTGTAAGCCTAAAGGGCTAGGGTCTTTCACATATAACTCTGATTTTTGAATTGAATCATAGACTTTCAATAACTTTACTGATACTTCCTGCTTTATAACTAGCCATTCTTAATTTATTCACAGCTGTATAAAATGTAAGAGCCCCAGAAATAGATGCTCTTTTTACTACATAGGGAATAATCCATTCAGTTCTCTTTATAAATTGAAGTCACTTACTTTTTAGATATTTGTTGTTAAGTTCTCCTAGGAAATTACTACAAGCTCTTTGCCAATCATCATTAATCACCCATAATTGCACAATTTCAGCATTAGTATAGGGTACTACAATCTCAGCTGGATCCATTCCTAACAATTGACAAATTCTTATTCTTCCCTTTGTGACTAAATCAGAAACTTTTCCCCTATAGGTCGTTAACATTTTCCTCTGTTTGTGAGCTAGGACAATCCATTCCAAAATATTATCCTCCTTCTCCATAATGAGTCCAGTAGGGGAATGATTACTAAAATACATTTAGTTATGAGATCTAATCGATCCACATAGGCATTTTGTAATTTTTGTTCTACTTAGGCTAATTCACTTTAAGCCTCAGCTGTTAATTGTTTTGGACTGTTTAAATCTGAGTCACCTTGCAAAATCTGAAGCAAATTATTTAATTCTTGAGTACACAATCTAATGGTAGGATGCAACTGAAGTGTGATCCTAATTAACCTTAATAATAAAAACCTGGATCAGATATCAAGGGTGAAAGCTGAAAGATCAGCAGAGCAGGCAACCGCTAGAAAGACTTCTTAAAGCCTCTACAAAATCTCAGACTGAATGGGGGATATCCTGTCTCTATGAATCCTTAGACTGAATGGGTAGGTAGATCCTGTCTCCACCTACCACCTTATATTCCTGTCCCCACCTCCCGTGTGCTGGGATCAAAGGCATGATCCTTCTTACTGCTGGGATTAAAGGTTTGAGCCTCCCATGTGCTGGGATTAAAGGTGTGAGCCACCACTACCTAGCTCTATTGCCCTTTTATACTGGTCTTCCTGCTTCCTCATCTCACATGCTAGAATTAAAGGTGTGTGCCACCACTGCCTGGCCTCTATGGTTAATTAGTGGCTAGCTCCACCCTCTGATGGAAAGCTTTATTTGTCAGAACACAAACAAAATATCATACAACAGGCCACCAATTAATATCACCCAATATTTTTTAAAAATCATTAAGAGTGTGCATTTGATCTCCGCAAATCTGGACCTTTTGCAGCTGATTTCTCTGTTTACTTAATTTAAATCCTAAATAACTAAAAGAATCTCCTCTTTGTATTTTTTCCAGGAGAAATTTGTAGTCCCCAACAGTGTAAAATTTTCTGTATCATATTAAACATTTTTTCTAATGTATCTGTATCAGAAGCAGCCAATAAAATACCATCCATATTATGATAATAAATTGAAGAAATTGTTTACAAACAATTTCTAGTGATTGATGTAACCAATATTGACATAAAGTTGGGTTATTTAACATTCCTTGGAGAATTTGTAAATGTTGAATTCTAGGCTTCGACAATCATTGTCAGTGCAGATTAAGCTGCAAGTATTTATGCTTTAAAACTTAAATTATAAAGCTAGTTACATCTTTCTAACAACTAGTTTTAATGTTTATGAGCATATTTTACCTACATTACCTTTTCAGGACGTTGAGAAAGATGTATCACAAGCAAAGACTGGAGGCTGGGGGCTAGATGGTTTTGAGGAAGAGGTCTTGGTGGACTCTTTCATAGAGCAAAGGGAAGCAATGCCTTCTGGGAAATGAGCTAAGTTTTAATCTAGTCTTTAGGATTAGAAGTCAAAAACAAAAATATTAAGGAAAGGAAAACCTAATTGATCTTTGAAGTATTGTTATATGGAATTGAGTGGGACTTTTGAGGCCTTTCTTCCAGAAAACAAGGACTTGGTTGTCAGGCCTATATTAGGCCTAAACCTTGGTGCCATGTAGTTGTACTTAAATCATTTCAATGGAAAGTGTCTTATTGATTGGAACTTCTAGTGCAGTTTGGAGTTCTTCCATTTGAAAAATGTGATATTTGCATGGGATTGTTTGAATCTTGTTTTCTAGTCCCTCCCCATCACCACCCTCATAGTCTGAAGGTGGATTTTTCTCTTGATAAAGGAACAAAAAAGGTGAACATCTTGTTTGTAAATAGGTATCTGGTAACTAGTGGTAAACTTGAAATGGTAGAATTCCTTAGAGCCTAATTCTAGATAGCCTTAAGAGGATATATCTTAATTACTTTTGGGCCTGTATTCACCTTGTTTTTTTCAAATGTCTTAAGTTATATTTTCTTTTTCAGAGCTGCTTCTTATTTGGGGCTACTTTTTTTTTTAATTGAAGCGTAATTCATAAAAGGGTATATTGTTTTGATGAGACTTTTTACAACTGTGGCTGGATGTCTTTCTTTAGTCTTCCAAGAAGGGCCATTTTACTTGTTTGGAGTTACTTTTTAGAGTCATGAGGTTAACAACTTGGACTACTATGCATGTAAGTGCTAATGCAAATTGGAGCCCAAGTTGACCCCCAGCAGCAGTTCATTCTATGTTGATAGTGAGAGAACACTTTGCCTGTTGGGATACTGTTACTCGTGGACTGAAATGCTGAAGAAACCCCTCCCCCTATTTTGTTTTTTTGCAAAAATCAAGGTATATTCTAGGGTTTCCTGGTTGACCTCAACAGATAAACTGAGATGATAGTCTTAGTTCAGAAATGATCTGAATGTAGATTTACAGTCTACGTGTACAGCTGGCTAAGTGACATCGCATTCACAGTTCTGCATGTATCCCATAGGCTCCCCATTAGTCACTGAACTCTTTTTTTTTTTTTTTTGGTTTTTCGAGACAGGGTTTCTCTGTGTAGCTTTGCGCCTTTCCTGGAACTTACTTGGTAGCCCAGGCTGGCCTCGAACTCACAGAGATCCACCTGGCTCTACCTCCCGAGTGCTGGGATTAAAGGCGTGCGCCACCACCGCCCGGCGTCACTGAACTCTTAAAACTGGTATTGTAACATTATTACAATGTTTTGTGCCAATTTTATAAACTTTACAGTACAATATGTGTTCCTTTTCTGAGGCAAACCAAAGGTATATTTCTCAAGGTTCTGCTGCTATCAGCAGTGTTGATGGAGGATTTTTTATACATTTGTAATAGATAGAAATAAACCAGAAAAAAAGAAGAAAAAAAAAGTGGTGGAGGAAAAGGTGAACACTGCAAGAATACTCAAAAGGGCTGAGAGTTGCAAACGCCAAGATTGGCTTTGCATAGTAAATGGAATAGAACAGCTCTGAACTATAGCTTACTTTTCCTGGTTTGGTCTGACAGAATGATTGAATGCTTTTGTACAAAAATCAGAGCCTTAAAAACAAGGATTTGGTGAGATTGTAAAATGGTGTGCCACTTTGGCAAAACAGTCTGGTGGTTGGTCAAAATGCAAAACATTGTTACTCTGTTACTCAACAATTCTACCCTTAGGAATATAACCTCAAACTACTGAAAATGTGCACCTATGAAACATGTACATGAAGGTTTACAGCAGTGTGTTGCTAATAGTAAAAAAGTTAAAACAACTCAAATAGCTATCAAATACTGGAGAGAAATAAAATGTGGCTTATTCATACAATAGAATATTATTAAGACATAAAAATGAATGAAAAACTGACAGATTAAATGACTTTGGTGAACCTTCATAATTTCATTTGTAGATCTTTCCATTTCTAATTTATAAATACATTTGGGGTTATAAATTATAAATGTACTGCCTCCTGTCAACATTGTATACTTCTATTTGATGATTTCTGTGTCAAATATTATATGGAAATGTTTCCAAGTATTTTCTGTATTAACTGTGAATGAATAGAACAAAATAAATTGCCTGTGATGGAAAAAAAAAAAAAAAAAAAAAAACATTCCTTGGAGAAGGACATTCCAATGACATCATTTTACTGGTTGAGCATTATTATTAGTAGGAATTGGAAAAGCAAATTTTTCTCTACCCTGTTCTTGTAAAGGAATAATAACGAAGCAATCTTGTGAATCAATAACTATAATAAGCCAATCCTTAGATAATTAAGAAGTTAAAGGAATTCCAGACTATAAAGATCTCGTAGGTGGAATCATCTTATTAATCACTTTTAAGTCAATTAATAATCTCTATTTACCAGATTCCTTTTGTATTACAAACACAGGAGAATTAAGGACTAGTAGTTTCCTCTATGTGTTTAGCATCTAACTATTCTTTAACTAGTTGCTCAAGTGCCTGTAATTTTTCTTTAGGTAAGGGCTACTGCCCCACCCATGTAGGCTTATTAGTTAGCCCTTTTAAAGGCAGAGCAGTGAGATTACCAGCAGTGGCCCCTACTCCAAATTTGGATAAGCAATTCCTATTTTATCCTGCTGTTGGACAAAAAAAAGAGGATATCCTGTTGTATATCCTCTTATTTTCCTCAACAATTTTTTTCCAATACCTTTTCTAGGAACTTACCCCAATTTTAACATTATTTTACGGGCTCTTTCTGAAATTGTAAGAACATTAACTTGAGTTCCCCATTGTTTGTAACAAATTTCTCTCCCAAAAATTCACAGCTATATCAACTATATCAACTACACAAGGCTTTAACATACCTATTTGTAAAGGCCAAGTGGGATTTTAAGATTTTTGAAAAATTACAGATATATCAGCTTTAGTGTCTGGTAGGCCTGAAACCTGAATATCATTTACTTGTAATTTTAACTTTGGCCTCTTATCATTAATAACAACAGCTTGTCAAAATATTTTTTCAGTATTTATTTATGTATTTATTTTGAAACAAGGTTTCTCTGTGTAGCTTTTGTGCCTGTTCTAGATCTCGCTCTGTAGACCAGGCTGGCCTCAGACTCACAGAGATCTGCCTGGCTCTGCCTCCCGAGTGCTGGGATTAAAGGTGTGCACCACCACCCAGCTTTTTTTCCCCAGTATTTTTTAAATCTCCTGTCTTACAATTGGAGTTGCTTTACATTTACAGTATGGAAGTAATAACAGTTGAGCAACTTTACCACCAGCATTTATTTGCATAGTCCTTTTTACATAAGCCATCTCTAAAAGCATTGAAAACAATATCTGTAGTATTTTAAGAGATAACTTTAAGCAATACTATGGAATATTTTTATAAAATTTTAACAGGAGGATACTTTTTTGCAGATCTTAAGTAATATGTTAATGTAACTTGCCAAGTATTAACAGTGTGGGTCAAATAATTTACCTATATTTTACTTAATGTAAAATAATTTTTCTAAGCTCCTTATCAGTAAGATATCATTTTTATGAGCTTTTACCTTAGTAACCATATTATCTAATAAGCTAACCACCCAATCTGTTTCAGGTGTTACATTTTTATGTAATTTAACCAAGAATTTCTAGAAAGCAACTTAAAAGAGTGAAGCCAAATCTTCAGTAAATGACCAACAGAGAAGAGCAAATCCAATACTATAAAGTCATGAATGTTGTTCTTCCAGTTCATTTACTATAATAATTAAGCATTATGATTAGACAATCAAGAGAAGAGAACAGCCTTTACAGGATGAATGACTAAAGGCTCTGGAAATTCAAACAGCTTTGACTTAGTACTTTATGCCCTCACCATACTTGTTTTTTACTAGAAGTTGGGCTTGTTTAAAATTTTTTCTTTCTCTCATGAAGGGACCATTGATAATGATTTATTCCAACTATAAGAAAAGATAAAAAGTATTTCCTAGTAGGGAATCTTTAATATTGAGTTATTCCTGCTGTAATGAAAAACAAAAACAAGAATCATTTAAACCAAAGTTAAGCAAACAGAGAAGAAAACTCTCAGCTCTGGGTCTGTTGTGCTTGCTCAGGCTGCAGCAATGAGGCCCAGCCACCCATTCTTTGTGGTTCAGATGCCTCCTCTTAGTGCTGACCCACAGGTCTCTCTCTGAAAGAGCTCACAGGCAGGGAGAGCTCTAAGTTACAACTATCCTCAATTTCTTATATCAAAAAGAGACTTTTTTCTTCCTATTTTTACTGGGAAGAGGCTTTTTTCTTTCCTTTATTTTTTGTTCACAGTGATTTTTATTTTTTAGTCCTTGATTTGATAATTTCCCCCTTTTTACCAGGAAATTTTCCTTTTTGCATTAAGCATTTCTCCCTTTACTATCCAGAGATTTCCTTTCCTTCCCTTTTCTCTATTGGGATGGGCCTTTTTCCTTGATTTATTCTTTGTCTCTGGAGCCATTTTATTTCTATCATTAAAAAATGGACAGAATTGCTTTTCTATTTAACAAGCATTTTAGCAATTGTACATTTTGTGCCCCTGAGATAGGGAGTTTAAATTCCCCATGACCCTGCCAATCCTGGAGTCATCTTACCCAGAGGGTGAACTTCTTCTAATTCTTAAAAGTGTCAGAATCCTCTGTCCTTCTTGAAGCACCATGACAATGTTGCACCAAAACGTTGTATATTTGGTGTGTATTCACAGGGGTCCATGGAAAGAGGGCACAGAGCCTTCTAAGTATGATTTTTAGACTTTTCCACCTTCAGAGGGGGTCCATCTCTCCGGACTGAAACATTGTAGATAAGCAAAGGGCCCTTTTATTGTTATACAATTAATACCTTTAGGAAGTCAATTCCATATACCAAAACGTCTTATCTAAGCCTCTCCAAAGGGACTATGCCAACTGCAAATTCTCAGTAAAGGAATACCACAGTTTTTTTTTTTTTTTTTTTTTTTTTTGGTTTTTCGAGACAGGGTTTCTCTGTGTAGCTTTGCGCCTTTCCTGGAGCTCACTTGGTAGCCCAGGCTGGCCTCGAACTCACAGAGATCCGCCTGCCTCTGCCTCCCGAGTGCTGGGATTAAAGGCGTGCGCCACCAACGCCCGGCGGAATACCACAGTTTTCTGGATTGTCCCTAAAGCAAGTTTTCATAGGTTTTGAACTCCTAGCAAACACTCAGATAAGACTTCAAACAGGAGGTGATGGAGACAAGATGTAGCAATCACAAAAAGCAGATCAAAGCTAGGTGCTAACACTCAGGAAACCAAGCAGCTGCAGCTCTGCAGGAATTCACCCAACAAGACACAAAAACAATTAACATCAACCTTGTTTAACCCACTGACAGAGGAGGTTAAGGTGCAGATTTGCAAAGCAGTTCCTTGTGTAAAGTAGTGGGATTGTAGGGAAAGTGAAGGGAGAGGACCAAAGTTTTTCTCTGAGGTTGTTACCATTTGTCTTGGTGCCCTTTCACACAAAACCAGGGTCAGAGAGTCAAGAACACCAGGCTCAAACCTGAAACAAGAACTTCTTGCAAGAACCTCAGGAAGACAGTCCCTGAGTAAAGTGCACTCTCATGCCTTCTGGGACATGGAAGGCTATGTGTTTATAGCATGTTATACAAAGCCTATAAATCGTGGCTCCCAGGATGCACCACGACTATGGCCCCATCCCGAGAAATATCTCAGGCTGCAGACATGGGAGATGGCTAGAAAAGTTAGGCCTGCGATAGGGGCCGACCGTAGCCAATGAAGACCGTGGTTGGGGGTTCCCCCAGTCTCAAGAATACATGTGAGGCGCCGGACGATCAACGGTCGTTCTCACAGATTCAGGAAACCGTTTACGCTGGCCGAAAAATGGGGGAACTCACCAATCAAAGAAAGTGGTGTTGGATGCAATTTGGATGCGGTTCAGGTGAAAAGACAGCAGTCTGTCGCATATGGAGCAGATTCCCCGGTTCACAGGCTTCCTTATAAGTGGATTCTGTCATGTTTCGTGACACTTCCTTGCAGGGTAAGAACACAACGCAGCTAAATAACTAACATTTTGGTGCCGTGACTCGGATATGCCTATCCTGACCTGGAATTGGCTAGGCGGAAGTGTCCATCGGGTATATGCGACCATGGGAGCGTGATGTGAACCCTTCACTCATGTCTCTCCTCTGTTTGGCAGTGAGGCCTTTGGATTTCTTCTGCTGCTGCTTTGGCGTCTGACGAGTGAAGTATTCCAAGACCACAGCCTTGCATTGCAGATGGCTCTCACAGTCTTGCTGGTTCCAGTGAGGTATGCTTTGCTTCAGGAAGGTCCTCACAAAGGCCCCAGGCCACTGGCTCCCCAGCTCCTGGTCAGAGACCGGTGGTGTGGTTTACTGTTCTGCTCTCAGACTCCAGGGCCCTCAGACCCCCTGAGAGCCACCAGCTTTGATGATCTAGGCTACAAATCCTTTGTCTTCCAAGTGTTTGCTACACACAACTGCCAAGATGTAAAAGTAACACTCACAAGCTAACTGTGACACTGTCCTACACTGCAGCCAGGTCAAACACTGACTTCCTGTCCTGTTTCTCTGAGGTAACTCTATTTAGCATTCAAAATCCTTTGTAATGCAAGGCTTCTCTAATCCTTGTGGGGAAGGAAGCTTGAGAAAAGCATGATACAGGTTATTTAATAAGTCATAACCACAAGACTAGCTTGAAGTGGAAGGGAGCTGGGGTTGTTAGGGAAATGAGTCATTCCAGAACTAGGGGAAATTGCCTCGGGGTTCCAGGCAGGTCAAGGAGGAGGAAATCTGATACTGAGCAGCACAGTCCCCTTTCCTTGCTTTTCCGCCTTGTGGCCTCCATGTGGCTGCTGTTGGAGAGGGCTGCTCCAGTCCTCCTTGAGGCAGAAAGCATGAAGGGCATCTCAGGGACTCCTCACTCTTATCCACAGGACTGTAATATCCCTGGCAAGGGAGGGTGAAACCACTTCACTGTTGCACCCAGTCCTGAGACACTCTAGTTTCAGCACCCCTCAAGTTGGGGCAGCAACAGTCTATTCTTCACTGGGCAGCAGGCACCTCACTCGGCTTTCATCTGCTGCAACCCGGGCAGTGCTCTTTTCTGAGGACCTACCTCTTGGCTGGACCATTTGCTGGGCTCTTTTTGCACTAACCAGACAGTAAAAACAAGTCTGAGGCTAACTGCCAACTTTATTTAGATTAACATATCAACAGTGGCTGATACCTTCTCTCTGCTAAAGCAGGGGGTAAAAAGAAAGAACACACAATCTTTGAGGTAGTTCAAAGTCGGGATGGTTAAATAATCTATCATCAATACCAGAACAATTTGGATCTTTTAAACACTTATGTGGTCTCTCTTTCATGGGGAAATAAAATTAAGGCCTTTTAAAATCTTGATTTCAAGGATATTCACTCTCTTTTGCTTTTTTGAGACAGGGTTTCTCTGTGTATCCCTAGCTGTCTTTGAACTCAGAGAACTGCCTGCCTCTGTCTCCCAAGAACTGGGATTAAAGGCATGCGCCACACAGCCTGGTGGGACATGTACTCTTTATGAGCCATATGTGATGCTTCTACCCAACTGACAAAGCATGCTGACAGACAGACAGACAGAATTTATAACATTCACTTATGAAATGGCCTGAGCACTGAACACAAAAACAAGAGCAAGTCAGGTTTCAGGTAGGCACTGGCTGTCATTTCCCATGGAGAGGGAGATGACATGAAATCTACGAGTCCAAGTCCCTCAGAGCTGACTCTGGTACCCTAAGAAAGGAGCCTGGCACAAGAAGACATCAGCACAAAAGACCTCCATGGGGCCTAATATGCTGACTGTAAAGGTGAAGAGTAATCCATGGGAGAGGACACCTAGACCAGTCTTAGAAGCCATTGAATCATCTTTGCTCTCAAGTCTACCGCTCCCAGCCCACCTTTGAAAGATTGTACCCGTACATCGTGCTCCTCGGCTGCTTTATGAGAAAAGGCATGGTAAATCACAGCTGGGGGATGAAAGACAAAAACAGAAGATTACTTCCTGTTAGGAATGAGTGTAATATCCAAGGCTCTTCTAAGTATGACCTACACTTATTTAGAGATGGAATACGTGGTTAGTATGAAAAGGCCAAGCTTTCTTGGATTATCCTTTTATTTTAGTTTGCAGTACTAGGGGATTAAATTCAGTGGGGTTTAATGCATGCCTGGCAAGTGCTTCACCATGGATCCATGTCCCTGCTCCTACTGAATGCTGCTTATTTATATATTTATTTAAAGACACAGTCTACTTTGCATCCTAGGCTGACTTAGAATTTGCTATGTAGCTCACAATGGCCTTAAACCTTCAATACTCCTGTCTCAGGCTTCTAATTGCTAGTTGCTGGGATTACAGACAAGTACCACAACTATCTTAGATACTTCTGAATTCTTTCCTTTGGCCAGATTTGTCTTCAAATACTTAGGATGAGGTTTAAAAGAGCACCTCTCAGAGCTTAATGTGTTTAAGAACCTTGGGGGATCTTATTAAAACATGGGGTTTTAGTTCCTACTCCAGACTCTGAAGGTTCAAAAAAACTCCTCATTGGATCACATTTAGAGTAGTTCTGATTTAAAAAAACAAGTTATAATTATACTTGGGCAGTTGCTCACTAAGGAATGAAGACACTAAAACTAAGGTGATGGTAATAGTTAGTGGGTGGTTGGTTTACACACTGTATCTTGCTGATTACAAGAAGTTTAAAACAGATTTTTCGCTGTTTAGAATCAATAAAATTGGAATGTATATGACAAACAAAAACAGTCTTTCTGCAAATTCTAAATATGACCACCATGATGCCAAAATCTCTCTAAACCTCCATGCTTCTGTTTCTTATTTGTTTGGAGGAAACCATCACGGTGGCACTGAGGGACAGAGTACAGTTGGAAATGTGGTAAGAAAGGGCAAACGACCAGAAAACCTAGCTCACACTACAACTGTGTGGTAGTGCACACAGTTGATCCCATCACTTCAGAGGGAGAGGCCAGCCTTGTTTACAGTCTGTTTCCAGCTCAGTCAGAACTATATAGCGGACCTTATCCCAACAGCAACAATAATTACAAACAAAGAAACAAAAATCTACCTCTGTTCTCTTGAACTTCCCTGAGTATATGTTTGACCAAGCAAACAAACCAAGGAAGTTACCAGTTTTACATACAGAATCTAGTTCTCCCTTGAACTGCAGATTGAGACTCCAGTTTGTTTATTGAGATTAATGTGCAGGGCCTGGGACCCTAGCAATAACTTTTTTTTTTAACCTACCCCAGATGCCTAGAATCAGAGTTGGAAATCTTTCTGCAGAAGAACACTTGTAATAGCTCTGTTACACTCACTGCTTGTCAAGTAGTTGATTTAAAACAACACATATATACACTCATAGGTGTGTGTACACATTTATTTCAATCTCATTAATCTTTCTAAGAATTTTAAACATAGTTATTCCTAGTTATGTACAAAATAATACTTAAGTTGAGATATGCCAAGGCACTTGATCTCTGATGAAAGGACATGGCAGGAGTGTAAATCAACAGATCAGAGGCTAAATCTTTACAGTATCCTCTCTCCCCTCTTATACTGCTCCAGTGCTTGCTTCCCTTCCTGGAACATCTCTTTTCTGCTCAAATACCAAAGCCTTAGGTTTGCAATACTGCACCTAAGAAGGTTTTCACATGACAAAGGGTGAAAAGCCAGGTGGTAGAGGGGAGCAGGTCCTGGCAGCAGTTATGTAGGCAGGTAGTGAGTAGGTCTAGCCAAGGCCTTGGATCCACCTCTTCCAGTTCTCCTGAGCGGCCCTAGCTCCCCTGGGGAGAACACCTGACATCTATTCCTAGCTTAGAGACTGTGTATATGGCCGTTCACACTCTGTGCCTCGATTTCTTTTGTGTACTATGAGTCAATAGTACACGGTTTCCCTGGAAACTGTCTTGGGACTCTGTTGCGACAGGTATCCCTGACTCAGCTTCCTGTTCCAGACCCTCTGTACTCTCATCCGGCACAATTTCGTGTCTCTCATCCCGCTTACCCTTCATTGTCAGACGCTTCAGGAGCGCTTTGGTGACGTCTCTGTCAGGTCTCACTCACTCTTTCCCTTTCTTTACTTCGTTCAGCATCTTTCAGCCACCAGGATTCTTTCTTGTTTACCTTTCCGCTGGAAAAATCCGTTGTGCCCAAGAAACAACGTGCGCACAGTACACAAACAGACTTGTTACAGGCGGCATCAATGGATGCGACCAGATTTCAGATAGGGCGCCTTGTGTGTCTCCATTGAAGCGCGACAGGCTCTGGTGGTGCATGCGCCTTGGGTTTAGCTCTGCTGCCGAGGGAGGGGCTCGCTAAGCGCCGGTTCTGTGGCCGGTGGAGTCTGTTATTTGTGGCCTCTTCAGTTTCTGGCTCTCCTGGCGGGAACAGTCCAGTTGCAGTTCAGGATTAGTGAAGTATAGAGAGGCAAGCTGTCATGGAGAGGATGCGAGGGAGATTGGGACTATGGAGGGCAGAAATGGGCTTGAAGTAGTGGACGTAATGGCTGTATTGAGATCTTAGGATTTTTTTGTTTGTTTAGTTTTTCGAGTTTTAGTTTCTCTTTGTAAGAGCCCTGGTTATCCTGGAACTCCCTCTTGTAGACCAGGTGGCCTCAAACTCAGAAACTTGCCTGCCTCTGTCCCCTGTGTGCTGGGATTAAAGCCATGAGCCATCATCGTCTGGATTTTTTTTTTTTTGCCCCCCAGGGGACTCATGTGTCCCTGGCTGGCCTAGAATTCACTCACAGGATTACTAGTTACCTTTTGTAATGGTGGCCGGGGATTTTCTTCTATTTAAGCTACTATGTAATTTTATGACCTCGTTTAAGGTTCTCTTTCCTATGAGTAAAATAGAGTAGCTTTAGCTGGCTTTAGTCTCAGAATGCTTGCTTTTTAAAATTTATTTATTTTTCCTTCTGAAGACAAAGTCTCCCTGTGTAGCCCAGACACTTTCTATGTAGCCGAGGCTGAGCTCCCAAGTATAATCAATATTCTTGCCTTAGCCTCTGCAACATTGGAATTTACAGGCCCCTCTTACTGCATCCAACCCAGAAAGCATTCTTGAGACTTGGAGCATTAGTTTCTGTCAATATGATAAAAGACAAAAAGTGGTTCTCGTGGCTGCAGATCTGGGACACAATGGCCCAGCCCAGCCTTCTCGGCCTGCCTAGGTTCTGTCCAGACACCGCCCTTAATTTCTGATGAGTGCTGGATCTAACTTGGATGTTGGGTGAGAGAAAGCAGAATTATGGTCCCTGTAGTCTCTTTAGTCAGTGATTTTTAATATTGAGTACTGTGCCCGATTCTATGTTACAGTGTTTTGACTACATGTACGTACGTATGTGGTATGTGCATTGTGTGTGGCCAGTGCCTGCAGAGGCCAGAAGAGGGTGCCAGATTCTCTGGAATTGGACTTACAGAGATGGTGGTAAGCCTTCATGTGTTCAATGTGTATTGAACCCTAATCCTCAGCAAGAATAGTATGTGCTCTTAGCTGCTGATTCTTCTTTCTATCCCAGTTATTAGGAATCTCTTAATGAATCGTTTTTATATAGCAAGCATAGCTTTGAATATCTGCCAGTGTTCCCTTTGATTCTCAGATTACAGTAGGGTGGTGGGTTCCCCATAGCAACAGTGACCACAGTTGCCTGCTTACTAAAATATTTGCTTTTTAAGAAAGGAATGTCCCCACTTTATCCTCTTCAGAAAACAGTGTATGAAGAGAGATACTTATTAATATTTTTGTGATTATTATTTATGACAGCAAAGTACTCAGAATTATATTTGACAGCTATGGACTGAGCAAATGAAGTATGTGCTGATTTATTTGGTAAATTAAATTTATCACATGAGTGATAGAGTGCAACCTATAACTCCAGCCCTCAGAAAGCTGGGCCAGGAGAATAGAGTGTTTAAGGTCCTCTTAGGATACAGTGAGATCCTGTCTGAGAAAGCAAACAAATTAAAGATTTCAAATTTTCTGATTCCTAGACATCTCTTAGAGTTACCTAGCAAATGATCACCCAGCATCTATGTTTTGAAAAAAGATTCTAAAAGTGTTTATGTGTTTGTGTGTGTGTATACATGTGTGTGGGCACATGTACGCTACACATGTGCCAGTAGCCACAGAGGCCAGAAGAAAACTCTACTGGATCTTAAGTTACATATGGCTTAGAGCCACCCAATTTGGGTTCTGGGACCTCTGGAAATTCAGCAATTGTTCTTAACCCCTGTGCCATCTCCCCGGCCCCTAGAATCTATATTTTTAAAGAATGTTTTCAGATGAGATGTTCTTATATTCAGGTATAGAAATAGGTCTATTTCTTTTATATATCCCCAGTCACAGTCCATGGAGGGAAGTCAAGGCAGGATCCCAAAATGGGAAGGAATCTGGAGGCAGGAGCTGATGCACAGGTCATGGAGAGTGATGCTTACTGACTTCCCTCTCATTGCTTGTTCAACCTGTTTTCTTACAGAACCTGGGACCACCAGCCCAGGCGGCACCAGCCACAATGGGCTGGGCCATCCCACATCAATCCCAAATTAAGAAAGTTCCTTGCAGGTTTGCCTACAGCCTGACTTCTGGAGGCATTTTCTCAATCGAAACCTCCATTTTGTCTGCTCTCAGGTGACTTTAACTTGTGTCAAGTTGACACAAAACTAGACAGCACACCCACAAAACCATCTTGTCAGCCCCTTAGTTTACTTCTTGCTGCCATTGACACTATGCATACAGAAACAAGGGTGGAAAGGTTAACTTTGGCTCAGGGTCAGTGATCTGCAGTCTATCACAGCAGGGTGGGCATGGTGCAGTGGCTCAGTCCATGGGAGCAGAAGTGTGTGGCAGTGTTACTCATGTCATGGATGACCAGGACAAGCAGAATGACCAGAACTATGTCTTGGATGTAACCTTAAAGGCCACTCCTAATTATCTACTTCTGCCAGGAAGCAGGGCTTCTGGAAGGTTCCATCACCTTCCCAGTTAGTGTCACCAGCTGGGGAACAAGTGGTCAAAACATGAGCCTCTGGGAGACACTGCAGATTCAAACCATGTGTTCCATTAGTGAAAGAGATCCATTTATCTAATGACTTCTGGTGACAGTGGGAATTACTTTCTGTAGCCCACTTCACTTTTGGACTAAGGAGAAACATTTCTACTGGAGTTTCTAGTCACTGCTTAAAAAATTAGTGGTTAGAAAGAAATTACCTCCAAGCATGCAATTAGGACCAGAGGACTTATTGATCATGAGAGCTGGAAACTTATTCATTATAGTTTTATTTCATTTGTTGTATGAAACATGTATACATATATGCATACTTGTGCCTCTGCCTGCCCAGTGACAGGACTATAGGAAATCACTACCAGGTCCAGTTCTGGTTCTTTTGAATGGTTATATGGATGTGAGAGAAACAGCCCTTTTTGGGCCTTCACACTAGAAAGCCCTGTGTGGAATACTATGAGAACAGCAGAAGGTGAGTATTTCTCATCTTATCCACCATGTTTGGGACCAGCAGTTTCTCATACTTTGGAGTTTTCTGGACTGTGTCAATGTTGGCATGGATTTGCTGATGGAACAATGCTAATCTGAATCTTAAAGCTGTAAATTATTCTGAAATCTGAAGATTTTTCAGGACACTTTGGGTTCTGGGTCATTGCATTTCTTGAATTGTGGGTTCTCCTGTGCTTGCTTCATAGGCTGGCTTGGACTACTCTGCAGGACAGCACTGCTGGACATTAGATACCAGCTTTATCCATGCCCTCAAAAATGCAAGACACAGATTATGAACTTCCTGACCCTGTTTTGCAGTTGGTCCAAACTCTGGTGTCAGTACAGAGGACTGGCAAGCAGAACTACAGGTGTTGATATAGGAGAACATGGACCCAATGGCACCAGCATTCTTCAGGTTGGTTGGTTATTTATTGTGTTTGTGTGTATGTGTATTTGTGTGTTCACCATGCCATGTATGTGTAGCTCAGAAGACAACTTATAATAGTTGTTTCTTTCCTTCTATCTTGTAAGTTTAGGATTCTGAACTTAGGTTGTCAGTCTTGGGGGCCAACTTCCTTACCAATTGCCTCATTTTGCTGGCTCTGTTCTTCTAGTTTAATAATATCATCAGAGGCCACAGGAGAATAAAGAGACTGCCATTAGACTTTACTTCCCTTAATTTGTTTTGTGATGCTCCAAAATGTTGTGGATAGAACCCAGGTTTCCCACTTGCTACGCAACAGGTCTACTTGTTGAGCTCTACCCCATCTCAGCATTGGGCATTTCTGCTGGGCAAATCATTTCCTGCATTAAACAAATTGACACATTGTCAATAGACATCACAGGCCTGATAACATGCATTCCCCTAGTCAACAGATGGCACCATATTTTAAAATTTGGTTTAAATTTAATATCAAGAGTACAGAATATGACACATACCATGTATAGCCCAACATCAGTTTTTCAAATGCAATTCCCTAGTCTCTCAACCTGTGAAAGTCACATTTTAGGCTATCTTGACTCCATATGTACAGTAGAGCTTCCTTGATTTCCTTTTCCTAGGCAGTGGCTAACTATGTAGCCCTGGCTTTCCTGGAACTCACTATGTGTAGACCAGGCTGGTCTTGAACTCAAGAGATCCACCTGCCTCTACCTCCTGAGTGTTGGGATTAAAGGTGTGAACCACCATACAAGGTTTTCAGATTAAGTTGCTGTGAGCCTATTCCATCGAGTACAACTTGGTTTGGCTTATATGAGGGGCTCATATGAATTTGAGGCTCTTTGGATTTGGGAGTTTTTCCTGAGACACTGGAGGAGTTTCAAGGACTCTCACTATAGGCTGCAAGGGCATGCACTCAGTTCATCTTGTACTCTCCTTTCTGACATGTTCAGTCTCAGAGAAGTAGATGTTGGCTGCAGGCCTCATTTTCCCCTGTGCATGCCTCCATGGTGGTTCCTAATATTGGGAAGTGAGAGAGAGAAAGGAATGCAAGCAAAAACTGGAGTTTGGCTGTGTTGCTTGTGTCCTATCACCTAGCTGGAAGGAAGAGACCTACCTCCCCTTCAGGCTACAGCAGACCTGGAGCGAGGTTAGTCTAGTTCTGTGAAGAAGAGAGCCCCTCAGCACAGCTATTTGCAACAGTTTAAAAGGCCCATGCTTTGTGAAAGGCAGAAATATCTTTAGCTTCTAATGTCTCTTTTTTTCTTTAATGTGCAACATGTAGCTTAAAGTATAAAAAGCAGTATAGAAGAATATATGCAAAAGCAATGTACAAGAAAGAAATACAGATGCAGAAAATTGTAGGTTAGACCAAGAGTGGATATTGCTATCAGAAGCAGGAAACTTCAGGCTAGACCAGGAGGGGATGATGATATCAGAATCAGGAAACTTCAGGCTAGACCAGGAGAGGATGATGCTATCAGAATCAGGAAACTTCAGGCTTGACCAGGAGAGGACAGAGCTGTGGACATCCTAGCTGCCTGCAGTGGAAGAAAAGTCCCATAAGATACTATGACAGACACATCAAACAGTTTAGAGGAAGGATCGACTCAATAGATGACCAAATGATCACAATAAGAGCTATAAAGACCATGCTCATGGTTCTCACTGGCAGCCTCATGTATAAAGTAAGCACACGGATAATTACTGGACATCAATCCACCCCAAGGTCACAGATACACTTCCTCTTAGTTGTCTAGTAAACAATTACATGTGAGATGACCTTAACACCGGATGTGTACTAGGCAAGTGTTCTGCCACTGAGCCCAATCCCTACCCTTTTTGCATTTTATTTTGAGCCCAGGGTAGGGTGCCCAGGCTAGCCTTGAAGTTGTGATCTCCCTGCATCAGCCTCTCAAGTAGGTGGGATAACAAGTTTGCATTACTAGGCCTAGCAACACTCATCTTCTGCCAGCTCTGAAATCTTTCCCTGAAGATCTTGGACATGGACGTGTTCGGCTGCAGCGGGTCTTCAGAACGTTACCTTAGTTTCCCACTAGATGTCAGTGTAAATCCTACACTGACATCTAGTGTAGGCACCTTCTTCCTGAGTCAAGGAGTGATTTCCCTCCATGCCTGTTAAAAGTCAGGATTACCCACTACTTCTGGGGAATCATGGCTGGTTCCTGTAAGAAGGAGCTGGGGACATTCAGGATCAGAGTTATTTCTCTGTAAACACTGTAGCTGGATTTTGATTTAATATCTCAACAGAGCCAGGGGGCTTCCATGAGACAGAGGTTAAAGGGAGAGAGAAAGAAGAGGCGTGGTTGCAGATGACATTCCTGGATTGGTGGCTGCTCAAGAGGGTGGAAGGGCAGGAGGCCGGCCATCCCAGTGGACGGGATGCACAGGTAGATTTTAGTGAGTCCAATACAGGACTGCTCTGATGAATGCAAGGGGTTTTGACTTGTCCCTCGGACTTTATGTCTATTATTTTTTATTTTGAAGGTATTCTTTCCTCTTTTTTCATGAAAGGATTTTCTGCCCAGTGACCTTGTTATGGCTTTGGAGGGACGGTCATACCTGCAGAGCATCTGTGCATTGAACAGCATTCATGTGTCCACCCTTGTGCTCATGATCACAAGCTCATGAATTTAAGGTGCCAGTGTCATTTTCCTGTAACAGGTAGATATCAGACAGGGAACTGAAGTCACTTAGGGAAATTGTTACCAATTGTGATTATTCATCTATTTTGGCACTTAGTGTGTGTAAAATGACATTTATTGGTGCTATCTCATTGGGATTTCAATTTTCCCTCTTCATCAACATGGAAGAAAAGTTCTTTTGAGAGGGGCTTAAGGCAGGTGGGATGGCAGGGCCCCACAGTGCTGAGGTGTGTATGTGGGGTGCAGACAGCATTTGTCAAGGAATGCAGCAATGACTGAGCAGCTGGTCCATGCTTCCTAAGTGGTGTGATTCCATAACATGCCACATCCTCTGTCACTGTCAATGGAGTAACAAGCAAGCTATTGTCCCAGGGAGCTGCAGGGCCCCAGATCCCAATAAGAGAGAGGAGAGTCCTTCCATCAGCAGAGGTTACCAGCTTTCTTCAGGGCCATATTCTGGAATGCAAATGCCCCTGGACAGGGTACTAAGTAAACCCTGCCGTCTCCCAAGGTACATCTGTAGCCTGTGTCTCTGAAAGGGTCATGATGTGGAGGGAAACAAGGGAGCAGGTAGAGGTCAAAATTGGAGGTGGGCTGGGTTGAGCATCAGACTACATTCACTGGTTCCACTTTCCTTCCTAACAACAATAGATTCCATCTGACTAGGACAGAGCCTCTGGGATCTTACTTACCTATGTTGGATGTAACTAGGGTCAAGTAGCTTGTTTCCTTTCATTATCCCCTGTACCCCTCCCACCAAGGACCCCCATAAAGGGTTGCAGGAAGACAGTACTTGAGGGGACACAGTGTGAGGAGCTCACCTCTGTTTGTCACTTCCCTGAACTGACCTCTTTGCTTTGCCTGGCTGAAGCAGGCATGCTAAGTTCTGTCTGTTCTAAGCTGAGTTCTGTCTGTCCCAAGCACTGTACTTGTTAAAGTGTTCCCCCTTTCTCTGGAGATGCCCTCTCTTCTGGAGTCACAGAGCACACAGGCATTTCTCACTGTGCTTCCAAAGTGATCCCAGTTAATTCTGAATCCTCAGCACAGAGCCATCACCAAGGGATATGAGATCTGCACATAAATTCACTCTGATGGCCACAGAAGTCCTTCCTTCTCTTGAATTGGGAAATTCCTGGACGGTAATCAATGATGTTAATTTTCAGTACATGAGTTCTGGACTAGACATTAATTAGAAGCAATAAAACTGTGTGATGGATCACAGTGTGAGATCTAGGACAGACAGACACTCAAAGGGTACCCAGGAGATTTTCTTTTACCCACCAGTTAACAGATAATGAAGTGGGAAATCATCCCTGGTAGCTGAGTCTGAAGATAAATGTTTAAAAGCTGCTCCCCAATGTCACATGTCTGACCATTTATGCTCTCTGGGTTCCAGTGACAAGAAAATGACAGTGCAGAGCTTGCAGGAGACTCTGCCCCTTCTGATCCAGATGGGAGTCACCCCCTCTTTCCACCCAGTGTAACCTTTCTTTCCCAATCCATGTATTTTGTCATCATTGAGAGGAAACTTTAAGTTGAAAGGGGACACTTGAGGTGTCAAGTCTAGCAAGTCAGAAATAGCAGAAATAGTTCAACAGCAAAGGCAGCATCAGGGGTTTAGTCAGAGTGCTGACCAACCGTGTGTGTGTGTGTGTGTGTGTGTGTGTGTGTGTGTGTGTGTGTGTGTGGTGTGGTCTGAGAGAGGGTTCCATAACTGTCACCTTCATGATTAACACTTATGGCCTGAAGGCAGATGTGCGATGTTTTGACCACTGGTTAGGAAGTAGATGGGGAAGTCCTATTACTCAGGTGCAATGGTCTGGATCTTGAATGTCCCTCTAAGGCCCATGTCTTAAAAGCTTGGTCCTTGTGGGGACGGCTCTAAGGGGAAGCAATGGAACCATTAGGATGTGGGGATGTGGGAGAAGTTAGGTTGTAAAGAGGAGTGTACGACCCTGGCCCTTCCTGACTTTCCTTGCTTTTTGACTTATATAATGAGCAGTGCTTTCTGTCTCTGCCACTCGGCACACCTGCCATAAACCTAAAGCAGTGGGGCCATGTGACCTGGAATGAGAGCATTCAGAACCCTGAGCTTCAGTGTCCTCTGCTTTGGACTCTGTGTCCCAGGGCTGGCAGGACTCTGGCTATGTGTAGTCTTTAGGCTCCCTCCTCCTGATTGGCAAGTGCTTTTTCTTTTTTCCTTTTTTGGGACTCATTACCTTACCAACTCTTGTGGCTCTTGTTTGTGTCCTGTCGCATTCCTATGGCTGTCATTTTGACTACAACAAAAAGTTGTTGCTGATACCAACCATTGCTTGAAAAATAATGGTGTACTATTCACACACAGGACCTTGTGGCATGCAGGGTCCAGCTTCTGGTCTGCCACTCCACATTTTGGAATGGCTACAGCATCTGTATGCACATCTTCATGTGATATGCTTATTGTCCACCAGGAAGCAAAGTGGCAACATTGAAATGATCTCTCACCAATTTGTTTTCATCACCTTGGCTTTCCAGAGGCTTGGTGTAGAAGGAGTCCAGCAGCACTGGACATGTGCTAAGGATGTCAGTTGGTTGACAACAGTTCTGGCTGCCTGCCAGTGAAACTGAAGCATCTCCTGCAGGCAGGCTACAATCAACTTTTCCCTCTTGATGCTGTGTGGCAGATGCAGCTTCCCTGGCACAGCCTCCTGTAGGAAGCTTTCCTGTAGGACTATCTTTGGATTGCCAGCCCTTAAACAATGACTTGGAGATTTCTTATTAATTGTGAAAGCTTGGCCTTTAGCTTAGGCTTGTCCATCCAGCTCTTTGTTTTAATATGAATTTAAAAAGTATATTTTTTCTTATGGAATTTTTATATACCAATTTTTATTCATTTTATATACCAATATCCCTCCTCCCACCCCTCCAGCCTTCTGCCCCCAACCCATTCTCCATTCCCTCCTCCAACATGTTATGGCCTCCCATGGGGAGTCAGCAGTGCCTGGTACATTCAGTAGTGGCAGGTCCAAGCTCCCCCTCCCCCGCTCCCTGCATCAAGACTGTACCAGGTAGTTGTTCCTTCTGTATTAAGGCTATACCATAGGTTGTAGGCTCCAAAAAGCCAGATCATGCACCAGGGATGGATCCTGATCCTACTGCCAGGGGGCCCCTTAAGTAGATCGAGCTACACAACTGTTTGGCTTATGCACAGGCCTAGTCCAGTCCCACAGAGGCTCCACAGCTATTGGTCCATATTCCAGCAATTACTCAAGCTACAATTCAGAACTGGACAGTTTAGTAGTCCCTTCCCTCCCACATCACCATTCCAAACAACAAAAAGGAAAGGAGCACTTACACAGGGCATGGAAATAATAGGGAAAGCATGTGTAGAATTAACATTGATGGACCTTGTGATATCTGCATTTATTGAATACCACATCTCCTGGAGACCCACAGCACAGGACATGTTGGAATTATCTACAAAGTCTTCCAAAGAAGTATTACTCAGGACTAGGCAATCATGAAAGCTGCCTTTCAGATTCAAGGAGATATCATTGGTATTATTCTTGGTAGCTGTCTTGGAGTTTTACATTGCTGGCAGCAGTACCAATTTTCCAATTAGAAGAAAATACAGCAGGAAAAACAGGGCTATTAATACTCACAGGCAGTAACACAGGTGGATTTCTTACTAAACTGCATAACGACTCAGCTTCTCCCTGAGGCATCATCATGGGCATCATCATCAGCCACAGTATCCACTGATGCATTTTATCAATCTCTTCTGCTGGGCGTATACACTTTTCTGGGAGCCAAATGGGCTTTTCAGCACCTGGAGGATAAACACACACAGCTCCCCTCACCCTGGCCAACATAGGTGCAGGAGGCTGCCAGGTACGGGTGGCTAAATCCTTCCATCGCACCTTAGCATCAGAGACAGAGGGGCCACCAAAATGCCTCTGAGCTGCTGAAACTCCCTTGCTGTCAACAAGCAAAAAAATTTAAAGTAAAAAGTGTAATGGAAAGTAAAGCTTGAGGTCCTTGTATATCCCTATACATCTTACCCTCTTTTATTTTTTGCAAATAAGTTTTAAGATGTTGATGAGCCCTTTCCACTATGGCTTACCCCTGAGGGTTATAAGGAATGCCAGTCTTATGAATAATATTCCAATGTTTACAAAATCCTGCGAAGCTGGCACTGGTATACGCAGGACCGTTATCTGTTTTTATATGCCGAGTAACCCCCATATAGGAAAAGGCTGAAATTAGATGTTTTTTAACATCTTGAGCACACTCTCCTTTATTCAGAGAGGCAAATATTAAATGGGAAAAGGTATCCACTGACACATGCACATAGGCCAATGGTCCAAAGCTAGAAATATGAGTAACGTCGGTCTGCCAAATTTCATTTGGGATAAGTTCTCGGGGATTGACACCCAGCGAAGGCACATGAATAAATGGTGCACATATAGGACAGGAGGAAACTATTTTTGAAGTCTGAAGTCTAGAAAAACTAGTACGATGTTGCAAGGTCTGAGCATTAACATGAAATTTATGATGAATTGTAGAGCATTATCGTAGGCGGTAACAGTAGGAAACAAACTAAACATTCATGGCACCCAATAGTACTTCCCGTTGAGTATAATGATCTGCCAATTTATTGCCTTCAGCTAGTAGGCCAGGCAACTCTGTATGTCCTCTAAGATGTCCAACAAACACAGGATGCTTCCTTGCCCAGATTAATAGTTGAACTTGTTGAAGTTGCCTTTGCACAGCAGAGGGTGGGCCCATGTATGGGGCAGTTTCTGTAACCACAGTGGCCTTATCTACATAACAGCTATCAGTATAGATATTAAGGTCTTCTGTAGGAAACATTTGAAGAGCTAGCTGTAAGGCAAATAACTCTGCTTGCTGAGCAGACATGTTGGAAGTAGATACTCATTCAGTAATGTTCTCACTAACCACCACTGCATATCCATTTGCAGAGGCATCCATAAAGACAGTCCTTACATTATTAAGAGGGCTTTATTTTACTACCCTGGGAAAAAATAAATGAATGAACCTTAAAACTTTCATTAAGTTTATGCTTAGGATAATGATTATCTATCTGGCCATAAAAAGTACAGAGAAACAAATGCCAAGATTCATGTTCCTTTTGCAAAATATCTAACATTTCCTGTCCATAAGGCAATACAAGATTTTCAAACATCTTTCCAAAGGTGGCCAAAGTGAGTTTCTTAGCTTTCCACAGTAATTAAATAACCAATTCATAATAAGGATTCAATACCCTAGTAGGTGAAGCAGACAGATAAACCCAATGAATAGGCCCAGTCTGCCAAAACACTCCAGTGGGAGAGAATTTTGAAGGCAAGACTAATAATTGTAAAGGCTGACCATAATCTATCTGCTGAACATGTAAATCTAATAAAGCCTCTTCTACTTGAGCCAATGCCGCTTTTGCTTCTGGGGTTAATTCCCATAATGATGTAGGTGAAGAATCTCCTTTAAGAATATCATAAAGAGGCTTTAGATCTCCAGTAGGTATCTGAAATATAGGTCTAAGCCATTGAATTTCTCCTAAAAATTGCTGCTATCGATGCAAGGTTTGTAATTCTGCAATTTTAAATTGTAACTTTTTGCAATATTTGTTAGCATTTTCATAAGCCAACAGCTTAATAATGGGCATAGCCTGATCAGAGTCCCCAAATATCTTTCCAGCTAGTTGTAAAAAGCATGAGACAAAGTCAGCATATGGCTCAGAAGGGCTCTACAGCACTTTTGATATCTGTTCTCCTGCAGCTACATTAGATAGTGATTTCCACGCTTGCACTGTGGCAGCAGCTATTTGAGCATAGGTACCGGGATCATATAAAATCTGTTGTTGAAGGTTAGTATACTGTCCTGATCCCATGAGCATGTCATAATTTCTCTGGGGTTGTCCAGCTTGAACATTTATGCGAGCCAGTTCTAAGCATTTCTCATGATTTTCACTTTTCCATAGTAAATAATCACCCCCAGATAACATAGCTCAGCAAAATTGCTGCCAATCACTTGGCGTCAGATGATTAGCAGAAAATGATTCAAGCAGCGTCACAGTGAATGGAGCCTGTGGCCCATTACGGCTCACTACCTCCTTCAACTGCTTCATCTTTTTGAAAGTTAAAGGAACATGCTCCCAGACCACCTGGCCAGCTTGATTCTGAGTTTCAATTACTGGATATGTTTCATGCCACACCACCCCTTTTTTTGCCTATATTTTTCCTCCCCTAACCAATGAGGATTTCTTGGTGGGGGTCAAGACAATAGAGGTGCAGAAGGTGCTGACTGTGCTTTCACTTTGCATGGAACAATTTCTATTATAGTTCCTCGATCTCTTTTTCTAGCTGCTCTTCCTCCTCTACTAAATCTGAGACAGAGGCAAGATTGTCGTCTTCTTCCTCATCCATTAAATCCTTCACAAATATCCTTATACACTCTTTACAGGGACCTCAACTTCTTCCTTTTCCCCTTTCAAAGATTCATTCATATCCACCTCCTAATTGCTCGCCCTCTGAAAGTTGCTGTTTCACTTTCACTTTACCAGTCAGAAGAGCATCTTTCACAAGTCTCCATAGAGAAAATGCAGCTGTGGAAAATATATCTGTGCCTTTCTCTGGCAACATCGTTTGTAAATCTCTTTTTACTTATTCCCAATCTGGAATATTCAAACCTCCTCCCGTCAGAAACCAAGGACTTGCTTCAGCTATAGTGTCCACAAATGTGAGTGCAGTGCTAGACTTAATTCCTGTTCCTTGCTTACTTAACTTAATTACCTTAACTCAGTGGCCAGCTGAGCTTTTGCAGTAGAATTACCCATGGTACATACCAATGTTTCAATCCTCCACCCCTCCCTTTAGGGTGAGCCTTGTTCACTTACGCCTCTTTCCAGATCTCGGTGGAAACTCCACTTGCGGGGACCCGCCCAGCGGGAGCACGAAATCTGGCAAGGGACACCGAGGTTAAACAGCACTCAAGACACCCAATCTCAGTTCGTCAGGGAAGCAGCTCTCTTTATTTGTACCAACATGGGCTTATATACCCCCCCAACAGCAGGGGTCAAGGAGTAGCTACTCTGTATCCAGAGGCAAGCAGGACACTGCTTTCCAAACAGGAAAAACCACAGGGGAACTGATCCCCAGCACCCTCCAGAACCCAACTGCACATTTTTCACACAAACACCTTAAATGGGACAGGACAAAAAAAGGGCATTTAAAATTAGGGCAGCAAACTTATTGCTGCTGAAAATTTTTACTATGTTAATCCTACCTATCCATGAACATGGGAGATCTTTCCATTTTCTGATAACTTCTTCAATTTCTTTCTTCAGAGACTTAAAGTTCTTATCATACAGATGTTTCACTTGCTTAGAGTTACCCCAAGGTATTTTATATTATTTTTGGCTACTGTAAAGGGTGATGTTTCTTTGGTTTCTTTCTCAGCCCTTTTATCATTTGTATATAGGAGAGCTACTGATTTTTTTTTTTGCATTGATCTTGTGTCCTGCCACATTACCAAAGGAGTTTATCAGCTGTAGGAGTTCCATTGTAGAATTTTTGGGGTCACTTATGTATACTATCATATTGTTTGCAAATAGTGAAAGTTTGACCTCTTCCTTTCCAATTTTTATCTGGCAATGGGACTTTTTTTTGGGAGTCCAGTCTATGTGGTATTGTGTAAGGTTTTTGTATCTTCATAGTCATTTCCTTCTTTAGGTTGGGAAAGGTTTCTTCTATGATTTTGTTGAATATATTATCTGTGCCTTTGAACTGGTATTCTCCTTCTTCTGTCCCTATTATTCTTAAATTTGGTCTTTTTATGGTATCTCAGATTTCTTGGATGTTTTGTGTTATGGCATTGTTTGTTTTAATGTTTTCTTTGATGAATCTATTTCTTCTATTGTACCTTCAACACACAAGTACTGAAATTACAGGTGTAAGCCACCACACCCCACTACCCCATCTCTTCCCATGGCTCTGAAGTCCCTCTGGATCTCTGGGCTGCTTACCTTCTCTATGCCTCAATCTCCCCCCTTCCTGCCCACCTGTTGCCTGTCCAGTCCCTGGTAGGGGACGGCTGCCAGGACTCCCTGAGTGTTTCTATTCTTGGCCTGTGACATCCCAGGTACACCCTCAGCTGTGACCAAATATGGTTCTAAATGAGGAGCCTGTGGAGGGAAGGGTGCAGGCTTGCACAGATTCAGTGCTTCCTGTTGCCCTTAGGGCTGACTTAGTGCCCCTCTGACACCTCACTTCTAAGGAGAGCACCTTGGCCCTAACATGCCTGACCAGGCCTGTCCTAAAGCTGGTGGGTTCCTGGGGGTTCCCTGATGCCCATGGGTATGGAGGTCCATGCTGACCTTCAGGAGCCTGAGGCACAGGCCATGGGAGGGAGGTTGGTGGTATGGCTGACTGTGCAGCTGTTGCTGGCTGTGCTGACAGCTGAGGCTTAATTTAGCTGCAAGGCCAGGGTCTGGGCAGATAAGCTGTGGATAGGGACAGGACCCACCCCTATGGTGCCCCTTAAATTGCAGGGCTTGAGCTGGGGTTGGGGATGCAGACACCGAGGCCAGGTGAGAGGGTCCTGCTGCTGTGGTGGCCCACAAGGCACCTGGTGTCTCTCCACCTGTCTGCTTGCCTCTCCTGACTGGGCACTTTCTACCTTCCACATCCTCCAGCCTCATCCTTACCTCTCTCTGCCTGTGTCTTCCCCTTCATCTCTCTCTTCCTTCCTTCCCTCCCTCCCTCCCTCCCTCCCTCCCTCCCTCCCTCCCTCCCTCCCTCCCTTCCTTCCTTCCTTCCTTCCTTCCTTCCTTCCTTCCTTCCTTCCTTCCTGTCTCTCTCTTTGTCTCTGACTCTCTCTCTTCATCTCTGTGCCTGATTTTCCCTGTCCCCCTCCCTCCCTCTCTCTCTGCTTCTGTATCTCTCTCTCTGATTTTCTATCTCCTCTTATCTCTGCCTCTCTCCCTCTCTCTGGGTCTGTCAACCCAATACTCCCTCTATCTCTGATGTTCCTGTATGTGTCTGTCTCTCTCTTGACCTGATTTTCCTTCTCTCTGTATTTCTCTTTCCATGTCTGTCTTTGTCTCTATCATCTTTGCCTTTCTCTATCTCTCTCCATCTCTCTGCCTCTCTCTGATTCTCCCTCTATCTCTGCCTGCTTGTTTCCTACCCCTTCCTTCCCATCTCCTATTTTCGGGTCTCTCTTTTCTGGGGCCCAGGCCCTGTGTTCTTTCCTGAATAAAGCTGGTTCTGTCCTGGCTCCCTCTTCTCTGCCTCCATCTTTCTTCCTGCTCTGCCCCCACCCATGCCTAGCCCAGATCCTGGGTGAGGGGCTCAGACCTGGCAGCAGGGTCATTCCCTCCTGCCTCACAACAGGACAGAGGGGTGGAGAGCAGGGACTCAAGACAAGGGAGGCAGGAATGAAGGTCAGCCCAGATGGGGAACAGTGGGTCATGGAATGCAGAGGCTAGGCAGCACCCCACACCTGGCAGACCAGTTTCCCCTCCCCCTTGGCCAGGCTGTACCAGAGCCAGGAAAATGTGCTGTGGAATGTTCTGTATGGCAAATGTGTTGCTCTGATTGATTAGTAAATAAAACATTGATTGGCCAGTAGACAGGCAGGAGGAAGTATAGGAGGGACAAGGAGAAGAATTCTGGGAAGTGGAAGACTGAGTCAGAGACACTGCCAACTGCCACCATGACAAGCTGCATGTGAAGATGCCGGTAAGCCCCAAGCCACATGGCAAGGTGTAGATTTATAGAAATGGGTTAATTTAAGCTATAAGAACAGTTAGTAAGCATGGCCATACCGTTTGTAAGCAATATAAGTCTCTGTGTTTACTTGGTTGGGTCTGAGTGGCTGTGGGACTGGCGGGTGACAAAGATTTGTCCTGACTGTGGGCAAGGCAGGAAAACTCTAGCTACAACAATGCACCCTTGTCTCCTGTCCTGACAACTGGGGGCTCCTGTCTCCAGCTCCTGCAGAGAAGCCAGTGGTTTTCTGCTCTGCCCTAGGCAGGGGAGTGACCCTGAGGACCAGGCCTGGGGCATCTGCTATCTCCAGTCTCCTGCCTTCCCCACTAGGAATCTTGAGAGCACCTGCTGTCTATGAGGTCCCAGACTCTGGGCTCCTTTCCCTCCTGCACCCCCATTGTCATCTCTTATTCGTCTCCTCCCTTTCTGCTCTCCTGGGAGAAGGATGAACACACTTTGACCCCTACTGTATACCAGGCACTTCACTCACCCTCTCTTATCCCTTTACACCCTCCCCTCTCTCACCCCCTCTTCTCTCCTTTCTCTGTTTACTCTCTTCCAAGACAAAGAATACATTTATTGAGTACTGCTAGTATGCTTTCTCTCTCTTGTCCTCGAGTCCCCACTAACAATGGTCTCTGCCAGCCTCTGCTTCTTGCTTCTCTTCCTGGAGAATATGGGCATTTATTGGGCACCAGCAGTATGCTAAGCTTTTAATAAACACTTCCTTCCCTTTCCCTTCCTCCCTTCTGTCCTTTGCTTCCTACTGGCTCCCCCACACATACCCCAGGAAAAGGAAGCGGCACTAATTTAGCACTGACTGTGTACCAAGCAATCCACACCTGTGCCTCTCTTGGCTCTCTGTCTCTTCTTCTGCAGGGGAAGCTACAACTATTCCAGAAAGAGGGATGGGGTGCCCTTTGGGAGTACAGTGAGGGTAAGAATGCACCAGCACTCATCTCCAGGAACAAATGTGGAAACTAAGGCTGATGGGAAGAGGGTGCATCCCCTACAGCTGGCCTGGGTCCCCTACTCCCCTTTTTCCTCCTCCCAATGTGATTCCCACTCTGTGTCTCTCACACTCTCTGTCACATGCCATCTTCCTCTGACCGCTTCCTATCTCTGCCCATGTGATATGGCCCCACAAAGCTCCTCACATGCAATGCAGTACCTGATGCTTGGGCACTCCCATCATCACCCAACTCCGGTGCTGCAGCCTCCTCCCAGGCCAGCCATCTCTGTTTCCTTTTCCTCCTCTTCCTCCATGTCTTTGTCCTCCCCCTCCTCCTCCTTCCCCTCCTCCTCCGCCAATGTCTTCCTCTTCTCCTCCAGCTCTTTCTCTTCTTCCTCTCCATTGCCTTCTCCTCCTGTACCTCCATCTCCTTTCCTTCCTCCTTCTCTTCCTCCTCCATCTCCTCTGTTGCCTCTCTCCTCCTATTTCTTCCTCCTCCCCCTAATTCTTTTCCTCCTACCCCCTTGTCCTCTTCTGCTCCTTTTCCTCCTCCATCTTCTCTTCCTGCATCTCCTCCATCTCTTCCTTGTCTTTCTCCATCTAGTCTCTCCCCTTCTTTGTTTCATTCCCTCCCTCCATTTTCTCATGTCTCCTCCTTCCTTCTTCTTCCTCATGCTTCTCCTACTCCATTTTTCCTCTTCCTGTTTTATGTCTTCTTCCTCTGCCTCCAGCACCTTCTACTTCATCTACTTTTCCTCCTATTCATCTTCTTCCTCCATCTCTTTGTCTTCTATCTTCTGATGTTCCTCTTCCCTTTCTCTCCCTCCACCTCCTTCTCCTCCTCCATGGCCTCCTTTTCTTCCATCTCCTCATCTTCTTTCTCAGTGTCATCCTGGTACTCCTCCATATCCTTCACTTCCTCCTTTTCCACATCTTCTTTCTCTGCCTCTTCTTCTATCTTCTTCCTCTCTTCCTCCTTCCCTTTTATCTCCTCCTTCATCTTTCCTGATTTCTTCTCCATTTCCTTCAACTTCTATTCATCCTAATCTTCCATATCATCTTCTTCCATCTTCTCCACTATCTCTTCCTCCTTCTCCATCTCCTCCTCTTCCTAGTCTTCCTCTTGTGTCTCTTTTGATCCTCTTCTCCTCCATTTCCTGCTTCTTCTCCATCTCCTCCTAGCCTTTATCGGCTTCTTCCTCCATCTCTTCTCTTTCTGCTCCTTTACTTTCCCTCTCTCATCTTTTTACAGCTACTCCTCATTTTCTCCTTTCTCTTACATATTTTCTTATCCATCTCATCCTTTTCCTTCACCTCTTCATCTTCACTGGCTCCCCTTTTCCTCATCCTCCATCTCCTCCTCCAATTATGTCTCTTAATCCTCTGATTCCCAATTTACCACCCAGTCTTCTATAGTATCCCCTTCCTCCATCATTTCTTCCTCTGCCATCTCCTCCCTCTCTTCCTTCTCCTGTTTATTCAACACCTTCTCCTCATCTCATATACATCCTCTTCCTTTCTTCCTCCTCCTTCTCCAACTCATCTTCTATATCTATTTCCCTTCTTCCCTCTGCTTGCCCTCCATCTCCTTATCCTCCTTCATTTTCTTCTCTTCCTTCATCTCCATATTCTCCTATTTATCTACTTCCTCTTCTTCCTCTGTTTTCTTCTTTCTTCTTTCCTCCTCCATATCCCTCTCTTCCTTCTCTGCTTCTAATCCCCTTCATCATCTTTTCTTCTTTACCCTCTCTTACTTCATTCTAATCCTTCATTTCTCTTCTTCCCTCCTTTCCTCTTATTCTTCTTCCATCTTCTATCTTCCTCCATTCCCTTATCTTCCTCCTCTTCCATGGCCTTCTCTTCCACCCCTTCCCTTTCTTCCATATCCCATGTCATCTTCTGTACTCTTCTGTCATTTCCTCCTTCTGCCTCCTCTTTCTTTTCCTCCCAATTCTTTACCTCCTTCTCTCCTTTCCCTGGCCCTCTACCCTTTTACCTCTTCCTCTACATTCTTTCTTTCATCTTCTCCTTTTCTTTCATATTATTCTTCTCCTCATCATCATTTTCCTTCTCATGTTCTCTTTTCCTTTCCTCCATTTCCTAATCGTCTGTTCTTCTCTTCCTTCCCCTTCCCTTTCTTCCATCACTTTCTCCTCCTCTTCTTTTTCCTTGTCCCCTCCCTTTCTCCTTTCTCCTGTCTCCTCCTCTTTCTCTTCTCCTCCTGTTCCATCTCCTGTTTTTCCTTTTCCTGTTCTTTATCTTCTCCTCCTCTTCCTTTTCTCTTGCTCCATATCATTCTCTTTCTCCTTCTCTTTTCCTATACCCTCCAGCTCCTCTTCTATCTCCCTTACCTTCCTCATTCTTCTCCATCTCATACTTTCCCTCCTACTAACCAGTTTCTTATTTCATCTTTTTGTCCTCCTCCTCTTTGTCCATTTCCTTTTTTACTTTCTCCTTGTCCCTCTTTTCTTCCTCCCATTTTCACTACCTTTATCTATTCCTCGTCCCTTTATCTTCCTCTTCTAGCTCCCCATCTTTTCTTCCTCCCATCTTTCATTACCTTTTTCACTCCTCTCCTTTATCTTTCTCTTCTATCTTCTCCATCTTTTCTTCATCTCATCTTTCACTACCTTTATCTACTCCTCTTTCCCTTTATCTTCCTCTTCTATCTCTTCCTCCATTTTTCTTCTACCACTGTATCCTCCTTCATCTCCTCTTTTTGTCTTCTTCCATTTCTTCTATCTCTTTCTTCTCTTCCCCTTTTCTTTTTTCTCTATCTTCCCCTCATCATTGTCCTAACTCTTCATCTCCTCCTCCCCTTTTATTTCCTCTTCTTCATCCATCTTTCATATTTATCTCTTGCTCTTCCTTCTCCTATATCTCTTGTTTTTGTTTATCTCTTCCTGATCAATCTCCTAATTATATTCCATCTTCTCCTTTTCTTTATCTCCTATTTTTACATCCCTTCTTTCTCCATCTACTCCTTTACTTTCTTCTCCATCTCTTCTTCCTTCTGACTGTTCCTTTTCCTCCAACTCTTCCTCTTCCTCTTCCTTCTTCTCTTCTATTTTTCCTCATATTTCTCAATTTCCTCCTCCTCCATCTCCTCCTATCTCTTCCCCCTCTTTCATTGCCTCCACCTCACTTCTGTTGCTTCCTGCTCCATCTTCTCTTTCTCCAGGTCCTCCTCCATCTTCTCTCCCATTTCCTTCTCCTCCTCCATTTCCACTTCCTCCATCCTCTTATCATCTCTTTTTCTTTCCCCATCTCATCCTCCTCCTTCTTCTCCACCTCTCCTTTTCATCTCCTACCTACTCAATCTTCTATCTCTCCTCTATTTCTTCTTCTTCCGTACCTATTTTAATTTCATCCATCTCTGTCAGATGTTCCTCAATCTCTGTCTTCTGTCTGCATCCCTCACCCTTCCATCTCCTTTTTTTCATTCACCTTTCTCCTCTATCTCCTTTTCTTCATCCATCTCCTTTTCCTCCACCCCTTCCCTCTTCTCTAACTCCATGATCTCCTCACTCCTGTCCTCCTCCATCTCCCTTTCCATTTTCATCTCCATCTTTTTCAACATCCTCATTCATGCCTTCCTGCCCCTCCTCATCATTCTACTTTTCAACATTCTGTCTTCTTTCATCTCCTCCTCACCCTCCTCTCTTCCACCTGCTCCTCCATCACATCTTCTTTTCCTCCATCACCTTCTTCATCTCCTCCATGATCTCCCATCTGCACCTCTTCGTTATATGTTCCTCATCTCCATCTTATTCCCCACTTCTTCATCTTGTCTTTCTACTCTTCCTCCTTCATATCTTCCTTACCTTGCTTTTCCTTCCATCTCCTCCTCCATTTCCTTCCTCTTCTCTGACTTCCTTTTCTGCTTTCTCTCTTCTGTATCCCACTCCTCTACCTCATCCTTTGTCCTTTCCTTCATCTTCACCTCATTCATTTCTTCCATCTTTCCTTTGCCTCATCTTCTCCTCCTCTATTTTCTCTTCCTCCTTCATCTTTTTCCTACTCCTTCTGTCTCCTCCTGCTGCTCCATCTTCTCCTTCTCCATTTTGTCTTTTTCCTCATCCTCAACTGTCTCTTACTATTCTATCCATCTCCTCTTTTTTTCTGTGATCCCTTCATCTCCTCCTCTTCCATCACTTCCTCCTCCATTTCTTCTCCTTCATATCCTAACCCCCATATGTTCCTCTTGTATCTCTTCTTTGCTTATCTCCTCCATATCCTCCCCCTGTTTCTCTTCCCTCCTCCATCTTCTTCCTTTCTCCTATCATCTCCCACTTCTTCTGTTTCGTTCCTCTCATTTTCTCTCCCATCTCACCTATTTTTTACTTTTCCTCATCTGTTTTCATCCCCCTACTCTCCTTCTCCAACTCCTCCTTCTTCATCCATCTTCATCTCCTTCACATCTGCCTCCACCTCTGTCTTTCCCTGCCTTCATTTTCTCCCTTTTCCATTTCACTTTCTCTCTTGCTCCTGCACTTCCTTCCGCTCTTTTTGATCACGTCTTCTCTTCTTCTCTTCTTTGCTTCCTCTTTCTTCTTCTCTCCTATCCTTTTGTCATTTACGATCCACCCTCCTCCCCTCCCTCTTCTTCAACTTCCTCTTTCTCCTTTTATGACTTCTCCACTTCCTCATTGCTCATCCTCCTTCTTCTACCCCTCTTCTTCCTCCATTGTCTTCCCCATTTCCACTTTTTCCACTTTATGTCCCACCACTTCTTCCTCCTCTTTCTGCTCCCTTTTTTCCCTCTTGCATCCTTTCTCTTCCTACTCTTCATCCTCTTGTCTTCCCCTCACTTTCTCCTTTTCCTGCATTTCCTTATTCTAGTCCTATGGCTCCTTCTCTTCTTCGCCCTCCGTCTTTCTCCTTTTTCTTCCTCCTCTCCATCATCATGCCTTTCCTCTCTTCTCTTCCTTTCTTTCCTCTGCCTCTTCACTTTCCTTTTTCTTCCCCACCATGTTCTTGACATTTTCTAAAATCCTCCTCGTCCTCCCTCCTCAGCTCTCTTCCTGTACTCTTCTTCCTTCCTCAGCTCTCTTCCTGTCCTCTTCCTCCCTCCTCAGCCCTCTTCTTGTCCTCTTCCTCCCTCCTCAGCTCTCTTCTTGTCCTCTTCCTCCTTCCTCAGCCCTCTTCCTGTCCTCTTCCTCCCTCCTCATCTCTCTTCCTGTCTTCTTCCTCCTTCCTCAGCCCTCTTCTTGTCCTCTTCCTTCCTCCTCGGCCCTCTTCTTGTCCTCTTCCTCCCTCCTCAGCTCTCTTCTTGTCCTCTTCCTCCTTCCTCAGCTCTCTTCCTGTCCCCTTCCTCCCTCCTCATCTCTCTTCCTGCCTTCTTCCTCCCTCCTCAGCCCTCTTCTTGTCCTCTTCCTCCCTCCTCAGCCTTCTTCCTGTCCTCTTCCTCCCTCCTCATCTCTCTTCCTGTCCTCTTCCTCCCTCCTCAGCTCTCTTCTTGTCCTCTTCCTCCTTCCTCAGCCCTCTTCTTGTCCTCTTCCTCCCTCCTCATCTCTCTTCCTGTCCTCTTCCTCCTTGTTCAACTCTCTTCTTGTCCTCTTCCTCCTTCTTCAGCCCTCTTCTTGTCCTCTTCCTCCCTCCTCAGCTCTCTTCTTGTCCTCTTCCTCCTTCTTCAGCTCTCTTCTTGTCTTCTTCCTCCTTCTTCAGCTCTCTTCTTGTCCTCTTCCTCCTGTGATCTCTTTCACCTTTCTTCTCCTACTTTTCTTTCTCCTCCCCTTCCACTTTCTCATCTCCCTATATCATTTTATATCTCACTATATCTGCTTTCTCTCCTGCTCTTCTTTTGTCTTCTTTTAATCTTCCTCTCATTCCCTATTCTACTACTCTTTATCATCCTAGTCACTCTCCTCCACTTCCAAATATTTTCTCTTCCCTTCTCCTCTAACTCCTATCTCCTTTCTAGTTCATTCCCCTATTCCTAATCTTTCCTTCTGTATAACCCCTTCCTCATCCTCTCTACTTCTATTTCTCTCTTCCTACTTGCCCTCATCTGCAAGCTCCACTTCTTCCTTCTTATCCTGTGTCTCTTGTTCTTCCTTCTTCCTTCATTACTTTCTCATCCTTCTACTAGTCCTAGTCTCTACTTTTCTTCCTCCTCATCCTTATTCCTTTCCTTCCGCTCCCTCTTCCTCCATGTCCCCCTCTCCTTTTTATTTCCTTTGTGTTCTGGCCTCACTTCATCTCCTACTCCTTGATTTCTCTTTTATATTCTGCCTTCTATCTTCTCATCTACTTCTGCACAACCTCTCTGCATCATCCCTTGTAGAAGTAACTGACTTATTCAATAAGAAACACAGAACCAATGCAAAGATGAAAGCCCAAACGGTCAGAGCTAAGAGCCTTACCCTTTACTCTGCAGCTATCCTCTTCAGCCAAGAGAATTACTTCCTGTGTGTTTGTCTTTATAAAGACTTTCTGTTCTGCCTTCTCATTGGTTGTAAACTCAACCACATGACCACCTCATCACTGCCTGTCTGTACAGACCTCCAGGTCTTCTATGGTTGGTATTGAGATTAAAGGTGTGTGTCTCCATGCTGGCTGTATCCTTGAACACACAGAGATCCACCTAGCTCTGCCTCCCAAGAGCTGGGATTAAAGGCATGCACCACGACCGCCCAGCTTGCTATTAGCTTCCTGCCTGCTGGCCTGCAACTGGGGCTGCAATTGGTGGGGGTTTGGGGACACAGGTTTTGCCCATAGGACTAAAGCCTAGAGGCTGGGGTGATCAGCTAGGAGAATAGACTCACCTCTTGGTCCAATCAGAGCTGGTAGAGTCTGTGTCTCATGGAGCAGCTGTGGTCTGGGAGGATGGGTGAGTTTGGGGGATGGAGTGGGACTTGTAGGTTACAGGGTCTGGGGTGGTGGTGGTAGTCAGACTTGCCTGTAGAAGTCCTCCCTGCTGGCCTGCAACTGCGGCTGAAATGGGTAGGGGTTGAAAGATCATAATTTTTATATGTTTATTTTTATATCTTGCTTCTTTGCTGAAAATGCTTATTTGTTCCAAGCATTTCCTAGTATAGTTTATGAAACCTCTTATATATAGATTGTGTTATCTGTGAGTAGGGGCAGACTCTTCCCTTTCTGTTTATATCCCTTTTTTCTTTCACTCTGACTGTTCTAAGACTTCAAGTGCTATATTGATAAAGGTGGAAAATGTAGGCACTTTGTCAAAGTGCTGATTTTTTTCCTTAGTGTAGTAGTGGCTATACTTTTGTAGCCTTTATTATGTTGAGGTATGTTCCTTTTATTTCAAGGATCTTCAGCGTTTTGTTTTTTAAAATCATAATTGGTTGTTGGACTTTGTCAAAGGACCCTTCTGAATCTTTTGATATGGTCATGTGGTTTCTATCCTTGAGTTGATTTATGTGATATTTTACATTTGTTGTTTTACCTATGTTGAACCAACTTTGTGCATTTGGAAGAAGCCAACTTGATAATGGTGGATGATGATTTTGATATTTCATTTGGTTTGCCAGTTTATTGAGAATTTTTGTTTCCATGTTCATTAGGAAGACTGGCCAAAATTTTTTTGTTTATTTTTTTAAGACAGGGTTTCCCTATGTATCCTTGATTGTCATGGAACTCACTCTGTAGACTCTAAATCTCTCATAGAGATCTACCTGTCTCTTCCTTATAAGTGCTGGGATTAAAAGTGTGTACCACCATAGCCTGGATGAATGAATTTGCTTAGTGTTATTACTGGTTTTCTAATCAAGATGCAACTGGTTTTAACAGACAGATTTGGGCCTCATGATTGTTCAGCAAGCATTCTTAATCATAGATTATCTCTCCAGCCCCTCAAGACACATAATTTTAAAAAGTCTGTCTGCTGGGTGGCAGTGGCATACACCTTTAATCCAGTACTTGGGAGGCAGAGCCAGGTAGATCTCTGTGAGTTTGAGGCCAGCTTAGTCTACAGAGTAAGATCCAGGACAGAGGCACCAAAACTACGTGAGGAAACTTGTCTTGAAAAACCAAAAAACAAAACAAAACAAAACAAAACAAAACAAAACAAAACAAAAAACAAAAAACAAAAAACAAACCAAACAAACAAACAAACAAAAACCAAAACCAAAACAAAAAAACAAAAGAGCCTCTCACTGAGTCAGAGGCTTGCCAGCTCTAGATCCTCAATGAACTATACTTTTGGGAAATTCAAAGCAATAATTTATGTGAATATGTGAGTCATGTGAGTATGTGTTGAGATCAGGCAAACAGAATGTCTAGACTGCAGGGAAGAATCTTTGCATCACAACCCTGCAATTCAGTAAGGTAGAAACCTGGGCAGAGACAGAATCTTCATGGAAACACATTCAGGTTCTCAGTGATGTGCGAAGGACTACCTAGAAGCAGAACTGACATTCACAAACAGTTCCTGAAGGCCCATCTTGTGATGACATTGTATCTGTGACCTATCTCATGAAGGACTGTTCACCAATGGGACCAGTATCTATGACCTGATCTTAATCCCACAGAAACTACTCATAGGCAAGAAAGGCATTTGCAGTCTATTCCCTGAAGGACCATCAAGTGACAGGACCTGCATGTGTGACTTGGCTTCACAAAAGGCTACCCAGGGCTGCAACAGGTATCTGGGAGCCTGAGATGGACATCTAGGCTGCAAGAAACAATCCACAACTGAGATTCTATACTTTCATTCAACTCCCTCTCCTCCAAATTGATTCCTCCTTTATTTATGATCCAATGTCAATTCAGTATGCTAGCTCTGTTCTTCTCATCTCTCTGCTATAGTATGGCTTAACAGGATTACCTCATTGCCATTTTCCAGTTAGATTACTTGGTTCTGGTAGCCATGGCAACTAACAGAACAGAAAAGTATAGCAATAGCTCGGTTTAAGGTGATGGTAATGGAATTATTAACACTCCATTGGCTGTCTTCTTCTATGTGGTATGAATGTTGTACTTTCTTGATGAAGTTCATTGACTAGAGCATGATTTGCAGTCACTAAGACTAGCATGTATGGGACAGTATTGCTGGAAAGCCATCTATGAAGTTGTATAGTGGCTGATGCCAATCAAAGTAAGACATGCAACTGAAGCTGAGATGGCTGACCAGCAAGAATTTGCTCTGTAAGGAAGGAATTAAAGAAAGAGACTTGTGGCTAGTGTCTTCCATGTTATCTTCTCAAGAGATGAGTAATTGGATAAGAAAGAGGACGAGACACAGGTGTTCACTTGATGTTTCATTCATACTGCTGAAAGCAGGAAGGGAAAGAGAATCCAAACTAGATTGGTATTAAAGAGCCCATCCTGG
The DNA here is from genome assembly GCF_049852395.1 of Peromyscus maniculatus bairdii. NCBI lineage: Eukaryota > Metazoa > Chordata > Mammalia > Rodentia > Cricetidae > Peromyscus > Peromyscus maniculatus. The sequence continues at coordinate 39,943,065 of NC_134852.1, forward strand.
GATCCCAGTACTTGGAATGTATAAGAACAAGGTAAAGGTGATGGAGGATACTCCTCCTGTCTGATGCTGAACACAGGGAACGGAAAAAACAACCATGGTTCGTCATTCAGATGGAAGACTTTATTAATTGCCCGGTGAAGCCTGGAGAGATAGCCTAGTAGGTAGAAGCTGCTACTGATTTTGCAGAGGACTCAAGTTTGGCTTCCAGCTTCCATACAGTAGCTCACAGTCATCTGTAACTCCAGTTTCAAGATTCTTGCCCCCTCTTCTGGCCTCAATGGGCATTGCAACCATGTGAAGTACATACAGACATGCAGACTTGTGTATGTAAAATTAAAAATACCCAAACAGTGAGGCATGAAATATTTTTTCAAATTTCCACAGATAATTCTGAGTTCATGTTTCTGTTTGTAAAAGCCAAGCTTTTGAGGTAAAATCTATCTCAATCATTCTGTGTATTTGCTGATAGAGTACTTCTGCACGATTGTGGTTTTTTAAAATTAACGTATAATATCTGTGTCTGTGTTGTGCAGACTAGTTGCCACATTAACTTTACATAAGATAGAGTCATCTGATAGGAGGCAACATTAGAGAAAATGAAAGTTGAGCTATAGTCAGGAAAATGAACAGGGCATATTTGAAATTTTTGATTTATGGGAGAGGGCCAAACCTACTGCAGATGCAGGCATGTCTGGGCTGGTGGCTCTGGGTTTTATAAGAAAGCCTATTGAACAAGCCAGTAAGCAATTCTCCTCCATGGTCTCTGCATCAGCTTCTGCTTCCAGGTTCCTGCCTTTAGTTCCTGCCTCAATTTCCTTCAATCATGGACCATGATATGGAATTGTAAGTGTAACGCTCCTCCTAAATTGTTTTTCATCCTTGTGTCTCATCCCAGCAATGGAAACCATAAGTAAGACATGGATGTTCCACATTTCACCATAACACACACACACACACACACACACACACACACACACACACACACACACCAAAAACCAAATGGCTAGGTGCGTGAAACCATGATAATCAGGAAGTATTTATCTGACTCTGAAATGATTGAGTTAGGATAGATTTTTGTTTTTGCTTTTTGTTGCTTCCTTCCAAATTCCCTTTTTTTTGTGTGTGTGGAAATTGCTGAGGATAGCACATCCCAAGTTCAATGGATATGCTTTTCCTTGGGAAGAACATCTTCATCATGGTATCTCCCCTGCCAGCTAAGTATGAAGGGGAAAGGATTTAAAGCAGGAAATGAAATGCTCTCTTACATCTTAGGTGGTGAGGTTGTGAAATACAGGGACTAGATGGAATCAATTTGGATGTGGTGGCAACGTAACATCTCCAAAATTACTCTTTCCACAATAATGCCCTCTACTGATAATAACAAAGATGAAATCTCAGACAAAGAAAACAAAAGAATGCTTCTAAGTATGTCTAAAGAACTCAAAGGACACAAATAACTTCTGAGTGTATTCCAAGGTACACAGAAGGAAGCTAATAGAGGATATGAAAATGTAATTCAATAAAGAGAAATACTGAGTAACAACCAAAACAACCACAAAGCTCCTGGGAAAGCTTCAGCAGAATAATGAATCAGGGAGATCACTGTATCAGGGCCTGAGGACAGGGGAGGAAGTGAGACTTGCAGACCATGGTGAAGATAAGTAGGCGGGATGATAAACAGAACACTTGGGTTCCATGGGATGGGAAAGCAGAAAGTTTGAGGTCTATAAGTTGGTACAAACAGGACATTTGAGGTCTGTGTGATGATATGAAACACCCACTGTCTTAGTTAAGCTTTTGTTAACTCTGCACAAGTGAGAGTAATTGAGGAAGAGAACCCTCAATTGAGATTTCTTAGGCAAGTCTATGGGGATATTTTCTTGATTAATGATTGATGTGGGAGGGACCAGCTCATTATGGGCATTGCCACCCCTTGGCTGGTAGTCCTGGATGCTGTAATAACGCTCATTGGGTAAGCTAGTAAGCAGCATTGCTGCATGGTCTCTGCTTCAGTTCCTCCCTCCAGGTTCCTTCTTGGAGTTCCTTTGCTCTGGCTTTTTTCAATGATGCACTGTGAGCTGTAAGATGAAGTAAGTCCCTTTCTCCCCAAGTTGCTGTGGTCATTGTCTTAGTTAGGGTAACTCTGGCTATGATGAAACATTGTGACCAAAAGCAGGTTGTGGAGGGAAGGGTTTATTTGGCTTACACTTCCATATCATAGTTCATCATTAAAGGAAGTCAGACCAGGAACATGGAAGATCCTCCTCTCAGATGACATTAGCTTGAGTCAGATTGAGATAAAACTAGTCAACTTAATTGACCCCTTGTCTTGACACACAAACACATCAGTTTAAAGTTATAACTTTTTCTTTCTTATTCATCCCCAAGATCTCACATGAACATTAATGTCACAGTATAAAATATTCCAAGTTTTAAGAATGCCTTGGTTCTTTAAAACTTCAAAAGAGTTTTTCTTTTAGAAATTTTAGAATCCCAATTTTCTTTTAGAATCCAAATTCTTTGTAAAACTCCAGCATCTCTTTACAATTTTAAAGTCTCAACTGTGGGCTCCTGTAAAATAAAAAAATAATTATTACTCTTTTACTTTAAGAGAGAAGACCTAGGGCACAGTGACAACCAGGCCAAAGCCAATCAAACTAACTATGTAAATACCACAATATCCATTGTCTGGGATCTAATGATGGTCTTCTGGGGTTCTCCCAAAAGGCTTGTGTCACTTCTCTGGCTCTGCCATCTGCATCATACATAGCTTGTCTTCTAAGCTCAGGCTAGCTCTATTGAACCACTGCTGCTGTTTTTGGTGGTGGTATCATGGTACTGATATCTAAAATACTGGTGTCTTCTGCTGCAAGTGGGCTGCACTTTCTCCCATAGCTTCTCCTGGGCTCTCTTCATGGTACACGGCCTCAACTTTTCTCCATGACCCCTTCATGCCTTTAAAACCAGTACCTCCCAGGAGACTCTTACACTAACGTTTGGCTGCCAGCATGAGGTTCAACCTTGTTTGTCTCTAGAACACAGCTTCTGTGTGCTGACTCTGAGGAAACACTTACCCAGAGATTTCACCTCAATGGTGCAATCACTGATAATTTCTCAGCTCCAGATAACCAGCATCAATTCTTCTAGGAAAGTGAAAGTTTTACATTAGTGGTTCTGGTCTTTTGTTAATCATAGCTGATTCTTCAGTTCTAGCTGACCAGACATCACAGATTCTTCATACAAAGGAGCTGGAAAAGTCTTTATTTCCCTCTGAAACTTCACAAGCCAGGACTCCATTGTTTGTACTGCTCTCAACATTCTTATTTTCCAAGTTCCCATAGAACAGCCAACTGTGCCCTGAATATTTAAAGGCTTTTCTAGCCCAGAGTTCCAGAGTCACTCTACATTCCTTTCTAAAACAACAAGGTCATATCTATCACAGCAATACCCGCATGATCTTGGTACCAGTTTCTGTCTTTGTTACGGTTATGATTGTGATGCTGAACCATGACTAAAAGCAGGTCAGAGTGGAAAGGGATTATTTGGCTCACACTTCCACATCATAGTCCATCATTGAAGGAAGTCAGGGAAGGTCTTGGAAGCAGGAGCTGAAGCAGAGGCTGCAGAGGAGTGCTACTTACTGGCTTGCTCCTCATATATTGCTCAGTCTGCTCTCTAGTAAATTGCAGGACTACCAGCCCAGGCATGGCCCTATCCACAGTGGGCTGTGCACTCCTCCATCCATCACTAGTGAAGAAAATGCCGTACAGCTTGCCTACAGCCTGATCTTATGGAGGCATTTTCTTTCTTTTGCTTTCTTGGAATCAATGTTTTAATTGATTTTTAATATTTTGAAGACATAAATGAATTCAGCACATTCATTAACAATATGCCAAAAGGAAGGATGTTTGAATAACTAAACATGGAAGCACTTTCTTAATTGAGGTCCCCTCATTTCAGATGTCTTTAGCTTGTGTCAAATTGACAGAAAACTATCCAGTACAGTCATGGTCTTTATCACACCAATAGAAACCAAACTAAGACCCCAACTCTATAAATCATGAGCATGGAAAAGAGGCAAGAATTCTGTTTTAAATGCATTTTCAATAAACTCATAACAAACTGTCTCAAATCTAGGGGAAGATATACCAGTTTATGCACAGAATGTATTTATTACTATGACTATCAAAGAGATAAATGCAATGAAAGTTCTCCCCAGGTAACCATATATTCAAAATACTAACTATATGAAACATGTGACATAGGAATATGCAAGAGAGAAATACCAAGTGGTGTATAATGGGAAACCCATAAGAAGAACATAAAATTGAAAAGTCTGGTGGGATAGGAATAACATATTTCATAGTCTGGAAGACAACTTGTGACCTATTGAACTGTAGCTAGCAAGACTCTTCCATAACTGAAGCAGAAAGAAAACCTTTCCATTATAGAAACTGGCAAGTCATTCATGGTCAATAAACTAACAACATAGAAGATACTAGAAGGCCCAAAACTGTGCCATACTTATGATGGCAAGAATTAATATTGTGAGAATGGCTATCAAGTCAGTCTGTAAGTTGAACAGTTATCTCCACCAAAATCCAAATACAAGTCTTTCCAGGTATAGGAAAAAACTCTGAACAGTATGGACCCACAAAGTCCCACAGAAAACTTAATTAATACTGGGCAAAAACATTAATGCTGGTGATATTGCCAGTCCTGACATGAAGTAATATTACAGAGCAACAGTAACAAAATCAGGATAGCACTGGCAGAAAAACAGACACATCCATTAATGGTGTGTACAGGACTGAGATATAAACCCGCACAGCTACCGAGAACTGTTTTTGGACAAAATACCATGAATAGGCCATGCAGAAAAAACATAATCACAGTTTTTGCTAGGAAAAGTGTATGCTCACTTGTAGGAGAATAAAACTAGATTCCTATCTCTTACCCTGTATTAAACTCAAGTCCAAATGCTCCTAAGAATTTAATGCAATGCTTGAAACTATTAGAGAAAAAAGTAAACACTTTTAATACAGAACCAGACAATGACTGATAATAGCCTCTGGCATTTAGGAGGTGATGCCTACTGTTGACAAGTGGAACCTCATAAAATCAAAAAGCTTCTTCCAAGCAAGAGAAACAATGAGGAGCCAGCCCATAGAATGGAAGAAAGTCTTTAGCTGTCTACATCTGATAGAGGATTACTATCTAGAGTGCAAGGAACTAAAATGTTAACAGAAAACATCCCAGTTAATAACTCATGAATTAAAAGATAGTTCACAAAAGATGGAATTCACCAGGCGGTGGTAGCACATGCCTTTAATCCCAGCACTCAGGAGGTAGATCAGCAGGAAGATCTCTGTGAGTTCAAGGCCAGCCTGGTCTACAAAGCAAGTACCAGGAAAGGCACAAAGCTACACAGAGAAACCCTGTCTTGAAAACAAACAAAAAAACAAAAACAACAAACAAACAAAAAGATGGAATTCACCTGGCCAACACACACACACACACACACACACACACACACACACACACACACACACACACAAATATGTTCAACCTCACTGGTTGTCAGGGAAGTCTAAATTAAGATTACATTGAGATTCTTTTCACTTGAGTTAGAATGACACTAATTAAGACAAGAACTGACAAACAGTGTCAAGAACAAAAAGTGAAGAAAAACATATGCCACTGATGAGGATATAAGCCATTACACCAGGTACAGGGGTTATAACACGCGCACATATCAGCACAATGGACACCGGTTGGAGGCATCCTTCTGACCTCAGAACCCAGCATGTAGGCCCCAACACCTGCAGAAATGGGAACAAAGACCTAATCCATGAAAGACAAAGTCATTAGCTCCAGGATCCAGGAAAGCCCATCAATGTACTAGCCTTGCCTATTTGTGGCTTCTGTAGTTCTGCTTCTTGCTAACTGTTCTTGCTCACTAAAGCATGTCAACCCAGGACATAGTTTTTGTGCTTAAAAGACCAGAGGCAGTGAGGCTTGGGGCTGCATGATTTGTGCAAGTTTCCCATGCAGCTGCTGGCCAGAAATACAGACTTTCTATTCAGCCATAAGAGTGTTCACATGTGCTCATTTCTAGAATCGCCACACAACAGAATCACAATGGAGGTTCTTAAAAAAAATTAATAGGCTTTGCAACAGTCCACAGCAGCAACATTAGGGAAATAGCCTGAGTGTCAAAAACAGAGAAAGGTATAAAGAAAATGTGATGTATTAACACAGTGGAAAATTATTAATTCATAAAATAGATGAAACTATGCTTTGTGAAGGAAAAAATCTGTGCAGATTATCATATAAATTAACCAGGCTTGGGAAACTGTCCATGTTTTCTTTCATGTGTGGTTCCTAGATTATATTTATATAAATGAAATCCTATGTTTGTGTTTCATGAGATTAGAGGCATAGTTCTGTAGCAGCAAAATGATGTCTCAGTTCTGTGGGGAGAGGTGAGAAATGGTCAGACTGTGGTCAAAGAGGAAGTGTGCTCGATACTCAGTCGGTGCTTCAAGACATACCATGTCCTGTGAATGAAAAACTCCAGGATAATAATATTAATACAACTAGAGCATTTAACTGATTTAATATTTAAAAAGCATTTTGTGAGTTTTAATTCATATAGAATATGATATTGTACTTGGAATATGTAAAAATTAAATTATCAAAGTTAAGATAAATATTGAAAGACACTTTATTCACAGATGAAATAACAGACTTAAGACATTTTAGGAGTTTTACTAAGTACTCAAATATATGTGAATATAGACACTTTGTATATCCAGTCAATATCTACATAGTCATCTGTATTACTACATTTGGACATATGTATCTATAAATTTCATTTAAGTTGTTATACACCTGGTATACATGTGTATTGGTATTTATATCTCTTCTTATCCACATTGAAAAGCATTTTGCTCTGAAAACCTGGCCTGCTCTTACACTGCATAGTCATAATATCTGGAAATTTCCATGTCCTTCTCCCTCTGAAGGAAGAGCTGCAGTTTTCCCAGAGAGGTGTACTTGGCGGCATTCTCTCTCTCCTGTTGAGCCCGCCTCTTCATGACCTCCCTCTCTGGCCTCTGCTCTTCTGTGATGGGCTGTGAGATGACTGGCCCTGGAATGTCAACTTTCCTCCATGGAATTGGTTGGCGGCTGAAGTCTTGCAGTAGATGTTGGATTTGAGGTTTGGGAGGTGATGGGGCCTTGTTCTTGTCAGCAGTGGCAAGCTCCCTCTGTAGTGAAGGGTGAGAGGATGCCCTGTAGGATACTGGCCTACAGACAGCTGGCTGAGGCCCAGTGCAATACTGGATGGGGTTGGTTATGTTATCTCGTGTGGCACTGGTAGCAATTGGCAGAACTGGCTTTTCAGAGGCCATCAAAAAAGTGCTGGCAGGAGCTGGTTTAGATGGCTTGAGTGTGGTAGACTGAGCTGAGTCAGAATGAGGTCTCACAGGGTACACTACAGGGGCCCTGTGTGAAGCCAGGGAGAGAGGCTTTGTAGAAATAGGTCCTGCTTGAGGCTTGTCCAGGACTGGAAAAGGCAAAGGTACTAACTTGACCTTGCCAGGTGGGGGCAGCTTATACTGGGATGGAGATGGACGACACTCCCTGTAAGCATTTCTCTCTGTTCTCTGAGCATTGCTTGGGGTTTTACCAGGGCCTCGGCCATTACATGCTACATCCAGAATTGATGTGGTGGCTGGGCCTGCCCTGGGATCTTTGTTGCTGCTGAAGTTTAGCCGAGCCCGGGAGGAAGAGATGCCAGTTTTCTTCTCACTCTTCTTCCCCAGTGGGTGAAAGACTTGCAGGGATTCTAGCATGTGCATGCCAAGGTGAGTTCGAGGCTTTTTAAAGCTGTTGTGGCTGAGCTCAGGTGGATTCCCCTTCCTCTTGTTCTTTGGCATGGTGGTGTTTTAGTCTGCCTTGACTCTGTTCCTTGACTGCTTGAGCTCCTCTGTTTTCTTGCAGTTGTTTTCTCTGGATCTCTTGGTCTTGTCTTGCCCCTGAGCCCTTGCTCTGCTGGGCATGCTGGGTGTGGCTTTCTGGGCTTTGTCATCCAAGTTCTTAGGCATGTTGTCAATAGTCCCTTCACTGGACCCAGCACTACCCACAGCCTCTTCTTCCTTCACCCGGTCCTGGAGCTAGATTCTGGCCTGAGGAGACCCATCTAACATCTCAGAGGCTTTCTGGCCATTCTATCTCACTTGGTGCACGGGTTCACTGATGTTGCTGGAGCTTTCCTGGACCTGATCCCTGCTGATATCTTTGGATTGGGTTGCTGTGGGATCTTGGAATGGGTTCCTATCAGTGATTGAGTTGAAGAGTCGGGGAAGGTGAATATCTCCCACCAGTGTAGTCATGTCTGCAAAGTCCATGCTGGAGCCCATCACACTCTGCATCACCCCAGGCTCATCCTGACCAAGGCTGCTGCTTCCCAAGGTGGCATTATCAGGAGAAAGCTTCTGTTTTAGGATCCCTGAATCAGTGTAGTTCAGGGCCTGCTGCATGTTGGCATGTGCTAAAGGAAGAAGTGATGGGTCTTGGTTTTCTTTTATGCCCTCATAGGCATCCAGAGGAGTTGATAGATCATCTGTCATCAAATCCAAGTCATTATTGTCTGTTTGTTCCAAGATTGGAGCAGGAGGCTAGGGCAGGAATTCTGAAGGACTGTCTATGGGGGCAGTTAATGACCAGTCCCCATGGACAGGTGGTGACTTCTGGACATCCTGTGTGCAGGCATTGCAGAGGTCTGGACTCTGCAGCAGACAGAGTGTCTGGCCTGCAGCTGTCAATCCCAGGGCCGTCTCCATTTTCACCACTGAAAAAGAGTTAAGGAACAAGTCAGTGCCTGGTAAGTGAGGTGCTCCCCACTTTTCAGTGCTCCTCAGTACTCAGACCCCTACAGCAGTGGGGAAGGCATTCCTGTGAGCTCTGCTTGAGTAGCACAGGCAGCACCTCTGTTGGGAGACTTGTGACCACTCTCTTATTTCTAGTAACCATGTGATATCATGATTACTCAGATGTTTGTGTTTTCCTCAGTGTTTGTGTGCCATGTGCATGCATAACGATCTTGGAGAGGTGACAGAATTCCCTTGGGGTGTGGTTCTCCCTTTCCTTTCCCTTTGTCTTTGAAAGAGTGACCCTCATTTCTATGGAAATTTGCTATCAGGTAGGTTGTCTGGTCCACAATTTTCAAGAACTTACACTTGTCTTGCAACTCTTGGCATTAATCAAATGCCCCAGTTGCCTGACTTTCTAAATGGGTTCAGGTATCCAAACCCAGTTCCTCACTCCTGAAAAGCAATCTTTTCTACAACCCTGGATTTCCTCCAGCTCTGCATTTCACTATCTGTTATTATTTGTCAATTGGTTTAAGAAGGTTAAGTCTTTAGCTTGGGTTCTCTTTGTAGTTTAGAACATATCCTAGTGATCATTCCTAGCCTTGGCTCACCTCTGAATAACCATAACAATAGAAAAGGAGAGGGAGAGAAGGGGGGAGGAAGGGAGAGAGAGAGAGAGGAAGAGAGAGAGAGAGAGAGAGAGAGAGAGAGAGAGAGAGAGAGAGAGAGAGAGGAGAGAAAAGCTTTGCCCAACTTAGCAGTTGTACACTGGTATACTGGGTATACTGGACTCTTAATGCACTTATCCTTCAAAGATTACGGCAGCGCCAGCCATTCTGGGACTCTGGGAGTAATACTTCCTCCAGGACAGATTTGGAGTTGCACTGCTCTACAGTCAGAATTCAACACACACAAAATAAAATGTTACCAAACAGAGAGGCCTTGGTGTCCTCTACAGCCTTGAGCAATAGATTACAAAAGTAGTGATTATAGTGCATGGAACTGATTTGCTAGTTCAGTAGAGTGTGTCTGAGATATGTTTCATAGACATTCTTAATGGAGGATGGATGTCACTCATTGCCCTGCATTGTCACTCATCATAGAGACTGAAGATGGGGATGGTGAGCCAGGCCAAGGCTGAGCTCTCAGGACTCCCATTTTTCCTCCCTGAGGACATCCACTCCTGAAAGTTTGAGCTGTGTCTGCTTTGAGTGCTGATCTCAGTCCTCCCTCCTGGCTCTACTCACCTTGAAGACTGGTGTCTGGCATTTCTTGAGCAGGTGTGGGATAGTAGATGGCAGAGGTGGAGAAGGGTGTTTGGACATTCATTGACTGAATCTCCTTTGGCATCATCACCATCACTGGTTGCAGGGCAGAGGCCTGACCACCAGAGGAGGACACAGAGCCACAGGCCTGCAGGCACTGCCCGAGTTCTCTAGCCATCTGAGGGCGCAGGCTATTCAGGTCATAGTAATAGACCTGGCCGCCTTCTTGGGAGGAAGGTGCCATGCTGTATCCTTGATTTGGCAACTGTGGTGGTGTGGCCTGAACAAGGCTGGATAGGAGAAGACTATGGCATTGGAATCTAAAATATTATCACCCTGGACTGTCCTAGAGAAGGAGGAGAATGTGGTATTGTGGTCAATGACAGTTATAGTAAAGTCCCGAGTGCAGTTTCCCTCCTGTTAGTTCTTCCTGTGGGATCCCACTGGAGAACACCTGGATAGGAGAGTGCTGAGGCAGTGCTCTGGCCCTGGTCAGTCAGTGCAGTCACCATGGTTTTGCCAGCTGGTAGGTAGGGGTAGGCACTGTTAATGAGCTGCTGGCAACAAGTGCTAGAGTCTGATGGCAGGAGTCATGCTGCACTCACAGCTGTGGTGGAGACCCTGTAGAAGTTGCACACATTTCCTGCTATGGGCATGGCATTCCTCAGCATAGGCGCAGAGGGTTGCAGAGCACATTCTGTCCCAAAGAAAGGTGCACTTTGAAAATTTTCTGTATAAAGCCAGAGGAAAATGAGAAGAATGGTGAGAGGGAATCTGTGTGGCTTCCCCGTGTGGGGCTTTGTTTTCTGCAGTGTGGGAAAGTCTGAGACCTATTTTCCCTCACATATCCCAAACAAATGGTTCAGAATGGTTCTTGGTAATGGATAGGATGACACTCATTTGATTAGCTGCCTGTTCTAACTGTGCTGGCATGGACTTCCTAGGTGATCCATGTTGACCCTTGCTGTGACCTAGACAACAGCCTTCTTTACCCTGCTTTGTCTTGTTCTGATTCCTGCTGTGGCACTGCCTCACATCTGTGTCCCAGAGCAGAAGTGTTTAAAGTAGGAGAACCTTAGCTTCTCATGCTTGTACCTTTGTCCTGTTGTGTGCAGATCTTTCTCTATGTAGACAGAGAGAGTCTCCACCCAGATCAGTCTGGCCTTGAAATCACACAGCCTGGCCTGCCTCTGCCTCAGACTGCAGTACTTCCTTGCCATGTCTACCAGATTTGTCTCTATTCTGAGCTTTCTTACAATAATGATGTATCAGGAATTTCATAGATAAGCACTGCATTTAAGCTAAGAATCTCTTTCTCCTCTTAACTCCTACTGTTCCCGTCCCATGCCTTCTATAATTAATGTTCTTGCTATTTATATAACCCCATCACACATATGGGTACATGAGTTCATGAATACAACCAACTGATAACATTTTTGTCTTGTTTGCACCTGTGTAGTGGGACTTCTTGATATTTCTAATGCATATTGCGTTCTGAATTAGATTGTTTCAAAATTTAACTCTTGGACAATTTTTTTTGCCAGTGCCTCAGTAACTGTCAATTTCATATAACTCTTCTAGTGAGGAACCCTTGTGAGAATTGCTCCCACATAATGGCATGCCAGTTGTCATAGTGCAGTGTACAACTGTCTGTCAGAGTGCCCAGCCCCAGTTGTCAATATCCAATACCACCAGTGCCCATTTGACACTGGGGATGCTGCAGAATTTAGCTCGATGGCTGGAAACAGAGCAGGATATTGTTTTGTGTATGTGACATGCAACCTTTTTCAGACTGATCTTAACAGAGTGGTTGCCTGTACATGGCTTGGGAATTATAAAATGTATATACGTACAATGTATACAATGCCTTGTGTTATTTTGATTTAACATCTGTGGTTGTCTGCAACCTTCTGTTCCAAACTACCTTTGTGTGCCTCCAGGGACACTCTGCAGTGTGCCTTCTTGTATATCTATATTTTCTCACTCCTCATACTTTATTTTCTTCTTCCCCAATTTCCTGTGTGTCTGTCTTACATGTAACTCCCTCAATATATCTTCCCCTACAATAACTGCCTTCTGAGAATCCATGCCTTTTAAGTCTCTCCCAGTTTCCTTTTTTAATCTAGGGAAGTCCAATAACTCCAAAAATATGGCAGCCATTCTCTTTGTCTATTTTTAATATTTATTTTGGTGAATGTGGAGACAGGCCAATGTAGACCAAGTTACACTTGAACTGAACTTCATCCCTTCAAGTTCTACATGCTGTGATTACAAGTGTGCATCACTGTTCCTGGTGTGAACATTACATTTAGAGCAGCCCTGAACTTGAAACAATAAATGGGAAATAGTATGTGAGGGAGTCTGTCCCATTCTTGTTAAGGAGTGCTAGATCTCTGCACATCTTGTTTGTTTTCCTGTGTCTCTTGAATTTAGCATCATCAAGAAGGGCCTGATTATATTCCCTTGCCTCTTGAGACTCGACAATACAGAGCCAAGAGCTTAGTGACAATCTCATCTCCCTGAGGTTGATGGAAAACACTTGAGATTAAACTCTCTGTCCAAGCTCACATACCGAGTCAGAACCAAACCTAATTGTGACATTCAATTCAAGATATCACTATCAGCACAAGTGGTATCCCCAAAACAAAGATTGAAAAGAATGGTAAAAATAAGGGGAGACGTGTTCAAAAGAAATGTTTTAAAGTTTCTTTCCTTACCTGCCATGGTTGGAGGAAGAGTATCAGCAATCCACAGTACAATGGAGGAAGATAATTGATTGTCCTTGTCTGATCAGCTGACCTCAGTGGGAAGTGTGTCTGGTATCAGACAACACTTATTGGTCACTGGTCACAGGTGACCTGTGATGGTCCAAATTTGTTTACAGGCATCTCCATGGAAACCCCAAGTTGGTGGTAGTGTTGGAGGGACAATGATGTCATAAACGGGGCAGCAGCCAATGGGAAGGTCAGATTCTGAGCTAAAAGATGGGCTTGGTTGGATAGGATGTCAGGAGACCAACAGTAACCATGGAGGTAGAGGTGAGTGCTAGTGAAATAAGGCAATCCTGGCATGGAAGACTCCCTTCCGATGAGGTTTACTCTAGGGTATTGGCAGAGTATTTTTTATAAGGTTCCATGTTGAGGCTGTGTCTACTGTTTCTTTGAGGTATCACCTTCTAGCGGACTGTGTCCCATGAGCATGCACTGTACATACAGTCAGTAGTCTTGGGCAGGAAGGAGGTGAACACCTAGGTGGAGGGAACTCAGGTGAGAAACAGTTTCATTTGATCTGATTTATTGGCTCTCAGCATCTGTCCATGACCCAAGGAAGAGATCAAAGGTCTCCTTTGTGACTTTGTTGAAGGACAGGACTGAGTGCATTGAGTCCACCTTGGATGATCAACTCTAAGAATCTTCTCTTCGGGTGTCTTCCCCTAGAGGCCTTCCATAGTCTGTGTTGCTCCAGGCAGGACTCACATCTCTCTTCTCTGCTTTTCACCCCTTTTTGGTAGGGTTTGATCCTTGGACAAGTGAGAACTTATATCCTTACGGTGATGGGCAGTATCATGGTGAACTTCCAGAAGCAGTGGTCTTCTGTTCATCGTGAAGATGCTTGTAATAGGGTGCTGGTCATTGAAGCAAACGCTTGAGGGGCTGATGGTGAACCTTGCTGCACATGTTACCTTTTTCAAACTTGTTGCTCTTTTGTTGTCCAGACCCTTATACCTCTGGCTGTTTTCTCTTTTGCTTGACTTTTGTTTTCCTGAGATAGGCAGTTCTCTGTAGCCCCTGTTATTCTGAAACTCACTGTGTGTCTCACTCTGGATTCAGACATGTGGGCATTCTTTTTATCTTGCCTCCCTTCTTACAGTATTGAGGTTGTTAGCCATTGAGTCTGGCCGCCCTCTCTCATCATCTACAAGTATAATGAGTGTGACAGTTATTGATGCTTTTTCCTCTTTGTAACAGTCTCTGCAGATTCCTGGGCTTCTAGCATTCTCTGCCAAGCATGAGTCTGAGATCAGGATAAATAGAGAGTACAGCACCTGGAGAAGGAAGACATTTTTTGGTACTGAGTGCTGGTGACATGAAAAAACATAGTATTTATTTTTCTTCTGTATGTATGGAAAGAACAACCAGTTTCTCATCTCAGTGAATCTTCTCAGACAGGAATGTGATCTTTTGTTAAAATATGGGGAAATCTTGTGTTTCCTCATTTTGGTTTAGATTGTTTTCATTCTTTTCTGTCATTGACTGGTGGGTTTATAGACTGTATTTTGGCATGTTTGTAGTATGCATTTATATACATTTCTTATTCTAACTGCCTGAAAAAGTACTACTATGACAGTGTCTGTTAGTCCTTACTGAAATTAACCCTGGAGCCTGTAGAGCTCTCCTCCTGCATTCACATGAGGTGTCAGAACTTTCACTCAGGACCTCCTTTATACTGAGCTAATGCTGTAGCATGCAGCTACACGCCCAGCTCAGTAGAGCAGTACCTGTATACATATCTTGCATGTTTTCTAGTTCTTGGCAAAACTCTGCAATGACTGTCCTTTTTCATAGTCCAGCAGGCTGCCTCTGTCTTTCACCCTTGCAATTTCCTTCATGACTGACTACTTGTCAGTTAATGTGACACATTCCAAGTGTCAATGTCTAAAAGTCAGAAGGTTCATCCACATTCCAAGCTGTAGACCTTTCAGGAAAAAAGTGTCCTCTTGTAGCAGCGTAGACCCAAATGAGTAGAACATCACTGGGACTGTGTTATTGAGAAGTCTGAAAGTGGAGAGAAAACAAGAGATATATGGACGGACGGACAGATGGATGGATGGATGGATGGATGGATGGATGGATGGATGGATGGATGGATGGATTAGATAGATAGATAGATGTTCTGGCCGGGCAGTGGTGGCACACACCTTTCATCCCAGCACTCGGTAGGCAGAGCCAGGAGGATCTCTGTGAGTTTGAGGCCAGCCTGGGCTACCAAGTGAGTTCCAGGAAAGGCGCAAAGCTACACAGAGAAACCCTGTCTCGAAAAACCAAAAAAAAAAAAAAAAGAATTATGTTCTGTGTATAATTCCCATTATTTCCGTGATTTTTATTTTTAAATATTTGCATATTATTTTTCCTTCAGTGTAACAATGAACTTATTTCATCTAACAACCTATAGTGATTTAATTTCCCCACCCTCTACTCCCTCTAATTCTTTTCCAAGTCCCCACTTCTCAGTACCTACTCCCTTTCTGTCCCTGTTTAGAAAATGTTTTCAAGAGATAATAACCAAATATGATGAATTAAAGTAAAATAAGATGAATGTACACTTATTTTTACCAAATTGAACATGGCTACCCAATGGGAGGAAAGGGTTGTGAGTGCTGGCACATGAATCAGAGACCCATTTGTTCTCTGAGTTCAGAGTACCATGAAATTCTAAGCTAATAGCTATGATACTTACACTGATTGGTAATTTTTTGACATTACATTTAGATGAGCAGTGTCTGCCCTTAGCCTAAGACTCTGGGCTATCTCATTTCTGGTTATTTGTTAGACAAGTGGTGTTGGGTATGGTTTCCCTTTTGTGGGGTGTGCCTTAAATTAAATCAGAAGTTGATTGGTTCCTCCACCATGTTCTGTGTCACCATTGCCCTACAGTAATTTTCAAGCAAGACAGATTAGGCCAAAGGGTTTGTGGCTCTGTTGGTTTTCCAATTTCTCATTCATCAACCTGGAGAATACCTTCTCACACCAATGACCCTTGATTGTAGGGGTTAAGGCTCCATGTAGGTACCAGGTTAAAATGTTCATGCTCAGTTTGTGTGTGGGTTGTTATCCTAGGCAATGGAGCAGGGTTGAGACTGGAAGGATTGGATGTCTGAATGTTGTTGTTCTCCCCTCTTCCTACTTGTTCCCCAAGGGATATAGCTATGGGATCCACCTTATACAGTAGCATGTGTCAAAAGGCCAGGTTTGTAAGTGTGTTCTGTTACAGAACTCAGGATGAGTTTGTGGGGTTGGATCTGGGCATTAGAGAGAGAAGAGAAGGTTTGCAGGCAGCCTACATGGGTTTCCATCAGGCATGGCCTTGAGACTTTCATAGATAGTTGACCCCATTATCATTCAGAGTTCAGATTAATGGGTGACTGTTGATTCACATGATGTTGCAGTTTGTCAATGCCCAAACATTCATTTGCTTCTTTACTCTTGTAGTGCAGTTTATTTCATCCTGTGACTTCATAGGGCTGTTCTCTCTCCTCAGTGCATAGGTCACCTTCAGGTCTGTGGGGCATTTACCTACACACCCCACAGTTCCCCAGAGTTTCCTTGAGTGTGAGCAGCAGGAAATATTAGATAGAAGGATTCATATTGCGGAGATAAACAGATAGAAAATAAAGGATAGCTTCGAGAGGGCCTGGAACCTTTTCCATGGGGCCCTGAAAGTCTGTCCCAGGGTATTTATAAAGAGGTCAAGGGGGTGGAGCAAAAGACCTCCCCACAGCACAGCCAAGTGCAGACCATCTCAGACACCTGCACTCAGGCCCCTGGTCCTAATCATCCTCTCTATGAGGACCTGCTGGGTAAAGCCATGAAGAACCTGACAATGGGCTCCCACAGGTCCTCCTTTCTTAATATATAAAAATAACTTGTTATTAATGGCTTACAGCAATCTCCATAGCTGTTACACCTCCCAGTATGGGAGTAAAGGAATATAAAGATAGCATTTCTCTTTTGGATTAGGTCTAAGGTGACTATAGCAGTCTTTAGCTGCATCAAGCCCTTTCTAAACCAAAAGCTCTTAATATGCAATTGCACACTTAAAGAATCTCTTATTTCCTCATCACCAGTAATAGGTTAACATAAATGTTGCTATACATAGTCACAATTCTCTCAATCTTACAACTGAAAGCAAACTCTTCTTAATAGAACAATTTGAATTAACATAAATGGTGCTATATATAGTTAACAATTTTCTCAGGCTTACAAATTTAAGTCTTAATAGAACCATTTGAATTTTCTTGCTAACAGAACATAGGAAAAACTTCTGATGTATTCACATCAAACTTCCATATTTCCTTAACTTCACAAAACCAGGGTGCGTTAATATCAATAGGTTAACAGAATTTCTGCAAACATACATTCAACCTTAATCACTCCTAACTCCTCCTTTTCTTTATAATTTTTTAAAACAAAATCTTGAACCTAATTAGAAAAATCCAAACTTACACAATTCCTACAAACCCATATTGAAAAGAAATATTCTCAACCTAGCCATTCACACTTTGAAAACTTTTAGCAAAACATCCAAAAGCAGTTTCATAATAAAACTCTTTACACTTTAATATTAGTATACCCACTTGCATTTCTTACTAACAAACATTCATCCATTCAAATAAGAAAATATATTTTAAATTAAGTAGACTAAGAAATATTATTTCTCCCTTTTCTTCATAAATTTTTTTGAATAAAATCTCAAGCCTAGTTAGAAAACCCAAACTTTTCCATTTAAACCATTCCATTTATAACACAAAGCCAGTTCCATAAGTAATTCCATTTTTACATAAGACAGTTCATTAATCACCAGTTAATAAAGCATATATGCATACACAAAACTGTATCTTGACTCTAGGTAGAAACAATAAATTTCTTCATTTAAACAGTACCATTTTTAACCCAATTCCAGAAAACAGTTCCTAGGTCATTACTATAAGTAAACTCAAAATTGTCCCATCAAAATGAAATCTCTACTGTTCATTTTATTTATTAAGTCCCAAAATTCGAATAATAAATTCTGGTACGAGTCTTCCAAATATGAAGAAATCCATAACAAAAATCTTTTTGTAGTTTTATCTCATTTTTTTAAGTTCAAAAAGTTAAAAAAAAGTAAATTCTGGTATCAGGCTTTCACTTCCATATACAAAGAGACATTTTGCAAGCAGAACTTTTTGCAGTTAACAATTTTAGTTCAAACAAGCATCTCTGCAACTTTTATTTCCAAGACAGATTCCTTTTTAGGTACAATAATATTTTAAACTGCATCATTTTTTATGTTAGCTCAGGTTTTTCTATGATGCATTGATTTTCCACAGATCTCAGCTGCAGATGCCTTGTTGTGGTTCTGGCGTCCGCCATTCTTCTTAGCAACTTCTGGAGCCTTTGAAACCATTCAGACTGCCTATTTTGCCTGTGTCTCAGGTTCTTTCACCATATACATTAAGCATAGACTCATACTTAACATTTACACTTTTTTTACAAACTCACATATAACATATTAACATCTACTTACTTATATACCTTAAGGAAACTATAGAACTACTTTAGCAAATGTATTTCTTATTTACTTCTTATTTTCATCTTTTACAACTAGAATCTTTACTTATTTACTTATATTTTTATTTAAACTTACATTACAAATTCTTATTTAAACTTACATTTACAACTAACATCTTTATTTCTTACAAGCTTATGACTACATGTCTTAAGACTACCTTAGATACTTTTTCAAGCTTATATTCTTTTTTTTTTTTTTTTTGGTTTTTTGAGACAGGGTTTCTCTGCGTAGTTTTGCGCCTTTTCTGGAGCTCACTTGGTAGCCCAGGCTGGCCTCGAACTCACAGAGATCCGCCTGCCAGATCTGCCTCCAGAGTGCTGGGATTAAAGGGATGCACCACCAACGCCCGGCTTCAAGCTTATATTCTTAAAAGAACTCTATAGATCTATTTTACAAGCTTATATAGGGTTACCATTAGCATATATATAATTTAGCAAACACCTAAAGATTTCTTAACACAGATCTAACAAAACAGAATTTCTACAAACTCACATATCTTATTTTTTTTTTTTTACTACTTACTCTTAATTATCATCACTCTATTAGAAAGATTCTCTTAACTAGACAGCAAGTACATACATCATTTCTAAAGTTTAGAGTTTATAGTCAGCTTTGCTATACAACACTGGGATTTAGTGAGTGTTGTTGTTATAGAGTTGTGATATTTGTTGCTAGGGGACTGTAACATTGGGACGAAGCCACACCCCAAAGTTGCCGAGTTCTCTCAGCCATTCCAGAGCTGGCAGAGATGCACTGTCAGTGGTAAATGGGCTGTCTCTTACACCCAAATTTTTGCCTCAGGGAGAAATCACTTTCTCCTGTCACTTGGACTTAGCATTTCAACTGTCCCCAGGTCAAAAGCTTTCATAGGAGACTTTTTCTTCCTCATAATCTCAACATAAAGCTCAATGGAAGATTTTTTTCCAAGTTTGCTTTCATAGCTCCCAAGTTAGGGAATTGAAGAGTTTTTCTGTCTAGTTGCCTTACTTATTTTTTTCTACAAGATCTTACACTTCTTTTTCCTACACTATATTACTACACTATACCTTATACTTATTTTACACAGATAGAAATTGAGAAAGGGATAGAAAATAGAAAATTTTGACAGCAGAAAATTTTGCACTGCAGCATTGGACATCCTTCCAGTCTGTTTTCCTTTTCTCTTGGGGATAAAACCCCTGCCCCTCATACATATATTACATAACACTGGCATGCCACTTTACACTGGCAGTGCTGACTCACACTTTTGCCAAAAACTCTGTAATAAAACTATTATTTTCCTTTATCTTTAGTCCCTATTACTTTGTCTTTAGTCCCTGTTCATTTGTCTTTAGTCCCCCACTTTTTTGTTTTTAGTCCCCCCTTTTTTTCTATAGTTCCTCTTTTTTTGTCTTTAGTCACCCCCCCTTTTTTTCTTTTTTATTTAGTCCCTGTTCGGATGCCCTTCTGTGGGGAGTTTACCCACCAACCCCACAGTTCCCCAGAGTTTTTTGAGTGTGAAGAGCAGGAAATATTAGATAGAAGGATTCATACTGCGGAGATAAACAGATAGAAAATAAAGGATAGCCTCGAGAGGGACTGGAACCTTTTCCATGGGGCCCTGACTGTCTCTGCCCCAGGGTATTTATAAAGAGGTCAAGGGGGCAGAGCAAAAGACCTCCCCACAGCACAGCCAAGTGCAGACCATCTCAGACATCTGCACTCAGGCCCCTGGTCCTAATCATCCTCTCTATGAGGACCTGCTGGGAAAGCCACGAGGAACCTGACAATGGGCTCCCACACAGGTCATCTTTTCAAATCATGAGTGAGTGGTTATTAATTCCTGTAGTTTGTGTGTTTAAGGAAATTCTACTTTCTCCTTTAACCAAGGGCTTATTTGTGGTTGACATACTAATGTAGGTGAGCTGTCTGTCTCCTTGTGTGTTTAAATGGGTTATTCTATGCCTTCTTTGTATTTACAGTTTAAGCTGAGGATTCTATTCTTAATGTAGTGCACTATAATGCATGAGAATTTTTGTTTTGGTGTGTGTGTGTGTGTGTGTGATTGTGTGTATATGTGTGTTTGTATGTAATCTATGTTGCTTCTCCATGACAATGATAAAGCACTGAGCAAAATCAAATTGGGGCAGGATTGAGTGTCTGTCTGCTTATAATTTATAGCCCATTGTCTAGGCATCCAAGCCAGAGTACAAGGCAGGACCTTGAGGCAGGAACTGGAGCAGAGACCACAGAGGATTGTTGCTTACTGGCATGCTTATTTAGGCTTGCTCAGTGACCATTCTTATATATTTCTAGTCCAACTGTTTTGGTATAGGATTGTCCAACATTGTCTATCAATTATTATTAAAGATCATGCTTCATAGTCATTCCTAGAAGCTCAAGTCAGATAGGCAACTGCTGAATTGATTTTTTTGTCTTTCCTCAGGACTCTGGTTTGTGTTATATTAACAAAATCTCAGTAGGACAGTGTGCATTGGTACTTCAATTGCAGTAGTCAGCATGGCCCCTCAGGTGTGTTCAAAGTAATATGAAAATATAAGCATTTTTCTGGCCCGTTTGTTTATTATTCTTCATGTTTTGGGGTTTCTGTTAAAACCAGGTTCTGAAAGGTAACAGTGGATAGATTTGTTGATGGAAGAGTACATTGTGGGTGGTCTCTGAGGTATAGTTCCCAGAAATGGATGGGCCTGTATTCATGCTAGTCTTGGGAATGAGATGAATTCAACTGGGACCTTGGAATTGCTATTGGTCTTTAGTACATTTGCTGATCCTTTTGGTTTGTTATGTTCCTTGGAAGCTATGGGAGGCCTTGGTAGTTGTGCACAATTCAATCAAATGGGAACATTGGTGATATAAAGAGGTAAAGCAACCAAGAGAAGCTGACAGAGGGAAAGCCAAGAGAACAGGGCCATCCCTGTTTGTTGAGTAACAGTTTCCTCCACACTGTAACTTTCTTTGTGGTGGTTGAGGATACTATGAGACTCAAAGCAGGTAGATTTCCCAGTTTTAGAAAAACTGAAGTGCAAAGTGCACAGGAATCCTCCTTAAGCTCATAGAAGTTTTAATGCATTACAGGGGAGATACTTTTCACACCTGTCTTGATGGCTTCGAATCCCTAAGAGCACTTAGGGATTTCCTGTTATTTATATGATGCACATGTGAGTTTTTGCTTCCTGCAGCTACATCTAAATCATGGTGCCTAGTGCGAGTAACTCATCCACGATTCACTTTTAAATAACTTTGGTATTTAACAAGTTCATTACTGTTGACTTGGGTAGAATTATTTCTTGCTGTATCAATGGTGTTCTATGTCAGGTGAGAAGACCTTTGTCCCCCCCCACTGTAGGAATAGATATGGTTATGGAGACACACATGTGATAATACTTGTGCTGGCTAAATTTTCAGGAAGAAAACCACATGCCGAGCTCGTGAGCTTCTGAAGTCCATAAATCCGAATAGCTAGAAAACATGCATGTAAAATGTTGACTTCTGAGAGCAAAGTAAACACATGCCATGCTATGTTTAGCAATACACACAGGACAACCTGGGTATATGTTTTCATTAGAGATAATGTGCTGGGGTCAGAGATTGCTTGCTCATTCTGAGCCCTCTCAGTGGCCTGGCTTGTTCAGGAAAAGAGAGTGAGGCACCTGCTTCTTCAGTGTTGTGGTGTGTGTCAGATGTGTGCATAAACTCAAGTGGATGGGCAGACGGTGGCCATGCTCTTGTATTTGTTTCAGTGAGAAGAGGATGGGTTAATGTTACCAGAGTCCTAAGAGATGTTACGATCCACAATGGTGCCATGAGAGTCATGAAAACTAGGAGTTAAAGAGACTTGTCATAGAAGTCTATGATCTAGAATACAAAGACTTTTTTAAATTGAATTTAATTTTTTAAATTTAATTTAAAAATTAAAAAATAAAAAACTTTTTAAATTTAATTTAATTAAAAATTAAATTAAATTAAAAAATTTTAATTTAAAAGGACTTCCTATCCATACCTACCCTTGTTGTGAATTCTGTCCTAGTGAGGAATCTGTAGCTCTAAGGGTTGGATCTTTTCCAGCTGTAGAGGACAAGATTTGCCCTCCTTCTTAGAGAATCTGGTTAGTGTGTGACTTTGCAGGAAGCCTGTCCCCTGATAGAATAGGCAGTGGTAGGTCTTTACAGACCCTAGGCACCCTGTTAGGAATCAGTCTTTCCTGGATGGTATCATTATATCCTCCAAGTGCCTGACGATTTGGGACAGCATCTCCAAGAAGAGTAAAAGTAAGTTAAGAATTTGAAAGATGGTATCCTGCATGGGTGGATAGTGGTACTCCCTGAATATTAAGTGCCAGAGGTGGGCTTAAGCCTCAGGATATGTTGGCCAAGAAGGTCCTTAGGTCCTTCCAAATTATGAAAGCTACTTTGATCTTGTTGTAAGTTATGAGCCAGAAGTAGAACAGTGCCAATCTGAGTTGCAGGATATGAAGAAGTCTGACTTGCCCTTAGCTGGAACCCCCTTTCTGATTGCAGGCTGGCTTTCATAGACCAAGCAGGCTCTTCCATCATTTTGGGGGAGAATGCTCAGGAATTGTCCTATTAGGTTGTTGGCTGCCTCCCTCACATAGTAAAATGACTGGTACCGAGAAGGCACATTGGTTAGGTATATTCGCAACAACTCTTCATTTTGATATGTGTGTACATGCACAGAAGGGAATTCTTATCTGGTAGTATGATCCACCATAAAATCTCCTGTGAGGGAGGAGGTACTAGGTACCAGTTGGAAGACAATTGCTAATGTTTTGTTCAATGGAGTGTCTGGGTCTCTATATATCCCTTCTGAACCTTGTTTTTGCAGGAGATTAATGTAGTTTCAGGTGCAGATGCAATTGTTACAGTGTGCCTCCTTGCTGGTCTTCCTTTGGCATTTGTTTCTATTGCTGATGGAAAGAGTTGCAATTGTTTCAGCTGCTGAGTCTCAGTGGCCCCTGCTGTGGTGAGATGGTGAAATTGATCATGCACAAAGCAGTCCATCAAAAGCTCAGGGATTGTCCTACAAGTTGGAGCCTAATCGAATTGAGAGCTAGAGCAGTGGGGTAGAATAGAGTAGCATGGCTTTCTATTCCAAAATCAAATGAACATCCCATTGTGATGTCTTAGCTGTGATTACCTCAGATGGATGGAGACCGTAGAAAGTAATTGAACAGATTAATGCAGTGATAGACATGTCTGTGGCTGTGAATCTTAACTGCACATAGTAGAAGGAGCCAAGGAGAGTCATGATAACTGGACTTGTCATTCTAAATGTTACTTGCATTTGAACACCAGGCCCTGGTAGAAAATGGTCTTTTTGGATGCTAGAGAATAGAAGAAGTGGAGAGTTAACTCAAAGTAGGGGGCTTCCAAGTATTGCTTCCACATGAAACACCTATAAGTTGGTGGGTATAATGTGAAGTATTCTACCTTCTATGAATTTCAGTGTGGAGAGCCTTTAAACACCTTCACCTGGTCTTCCACATATCCCATCCTTATTATTATAAGAAATTGATCATGTTGTTGCTTTGCACATCAGTGTAGATTGCAGCATTTTTCAGAAATATCTATGTTAGGGCCTGATCTTGCTTTCCAGTAACAGAGCAATGGATAGGGAATATGTGATGTCTACACATCATGGAACTCATTTCAGCTAAAATGATGAATGCAGTCAAGGTGATTGCA
The DNA here is from genome assembly GCF_049852395.1 of Peromyscus maniculatus bairdii. Classification (NCBI taxonomy): domain Eukaryota; kingdom Metazoa; phylum Chordata; class Mammalia; order Rodentia; family Cricetidae; genus Peromyscus; species Peromyscus maniculatus. Next base: position 39,967,239 of record NC_134852.1, read on the forward strand.
GGAGAATTCATTTAACTTGAGATAATCATATTGTACCGTGTATGCAGTCCCAGACATATATCTCCTGAGGCTGTCTCTATATATCAATCCTAGATTACACTCACCTACATGGTTCCATTCATGACATTGGAGGCAATGCTGTGGAGCAGAACAATTGCTAAGATTTGTGTTGAGAGGTAAGGAATGAATAGGTGTAAGTAACTGAGTTTCTGGGCTCAGTATACAATGTAATGTTTTAAGAAAAAACGTGTTCAATGAATAGTACAATGAGAATTAACAGTCACTGAGAAGAATTCCATAAAAGAGCATTTTATTAATTGCTTTAATAAGAAAAATGCTTCCTGAAATTTACTTAATAAGGATTGTTCTATGAGATACTTAATTTGAAAACATAAAGATTAAAATAATAATATCAAGACTGGAATATATCCATCCAAATGCCTTTCTCTTGTTCCTAAGGTGTAAAGTGAAGCACAGTAGTCTCATGGCAGTGTCCAAGTCTGTAGTTAAAGCGAGAGAGAGAGAGAGAGAGAGAGAGAGAGAGAGAGAGAACCAGAGGCCTCCCTAAGCCATTGCTATTCATCATTCTGTTATTCGAAAATTGTCCCTGTGAGGACCATTGCGTACAGAAGGTGGGATATTTCCATGCTGTCTTTCTTAGCATTTTCTATTTGGGTGCCTCTGGATATAACCTTTATTAGAATGGACAAATGGACAACTACCCTACACAGTAGTTGGGGTTTAGATATTTTTAAGAGAGATACATAATGAAACTCTATGGACAGCTTGAATACAATTGTTCAGCAAAATTGTGATGCCCTACTTCTTAGAAGTAGCAAAGCAATAATAACTTTACCACAAAAGCACAAAGTCCCCTACATAGCATAATCCTACCTTATTAGAGGTCACTGCTTCACAGGTATTGTAGCAAGTACAGCCTACAACTGAAACAAAACAGATTGTCAGAAAAAAATTAATCCAAGTTAAGTTCCAGTTGTAAACTCATGCAGTTAAGTCTCTTTGGATTTTACGTGTGTACAAAAAAATCCACCATGGATTACAAATGGTCTCTTCATCAAGCCTTGCTGGGAAACATGGTTATCCACATGTACAGAAAGAACCTTGATTCCACTTGGCTTGTTGGAGCATTCCTTTAGTCCCAGCACTCTTGAGGCATTGGCTGAGGAGAAGGCAGAGGCAGAGGCAGTTCATTTGTGAGTTCAATGGTAACTTGTTCAGTGCAGCCAGTTCCAGGACATGCTGGGCTATGGAAAAGGTCCCTGTCTCAAGAATCTAAAAGTGAGTTAACAAATAAATGATTTCTGTTTACTATATGTAATCCTGGAAAAAGATAATGCCAAATGTCTCAGAGGCCAAAGTGTAACAAACTCTGATACTATTAGAGCAAAGAATAGCACAAAGATTTGAAGGTTCAGGAGATGCCAGCTTTCTTCTCTCCCTTCTTTCACAGTGAGTGACAGACCATCACAGAATCCAGCATGTGTATGCTGAGGTTGGTTTGAGGCTTTTTAAAGGTATCATGGCTGAGCTCAGGTAGATCCTGCTTCCTCTTGGTGTGACTCTATGACTTCATGGCTTAAGCTCCTTCAGCTTTCTTGGAGTTGATTTCTCTAGTTCTCTTTGTCTGGTCTTGCCCATGAACCCTAGTTCTGTTGGGCCTACAGAGTATGGCTTTCTGAGCTTTACCCTCTATTTGCTTGGCCATGTTGTCAATAGCCCCTTATCTGGCCACAACACTGGTCCAAGCCTCTTTCCATCCACCAGATCCTGACATTGGATTATGCTCAGAGCAGCTCCATAAAGTAGATTAGAACCTTTCTCTTCATTTTTCCTCAAATGGTTTAATGGTGTGCTGATGATCCCTCATCTTTACTGGAACTGATTGCTCCTGATAACTATGGAGTTTGTGGATTTGGTGGCTATGGGAACCTGGAAATGTAGTTTGTAGTTCAGTGAAGGAGTTGAGCAGTTGAGCCGGAAGGTGAACATCTGCCACCAGTGTAGTCATGTCTGCAAGTCTATACTGGAGGCCAACACACTGTTCATGCCCCAGGCTCATCCTGACCAATACTGCTGCTTCCCTTTGTGGCATTGTCAGAAGCAAGCTTCTGCCATAGGCTCCCAGCATCAGTGAAGTGCAGGGATGCTGCATGTTGGGGTGTGCTAAAGGGAGGAGAGATGGGTCTTGATTTCCTTTCATGCACTCATAGGCATACAGAGGCAGTGAAAGATTCTTTGTCATCTCATGCAGGTTGTCATTCTCTGTATGTTCCAGGTATGGAGCTTGTGGCAATGCCAGGAATTCTGAAGGTTGTGGATGGGGGCAGTTAATGACTTGCCACAATCAACAAGAGGTGTCCTCATCTGGGAATCCAGGGTGCAGGAGTTGCAGAGTTCTGTTCAGTAGCTGAGGGAGTGTCTGGCTTGAGGTGTCATTGCCAGAGAAGTCTCCCTTTGCACCACTGAAAAAGAGTCAAGGAAGAAGTCAGTACCTGGTAAGTGGGATGCCCTCTCCTTTCAGTGCACCTCTGCACTTAGGCCCCTACAACAGCTGGATGACATTCTTAGGATCTCTGCTTTAGCTGCAGATATTCAGAAACATCAGCCTGAGTGGAGTTACAGTTGTAAACACATTCAGTTCAATCTCTTCAGGTTTTGGGTAGGTACCAATGCATGTTCGCTTACACATGTCCTCTTCATCCAATCATTCTGGGAAACCTGGATATCCACATAGACAGAAAGAGACTTGATTCCATTTTGCTTCTTGGAGCATTCCTTTAGTCTCAGCACTCTTGAGGCAGGGTCAGTACCAGGGAAATTGCAGAGGCAGAGGCAGAGTCATAGACATAGTTAAAGGTAGTGGCATAGGTAGAGGCAGGATGATGTTTGTGAGTTCAAGGCTCACATGATCAGCATAGTTGGTTCCTGAACATGCAGGGTTATGGAGAGAGAACCTGTCTCAAGAATCTAAAACCAAATTAGCAAATCAATGAGTTATATTTCCTATGTGTTCCCATGTCAAAAGAAATGCCAAATGCCTCTGAGGTCATAGTCTGAGTAACACTAACAGTATTAGGGCCCTGAGTATGCCAAAGTGTTGAAAGTTTAGAGACAGTCCAGGATGGAAATCACCAGCCACATCAGAAATCTGGGACGTATTTGACAAATGGTCTCTGGGGAAAGTAAAGCATTTGTTCCCAGAAAAAAAGAAACAGTTATTTGAGAAGTGGGCCTAGAGAACAGGAGGACATATTTGCTATTGCTACTCCAGTAAAAAGATTAATATTTAGATTATTAAGAATTAGATAAAATACATAAATCATAAGAAAGCAGGCAACCCAGGTAGTAAAGTACAAAGAGAAAGACAGTCCTCTCTATTTCATAAAAAGGAGAGTGAGGACATACAAAAGTTCAGATTGATAAGCAATCAGGGAAATGCATAGTGAACCTCCTAGATGCCATCCAAGGCCAACTATAAAGAAATGACAGCCACCACTGAGAGAGTTCACAGAAAGGAATATTATGCAATTCTGGGGAGGATAGAAAGATTTCCAGCCTGATTGGATGTCAGTGTGGAGAATCCTCCAAAAGCCAAAACCTGGCCCACCACATATATGATATATACCTTTCCAAACAATGAACTCAATATACTAGAAAGGTACTTGCCCATCAGTAGTGACTGCAGCACTGTTTCAAGAGTATATGGGAACCAAGCATGGTGTCCAACAGCATTACCACGGGTGAAGAAAATAGGATGTTCATAGAACGTGAAATCTTTTCAGGGAAAGAAGAAGTTATGTTGTTTGCAGTATGTGGATTCAACTGAGGCTCATGAGATGGCTCAGTGGGTAAGAACACTGGAGTGATTGCAGAGTCCCCAGGCTTGCTTCAGAGAACCTTCTGGTGGCTTTCAATCTCTCTTAATTCCAGACCTCAGAGGTCTGATGGCCTCTTCTGGCCTCTGTGGGCCTCTGTGGGCACTCCACACATGTGTTCCACAGGAATTCAGGTGGACAACAAACAAACACACAAACACAAAATAAAGTATTAATGGGTGATTTCAAAGATGGATACAACTGGAATCAAAGAATAAAGAAATGAAACCCTTCTCAGGAAATTGGTCAACCTTGTATATTTTCTCTTTAAAGTGCGTGCTTGATGGTAAATACATGGAATCCTGTATTTCATATAATGAAATTTCAGGAGGAGCTCTGCCCCAGAATAGTAATCATTAAAGGGCTTAAGTGGGTGATTCAAAATGGGAGGAAGTGTGGTAAGAACAGGAGTGTGTTTACTATAACAGTATACACTATAGGGAACATACCAAGTTCAAAAACTAGTATAATGAAAATAAAATTCAAGGAGAAAACTTTTATAACCAGTACAGGTTTTTGCTAATTGCTTTTACCTTAAATAAAAACACTATCAGTGATTTATAGCATATGATGTATTAATGTATCACATATTACTAATTTGTCAACATAAATGAATAATAGCAAAGGTACTAAGAAACCATCAGTCTTCTATATACTTACTCATGGATGATATATCTGACTTTAGCATCTCCAGTCACTTTTGTGTCTTCAAATATTTACAAGTATAGAAACTATTTCTGACCATTTTTATAAATATTCTTGGATCTACACATTAACCTCCTTAACTCCATTAGTTACCTACATATGTACACATTCACCCAAGTCTTTAAGTCCAATGTTTATATGTATATGTGTATCTGTATTTCACCTTGTATGTGTTGAATAGCACTGTGTTCCAAAGTCTAGGCCAGCCCTTACATGACATAGCCATAATATCTAGAAAATTCCATATCCTTCTGCCTCTGAAGGAAGAGCTGCGGTTTTCTCAGAGAGGTGTACTTGGCGGCATTATCTCTCTCCTGTTGAGCCCGCCTCTTCATGGCCTCCTTCTCTGTCCTCTGCTCTTCTGTGATGGGCTTTGAGATGACTGGCCCTGGAATGTGGACTTTCCTCCTTGGAATTGGTTGGCAGTTGAAGTCTTATTGGATTTGAGGTTTGGTAGGTAATGGGTACTTGTTCTTGCCAGCAGAGCAACATTCAAGGAGTTGATAGAGAGGCTGCCATTAAATCCAAGTCATTATTCTCTGTTTGTTCTAAGATTGGAGCAGGAGGCAAGGGCAGGAATTCTGAAGGACTGTCTATGTGGGCAGTTAATGACCAGTCCCCATGGACAGGTGGTGACTTCTGAACATCCTGCATGCAGGAATTGCAGAGGTCTGGACTCTGCAGCAGACAGAGTGTCTGGCCTGCAGCTGTCAATTCCAGGGCCATCTCCATTTTCACCACTGAAAAAGAGTCAAGGAAGAAGTCAGTGCCTGGTAAGTGAGGTGCTCCCCACTTTTCAGTGCTCCTCAGTACTCAGACCCCTACAGCAGTGGGGAAGGCATTCCTGTGAGCTCTGCTTGAGTAGCACAGGCAGCACCTCTGTTGGGAGACTTGTGACCACTCTCTTATTTCTAGTAACCATGTGATATCATGATTTCTCAGATGTTTATGTTTTCCTCGGTGTTTGTGTGTCATGTGCATGCTTAGAGATCATGGGGAGGTGACAGAATTCCCTTGGGGTGTGGTCCTCCCTTTCCTTTCCCTTTATCTTTGAAAGAGTGACCCTCACCCGGTGGTGGTGGCACACTCCTTTAATCCCAGCACTCAGGAGGTAGAGGCAGGCAGATCTCTGTGAGTTTGAGACCAGCCTGGGCTACCAAGTGAGTTCCAGGAAAGGCACAAAGCTACACAGAGAAACCCTGTCTCAAAAAACCAAAAAAAAAAGGAAAAGAAAAAGAAAAAGAAAGAAAGAAAGAAAGAAAGAAAGAAAGAAAGAAAGAAAGAAAGAAAGAAAGAAAGAAAGAAAGAAAGAAAGAAAGAGTGACCCTCATTTCTGTGGATGTTTGCTATCAGGTAGGTTGTCTGGTCCATAATTTTCAAGAACTTGCTCGTGTCTTCCAACTCTTGGCATTACTCAAATTCCCCCTCTTGCCTGACTTTCTAAATTGGTTCAGGTGTCCAAACCCAGTTCCTCACTCCTGCAAGGCAATCTTTTCAACAACCCTGAATTTCCTTTACCTCCACATTTCACAGTCTTGTTATTAGTGATGTGAAAATTGATTTAAGAAGGTGAAATGTTTAGCTTGGGTTATCTTTGTAGTTTAGAACATATCCTAGTGATCATGAATTTCCTTGGCTCACCTCTAAATAACATTCAAAAGAGAAGACAGAGAGAGGGAGATGGAGAGGGAGAGGGGGGAGGGAGGGAGAGAGAAAGAGAGAGAGAGAGAGAGAGAGAGAGAGAGAGAGAGAGAGAGAGAGAGAGAGAGAAAGGAGGGGCATGGTGAGTGGTAGAGGGAGAAGAGAGAGAAAATATTTGCCCAACTTAGCAATTGTACACTGGAGACAGAGAGCAAGAGAGAGAGAGAGAGAGAGAGAGAGAGAGAGAGAGAGAGAGAGAGAGAGAGAGAGAGAGAGAGAGAGAGAAGTGAGACAAGAGAGAGAGAAAAGCTTTGCCCAACTTAGCTGATGTACTCTGGTACACCGGGTATACTGGACTCTAATGCACTTATGCTTGTAAGAGAATGGCAGAGCCAGCACTTGGAATCTACAAGTAATACTTCTTCTAGGACAGATTTGGAGTTGCACTGCTCTAGAGTCAGAATTCAGCACAGAGAAAATAAAGTGTTACCAAAGAGAAAGGCCTTGGTGTCCTCTACGGCCCTGAGGAATAGATTAGGAAGGAGGTGATTGCTGTGTAATGGTGCATGGGACTGATTAGCTAGGTCAGTGACGTGTGTGTCTGTGGTGGTGTTCTTGGACATGTCTTAATGGAGGATCGATGCCACTCATTGCCCTGCATTGTCAGTCATTATAGAGACTGAAGATGGGGATGGTGAGCCTGGGCAAGGCTGAGCTCTCAGGACTCCCATTGTTCCTCCCTGAGGACATCCACTCCTGAAAGTTTGAGCTGTGTCTGCTTTGAGTGCTGATCTCAGTCCTCCCTCCTGGCTCTACTCACCTTGAAGACTGGTGTCTGGCATTTCTTGAGCAGGTGTGGGATAGTAGATGGCAGAGGTGGAGAAGGGTGTTTGGACATTCATTGACTGAATCTCCTTTGGCATCATCACCATCTCTGGTAGCAGGGCAGAGGCCTGACCTCCAGAGTAGGACATAGAACCATACGACTGCAGAAACTGCCTGAGTTCTCCAGGCATCAGAGGGCCCAGGCTGTATTCTTCCTGGTAGGAAGGTGCCAGGCTGTATCCTTCATTTGGCAACTGTGGTGGTGTGGCCTGAACAAGGCTGGCAGACAATGTTGGATAGGAGAGGACTAAGGCATTGTCATCTAAAATATTTTCACCCTGGGCTGTCCTAGACAAGGAGGAGAATGTGATATTCTGGTCAATGACAGTTACAGTGAAGTCCTGGAGTGCAGCTTCCCTCCAGTCAGTGTTTCCCGTGGGATCCCACTGGAGAATTCCTGGATAGGAGAGTGCTGAGGCAGAGCTCTGGTCCTGATCAGTCAGCACAGTCACCATGGTTTTGCCAGGAGGTAAATATGGGTAGGCACTGTCTATGAGCTGCTGGAAACAAGTGCTGGAGTCTGATGACAGGAGCCATGCTGCACTCACAGCTGGGGTGGAGACCCTGGAGAAGTTGCACACACTTCCTACTAAGGGCGTGGTATTCCCTAGCACATGTGCAGAGGGTTGCAGAGCACATTCTGTCTCAAAGAAAGGTGCACTTTGGAAATTTTCTGTAGGAAGTAAGAGGAAAATGGGAAGAATGTTGAGAAGTCCTTCTAGTTTCCTGTGAGGAGCTGTGTTATCATCAGTTTGTACCATCTGAGAAAGTCTGAGATCTATTTTCCCTCACAAATCCCAAACAAATCATTCAGAATGGTTCTTGGTAATGGATAGGATGACACTCATTTGATGAGCTGCCTATTCTTCCTATGTGGACCTGGACTTTCTAATTGATCCATGATGACCCTTGCTGTGACCTAGACAATACCTATCTTTGCTCTGCTTTGTCTTGTTCTGATTCCTGCTGTGGCACTGCCTTACACCTGTGTCCCAGAACAGAAATGTTTAAAGAAGGAGAACCTTAGACAGCTTATCGTGCCTGTGCCTTTGTCCTGCTGTGTGCAAATCTTCCTCTATGTAGAGAGAGAGAGAGAGAGAGAGAGAGAGAGAGAGAGAGAGAGAGAGAGAGAGAGAGAGAGAGAGAGAGATTCTCTACCTAGATCAGTCTGGCCTTGAAATCACACAGACTGGCCAGCCTCTGCATCAGAGAATTGGCATTTTAGGTTCTTTCCATGTCTACCAGGCTTGGCTCTACTCTGAGTTTTCTTAATGAAATGATGTATCAGGAATTTCATAGATAAGAACTGTATTTAGCTAAGAATCCTTTCATCATCTAGCTCCCCCTGTTCCCCACTACTTTTTGTGTAACTCATTACCTCTTACATTTATATAGCCATTCAGCTCATATGCATATATGACTACACAAATACAACCTGCTGATAACATTTCATATTGAGTGCCTGTGTTTCATATGATGTCTTGGGACTGCAAATGTATTGTGGAGTTCATCTCTGAATAAGATTATTTCTTAATTTAATAGATGGTTAAATTGATTCTTCAATGAACACTTCCACAGTAATTGTTAATTTCTTGTAACTCTCCTAGTTGGGAATCCTTGTGAGAATCCCAGCACACACTGGTGTGTCAGTTCTTGTCCAGAGAACCACTGACTGTGGAGTAGCCAGCCCATGTTGATAACATCCAACCCTACCAAAAGATGAGGAGAATGCTGTGGAAGATGGGCTGGATAGAGTGTAAGAGCCAGGGCCTAGAGCTGGATATTGTTTTCTATATGTGACAGGAAACCTTTACCTAGACTAATCTCAACAGTGTGGCTGCATAGTAATGGGTTGGGATATGAAAATGTCTTGTGCCTTTTTATTTACTCTGTGGTTATCTGTAACATTAGTTCCAAACTACCTTTGTGTACATCCAGGGTCATCTCTGCAGTGTGCCTTCTTTATTTCCATGTATTCTAACCCCACTAAGAACCAAATCTAAATGTGACATTCAATTCCAGATATCTCTATCAACATCAATAATATACCAATTAAACAAAAATTTAAAGGTATAGTAAAAATAAGGGAGAAGTGATCCCTTTTTTTAATGTTTTAAAATTTCTTTCCTTACCTGCCATGTTTGGATGGAAAGTATCAGCAATCCACAGTACAATGGAGCAAGAGAATTGTTTGTCCTTGTCTGATCAGCTGACCTGAGTGGCAATTATGTCTGGTATCAGATAGCACTTACTGGTCACTTGTCACAGGTGACCTGTGATGGTCCAAATTTGTTTACAGGCATCTCCATGGCAACCCCAAGACCCTACCAGGTGGTGGTAGGGTTGGAGGGAGAATGATGTCATAAACAGTACAACAGCCAATGGGAAGAATGGATTCTGAGGTAACAGATGGGATGGACAGAATGCCAGGAGACCAACAGCAGCCATGGAGGCTGAGGTGTGTGCTAGTAAAAGTAGGTAATACTGGCATGGAATTCCCCCTCTCAGGAGGTTTAGTCCAGAGTATTGGCAGAGCTTCTTATAACGTTCATCGATGAAGATGTGTCTATTGTTCCTATGAGGTGTCACCTTCCAGCCGAAAGTGTCCTATCAGCATTCACTGGTACATAGAGTCAGCAGCCTTGGGCAAGAAAGAGAGGAACACCTTCGTGAAGGAAATGTGGGTGTGAAACCTTTTCAGTTGATCTGATTTATGAGCTGTCATCCTCTGTCCATGACCCAAGAAAGAGATCAAAGGCTCCTTTCTGACTGGGTTGAAGGAAAGGGTATTGATGCACCTTTGATGATGAACTCCAAGAATCTTCTCTTTGGGTTTCTTCTCCTAGAGGCCTTCCTTAGTCTGTTTTGTCCCAGGCAGGACTCACATCTCCCTTCTCTGCTTTTCATCCCTATTTGGTATGGTTTGATTTTTGGAGTAGGGTAACCCTGTATTTTTAAAGTGGTGGCCAGTATCATGGTGAACTTCCAGAAGCAGTGGTCTTCTGGTCATCATGAAGATGCTTGTAATTGGAGGCTGCTGGTAGTAGCAAGCACTTGAGGGGTAACCCCTGTTGTTTGGGTAATCATCATGTATATCACTCCGGTCTTAGACACATGGGCATTCTTTGTATCTTGCCTCCCTTCTTATTGTTTCAAGTTGTTAGTCATTGAGTCTGGCTGCCTTCCCTCTTCATCCCCAAGTATAATGAGTGTGAGAGTTACTGAACCTTCTTCCTCCTGGCAACAGGCTCTGCAGAATCCTGGGCTCTAGCATTCTCTGCCATGCTTTTTTTCTGAGAAAAGGCTAAATAGAAATGGAACACCTTGAGCAGGAAGGCATTTGTTGTTATGTGGCGGTGGGTTACATGAAAAAAGCAATATAGGTGTTTTTGTAAGTGTTGCAGCTTGATGGAAAGTGATCCTGGCAGTTGAGAGCCAAGGAATAGCACAAAGTCAATAAGCTAGCAGCTTACATCTGTTCCAGTTAAAGTATTCCCCCATGAAACAACTCTGCTTTGTTAGGGGAAGATTTCCCCAGCGAAAGTTACTGTTCTGCTCTGCTCTGCTCCACTGTGGCTAATGTTCCCTCTCTGCTCTGCTCCCTTCTGACAAAAAAAGGTCCACCAAACCTCATTCAAGAGATTATTGGTAGGTGATATTTATTTGCATGTTAATAAATAAAGCATGCCTGGAGATCAAAAGGAAAATGGCCAGCCACTTTTAAGTAAACACAGGAATCAGGCAGTGGTAGTACATACCCTTAATCCCATCAAAAGGCAGGCAGGGTCACTATGTGTCCAAGGAGGAACTAGGTAACAGCCTAGTGTGGTGCCTTTAAACCCAGTACCAACTATAGAAACCTGGAGGTCTGTACAGACAGGCATTGACAAGGAAGTGAGGTAGCAAGGCTAAGATCCAATGAGAAGACAGAACAACAAGGCAATAAAGGCGAGGGTAAGACAGAAAGTAGCTCACTTTTGGTAGCTGCAGGGCTGGAGAGGTAAGGTTGGTGGCTATCACTATTTCCCTGATCTCTAAGGCTTTCACCCCTATATTTGGCTTTGTGTTTCTTATTTAATAAGACAGTTTAGAAATTCATTTACAACCATGAAACTCTATGAACAGGGTAAATACAATTCCTCAGTAAAATTTAGATACCCCACTTCCTAGAAGTAGAAAAGCAATCATAACTTTACCACAAAAGCAGAAAATACCCAGAATAGCATGAGCACACCTCATTAGAGGTCAGTGCTTCACAGGTATTGTAGCCAGTACAGCCTACAACTGAAACAAGGCACATTGTCAGGAAAAGATGAATCTGAGTTAAGTTACAGTTGTAAACACATGCAATTTAGTCTCTTTGAATTTTAGGTATGTACCCAAAAATGCACCCTGGAGTACACATGGCCTCTTCATCAAGACATGCATGGAGATGTGGTTATTCACATGTACAGAAAGAATCTGGATTCCAGCTGGTTTCTTGGAGCATTCCATTAGTCCCAACACTCCTGAGGCAGCAGCAGAGGAGGAGGCAGAAGTGGAGACAGAAGGGGAGGCAGAGGCTGAGATGGAGGTGGAAGCAGAGGGGGAAGCAGGCAGATCTTTGTGAGTTCAATGCTTGCCTGTTTGATGTCAGTTCTAGGACGTGCTGGGCTATGGAGAGGGTCCCTGTCTCAAGATATTAAAAGTGAGTTAATAAATAAATTAATTTGTTTACTATATGTAACCCTGGAAAAAGGTAATGACAAATGTCTCAGAGGCCAAAGTGTAACAAACTCTGATACTATTAGAGCACAGAGTGGCACAGAGTTCAAGGTTCAGGAGATGCCAGTTTTCCTCTCACCCTTCTTCCACAGTGAGTGACAGACCTTCACAGACTCCAGCATGTGCTCGCTGAGGTGTGTTTGAGACTTTTTAAAGCTATGATGGCTGAGCTCAAGTGGATTCCACTTCCTCTCGTTGTGGAGGACAGTGGGCTTCTCTTCTGCCATGACTCTGACTTGATGGCTTCAGCTCCTTCAACTTTCTTGGAGTTGATTTCTCTAGCTCTTTTGGTCTCATCTTGCCCATGAATCCTAGGTCTTTTGAGCCTACAGAGTGTAACTTTCTGGGCTTTGCCCTCCATTTGCTTGACTGTGTTGTCAATATCTCTTTCTGGTCAGAGCACTAGCCACAGCTACTCCTTCCACAAGGTTCTGATACTGGATTCTGGCTAGAGAATCTCCATAAAGCAGATTAGAGTGTTTCTCTTCCTTCCTCCTCACCTGGTTTAAGGGTGTGCTGATGACATCTTATTTTTACTGGGCTTGATCGCTGATGATGACCCTGGAGTCTTTGCATTGGGTTGCTGTGGAAATCTGGAATTGGTTTGGTTCAGAGAGGGAGTTGAGCAGTTGGGAAGGTGAACTTCTGCCACCAGTGTAGTCATGTCTGCAAAGTCCATGCTGGAGGCCAACACACTGTGCATGCCCCAGGGTCATCCTGACCAAGACTGCTGCTTCCCAATGTGGCATTGTCAGAAGCAAGCTTCTGCCCTAGGCTCCCAGCATCAGTGAAGTGCAAGGGATGTTACATGTTGGGGTATGCTAAAGGGAGAAGAGATGGGTCTTGGTTTTCTTTCGTGCACTCATAGGCATCCAGAGGCACTGCTGCCATCTCATGCAGGTTGTCATTCTCTGTTTGTTCCAGGCATGGAGCTTGTGGCAATGCCAAGAATTCTGAAGGTTGTGGATGGGGACTGTTAATGACAATTTTCCCCATCAATAGTTGGTGTTCTTATCTGGTAATCCAGGATGCAGGAGTAGCAAAGTTCTGTTCTACAGTGGAGGGAGTCTCTGGCTTGAGGTGTGATTCCCAGGGAAGTCTCCCTTTGCACCACTGAAAAGGAGTTAAGGAAGAAGTCAGTACCTGGTAAGTAGGATGTCCCCTCCTTTCAGTGCACCTCTGCAGTTAGCCCCTACAACAGCTGGATGACATTCTTAGGATCTCTGCTTTAGCTGCAGGTATTCAGAAACATCAGTCAAAGTTGAATTCCAGTTGTAAACACATTCAGTTAAGTCTCTTGGGATTTGGGGTAGGTACCAAAAATGTACCTTGGCTTACACATGTCCTCTTCATCCAATCATGCTTGGAAATCTGGATATCTACATAGACAGAAAGAAACTTGATTCCATTTAGTTTGTGAGAGCATTCCTTTAGTCTCAGCACTCTTCAGGCAGGGCCAGGACCAGGGCAAGCACAATTGCAAAGGCAGAGATAGAGGCAGGCTGATGTTAGTCTGTTCAAAGCTAGTCTGGTCAACTTATTTATGAACATGCAGAGTTATGGAGAGAAAACCTGTCTCAAGATACTAAAAGGAAATTAATAAACAAATGAGTTATATTTCCTATGTGTCACACTGTAAAATGAAATGCCAAATGCCTCAGAGGCCATAGTGTGAGTAACCCCGATAGTATTAGAGCACAAAGTATGTCAAAGTGTTGAATGTTCACAGACAGGCCAGGATGGAGCAACACACCAGCTACTCAAGAATTCCTGGTTGTACTTAACAGATGGTCTCTCAGGGAAGTAAAACATTTGTTGCTAGAAAAAGAAACAGATAATTGAGAGGGATTCCTAGAGAACAGGAGAACATCTTTGCTATTACTACCTCAGTAAGTGCATTAATATCTAGATTATATAGAATTAGATAAAATACATAAATCATAAGAAATCAGGCAACCCAGGTAGTAAAGGACAAAGAAAAAAATATTCTACTCTGGTATAATAAAAAGATAATAAGCACATGCAGATGTTCAGATTGAAGAGGAATCAGGGAAATGCATAGTGATTGATGACACACAAACACACACACACACACACAATGAATTAAAGTATTAAAAGGATGATTTCAAAGATGGATACAACTTCAGACATACATCGTTATGAATGAATCCCTTCTCAGGAAGATGCTCGACCTTGTATATTTTCTCTTTAAGATGGGTGCTTGATAGTGTATACATAGAATCCTGTATTACATTTAATGAAATTTTAGGAGGATATCTGTCCCAGACCAGTAATGATTAAAGAACTGGGGTGAGTGGTTCAAAATGGGAGGAAGTGCGGGAAGAACAGGAGTGTGTTCACTATACAGTATACACTATAGGAAACATACCAAGTTCAAAAACCATTATAATGAAAATAAAAGTCAAGGAGAATAATTTAATAACTGCTACAGGTTTTGACTAATTACTTTTAACTTAAATAATCCTAGCAGTGACTTATTGCATATGATGAATTTATGTAATACTTATTTCTACTTTGGAAACATTAAAGAACAAGTGCAAAGGCATGAAAAAACCATCAAAGCCTTCTATATATACTTAATCATGGATGATATAACTGCCTTAATTTCTCTAATCACCTTTAGTGTCTTCAAATATTTACAAGTATAGAAACTGTCTGACCATTTATATATAAATCCCTGGATCTCCAATTAATCTCCTTAACTCCATATGTACCGAATTATCTACACACTCACCAAGATTTTAATACAATGTATACATGTATATCTGTGTTTATATCTCACCATGGCTGTGTTGAATAGTACTATGTTCCAAAAACTAGACTAGAACATACATGACATAGTCATAATATCTAGAAATTTCCATATCCTTCTGCCTCTGAAGGAAGAGCTGTGGTTTTCCCAGAGAGGTGTATTTGGTGGCATTCTCTCTCTCCTGTTGAGCCCGCCTCTTCAAGGCCTCCCTCTCTGGCCTCTGCTCTTCTGTGATGGGCTGTGAGATGACTGGCCCTGGAATATGGACATTCCTTCATGGAATTGGTTGGTGGCTGAAGTCTTGCAGCAGACATTGGATTTGAGGTTTGAGAGGTGATGGGGCCTTGTTCTTGTCAGCAGAGGCAAGCTCCCTCTGTAGTGAAGGGTGAGATGATGCCCTGTAGGATACTGGCCTACAGACAGCTGGCTGAGGCCCAGGGCAAGACTGGATGGGGTTAGTTATGTTTTCTCGTGTGGCACTGGTAGCAATAGGCAGAACTGGCTTGTCAGAGGCCATCAAAGAAGTGCTGGCAGGAGCTGGTTTAGATGGCTTGGGTGTGGTAGGCTGAGCTGAGTGGGAATGAGGGCTCAAAAGGTACACTGCAGGGGGCCTACGTGAAGCCAGGGAGAGAGGCTTTCTAGAAACCAGTCTTGCTTGAGTCTTGTCTAGGGCTGGGAAAGGTAGAGGTCCTAAATTGACCTCCCCGGTGGGGGCAGCTCCTAGTGGGAGGGAGAGAGTTACTTGCAAACATTGCTCTCTGGTCTCTGAGCATTGCCCAGCATTTTAACAGGGCCTCAGGCCATCACACAGCACATCCTGTAGTGATGTAGCACCTGGGTCTGTCCTGGGATCTTTGTTGCACTTGAAATTTAGCAGAGCCTGGGTGGATGAGTTGCCAGTTTTTTTCTCACTCTTCTTTTCCAGTGTGTGAAGGCCCTGCATGGAGCATCTGTTTTCCAAGGTTAGTGCATGGCTTTAAGCTGTTGTCGATGGGCTCATGTATATTTCTCTTCCTCTGGGTCTTGGGGAATGCTGGACTTCTCTTGTGTCTTGACTCTGTGACTTCATGGCTTCAGCTGCTGTGTTTTGCTGAAATTGTTTGCCCTAGTCTTCTTAGTCCTGTTTTGCCCCTGCACCCTAGCTATCCTGGGCCGGCTGGGTATGGCTTCCTGAGCTTTGCCCTCCAAATGTTTGTTGTTCATGTTGTCAATAACCCCTTCACTGGCCCCAGCATTGGCTCTAGCCTCTCTTCCCCTCACCAGGTCCTGGTGCTTGATTTGGGCCTGAAGAGCTCCATGAAGCAGATGAGATAATTTCTGGTCTTTCTTGCTCACCTGTTCAGGGAGTCCTATGATGCTGGAGCATTCCTGAACCTAATCCCTCTTGATAACTATGGAGTCCTTGGAATGGATTGCTGTGGTATTTTCCCAGTGGTCTAGGTCAGTGAGGGAGTGTAAGATTTGGGGAAGTTGAATATCTGCCACACTGTGGTCATGTCTTCTAAGTCAATGCTTGATACCATGACAGTCTGCAAAGACCCAGTCTGTTCTAGACCAAGGCTATTGCTTCCCAAAATGGCAATATCAGAAGCTCGGTTCTGCCTTAGTCTCTCAGCATCAATGTAGTTCAGGGGCTGCTGTATGTTGGGGTGTGCTAAAGGGAGGAAGGATGAACCTTGGTTTTCTGTACTGCCCTCATAGTCATTCAGCAGCTTTGATTGCTCAGCAGTCATCTCTTCCACATTGTTATTCTCTGTTAATTCCAGGCTTTTAGCTGGAGGCAAGGAAGGAATTCTGAAGGACTGTGAATGAGCGCAGTTAATGACCTGTTCCCATCAACAGGTGGTATCTTCATCTGGGTAGCCTGGGTGCAGACATTGCAGCAGTCAGGACTCTGCAGCAGACAGAGTGTCAGGCCTGAAGGTGTCAATCTGAAAGCTGTCTCCATTTCCACCACTGAAAAAGAGTCAAGGAAGGAGTCAGTACCTGCTAAGTGAGATGATCCCATCCTTTCAATGCACATCAACAGCCAGGTTCCTTCAGTAGTTGGCCATGTATTCCTATGAGCTGTGCTTCAGTAGCAATGGTACCACCTCGGTTTACAGACACTTAGTAACTACTCAGTTGTTCCTGGTGAACATTCCCTGTCCTGTTTTCAGAGGAATGTTAATCTGAGTTTTTCATTGTTCTAAGAGATCATGGCCACAAAAGTTCATAGCTATATTAGCCACTAATGGTTTTCATTTTCCTCTCTGTCCTTCAGGACATTCATGCAATTTTGTGCTTTGTTTCACTTGAGATAATTTTCCAGTCCATAACAGCTGAACATTTACCTCCTGAAGTGGCCAATTTGGATGCCAAAATTCTGGTTCAATTATTGTCACATCTGCACCCATATCTACCAAACCATCCACAATGTCATTTATTCATATTTTTAATTTGGTCTTTGTTCATTTATAAAATTTTGCCAAAAAATTAGGTTTGTGTTTTTTCCTGAATTTTCTATTCTCTCTGCCTCTGCTGTTCTATCACTCCATGCAGCCTGGTTTATTCCAATGGGCATTTGGTTATTTAATTGCTCTGAGAAGGGGTTTCTTCTATGATGGCAGTAAGGTCTGAAATGAATTTTCTTTGGGGGCCTGCATGAGGCCCCTCTGGGAGTTTCCTGAGGACTGAGGCAAAGGATTACCTTATTTGTCCCTTGTTGATCTGCATTCATTGATTCTATGTTTACCCTTACCAGACCTTCTGCATAATCCAGAAGGGAGGGGTATTCTGTTGTCATTGTTCCTTGAATAAACCTTCTTTCTAGGAATGCTCTGTTTACATTCCCTTTTCAATTGACCTTCTTTTCCACACGCAAAACATATGACATGTTTCCTCAAAACTTTTGTAATTGCTTCTCCTATCCACATATCATCATGGTCATGAGACTCAACATGGCCCCAGGATGGGTGCCAAATGTAGACAAATTTCTAAACAGTCTTATTAAATAAGAAACACAGAGCCAAATACAGGGGTAAAAGCCAAGGAGATCAGAGTGATAGCTACCAACTAACCTTAGCTCACCACATCACTGTAGCTTCTCAAGAGATCCTTTCTGTGTAATCTGTACCTTAATTGCCTTGCTGTTTTGCCTTTTCATTGGCTCTTAACACAGCTACCTCACTTCCTCATCACTGCCTCTCTATACAGACCTCCAGGTCTCTATGGTTGGTAGTGGGATTAAAGGCATGTGCCACCATGCTTGGCTGTGTCATTGAACACACAGAGACTCTGTCTGCTTGTCATCAGATTAAAGACATGTGCCACCACTGCATGAGTTCTGTTTATAGCTGTCTATGACGTCTGATCTATATGCAAACTTTATTTATTAACCTACAAATAAAATATCACATTTCAGCACAAATACAATATCACCACACAGCTTTCCTTCGGTCAGTGCTTCCTATGGGTTCCCACTGGAAAACACCTGGATAGGAGAGTGCCAATGTAGATACCAGTCAGTCAACGCAGTCACCATGGTCATGCCAGCCGGTAGGTAGGGGTAAGCACTGTCCATGAGCTGCTGGCAACAAGTGCTGGAGTCTGATGACAGGAGCCATGCTGAAGTCACAGCTGAGGTAGAGACCCTGGAGAAGTTGCACACACTTCTTGCTAAGTGTATGGCATTCCTCAGCACAGGCACAGAGGGCTACAGAGCACATTCTGTCCCAAAGAAAGGTGCACTTTGGAAATTTTCTGTTGGAAGCAAGAGGACAGTAAGAAAAATGATGAGATGGCCGGTTTTTAGTTTCCTGTGAGGAGCCATGTAAGGAAATGTGGCCAATCAAAGAAATCCATTCTGACCCAGAAATCAGAGCTAGTGAGAGAAACACACTCTGGCCCTGAGACATATGCTAGTGGAAGAAACACTTTAGCCCTCAACACAGAACCTAAGAAGCATACTGTGGCCCTGATAACAGAGCAAAGAAACACATTTTGTCTCTTGATTCAGATCCAATGAAAGAATATACCCTGGCCCTAAAATTAGATCCAAAATGCTAAAAAGAATTAATGAGACCTCTCATCTGGACAAGAGGTGAGTGCCTGGGCTCAGCCTAAATCCCATCTTTGAGCACCAGGCATTCTGGGGAAGACCTGGCTAAGTTGGCCCCAGGTTCTGGCCATCGGGCAGGATCCTCTCCACCCCACTGGGAAGGCTCCCCTTTTCCAAGACCCCTGGCAGACCCTGCAATCTCTACTCCCTGCCACCACACCCATCCGCCGAGACCCCAGCCATTTCCTGAGACTTAGAGACCAGCCCCCAGCTCCCATCCTGCCCCCAAACTGCCATCTGGACAAGAGGTGAGTGCCTGGGCTCATCCTAGATCCCATCCCTGGGCACCAGTCATTCCAGGGAAGACCTGCCCAACTTGGCCCCATGTTCTGGCCATCCGGGAGGATCATCTCCAACCCCACTGGGAAGGCTCCCCTTCTCCAAGACCCCTGGCAGACTCTGCAATCTCCATGCTCTGCCCCCACACCCATCGGCCCGAGACCCCAGCCATTTCCTGAGATGTACAGACCAGCCCCCAGCTCCCATGCTGCCCCGGAACTACCATCTGGACAAGAGGTGAGTGCCTGGGCTCAACCTAGATCCCATCCCTGGGTACCAGCCATTCTGGGGAAGACCTGCCCAACTTTTCCCCAGGTTCTGGCCATCAGGCAGCATCCCCTCCACCCCACTGGGGAGACTCCCCTTCTCCAAGACCTCCAGCAGATTCTGCATCTGGAGAAAAGCTCCCATCATGCCCGGGAGCTCCCATCTGGACAAGTGAGAGAGGCTTCCTGAATCTATAAGCTCTGTCTGGACCAAGTGCGCTGATAAGACCAAGAACGAATCCATAAGGAGATGGGCAGATGTCAAGGCAGAGTACATACAACAAAATGAAGAGCAATACACCATCACCAGAACCTAGCCCGCCTCCAACAGCTAGACCTGAACATCAAAAAATGGAAGAAGCAGAAGAAACCAGCCTTATGAATAACATCATGAAGAGGGTAGAGGCTTATATAGAAGGAATCACAAATGAAATTGAGGAAAAGTCAAACAAAAAATGAGAAGACCGCTATAAAAAACTAGAGGAAAGGACACATAAAGCAGAAGAAAACAATTAAGCCCTGAAAGAAATAATGAAAAAGCAATGAAACAGATGAAGGAAACTGTCCAAGACCTGAAAAGGGAAACAAAAAAAAATGAAGAAGAAACAGAGAGAATGCTGGAAATAGAAAATCTGAGTAAACGAACAGGAACAATATCTTTCCACAAATCCAGTCATATAGAAAGCACTGGAAGGAAAAATCCAACCTAAGGAATTTAGATACACCCATGAAAACAGAGGCAATAGATAGTTCCACACCAACAAATACCAAAGAAGGGAAACATACAACAGTACCTCCAAAAAATAACAGAATTAGCAATAACTGGTCATTAATATCCATTAATATCAATGGTCTCAATTCACCTATTAAAAAGACACAGGCTAACAGAATGGATATGAAAACAAGATCCATCCATTTGCTGCATACAAGAAACACACCTCAACTTCAAAGACAAACACTACCTCAGAATAAAAGGCTGGGAAAAGACTTTCCAATCAAATGGATTTAAGAAGCAAGCTGGTGTAGCTATACTAATATCTAATAAAATAGACTTAAAACTAAAATCAATTGAAAGAGATCGGGAAGGACATTACATATTTATCACAGATATTCCGACAATATGAAGTCTCAATTCTGAATATTTATGCCCCAAATAAAAGGGTACCTACATTTGTAAAAGAAACATTACTAAAGCTTAAATCACACATCAAACCCCATACACTAGTAGTGGGAGACTTCAAGACCCCACTCTCACCAATGGACAGGTCTGCCAGATAGAACCTTAACAAAGAAATAAGGGAACTAGCAGATGTTATGACTCAAATGGACTTAATAGATAGCTATAGAATATTCCACCATAACACAAAGAATATATCTTCTTCTCAGCACCCCCATGGAACCTTCTCCAAAATCAAACACATGCTTGGTCACAAGGCAAATGTCAACAGATACAAAAACATTGAAATAACCTCCTGTATCTTATTGGACCACCATGGCCTAAAGTTAGATTTCAACAACAACAAAAATTACAGAAAGCCTACAATCTCATGGAAACTGAATAATGCCCAGTTGAATCACCAATGGGTCAAGGAATAAATAAAGAAATTAAAGATTTACTAGAATTCAACAAAAACGAATGTACAATATACCCAAACTTATGGGACACTATGAAAGCAGTGCTAAGAGGATAATTCATAGCACTAAATATATAAAGAAGTTGGAGAAATCTCACACTAGTGAATTAACAGTACTTCTAAAAGCTCTAGAACAAAAAGAAGCAAACTCACCCAGGAGAAACAGACGCCAGGAAATAATCATATTGAGGACTGAAATCAATAAAATAGAAACAAAAAGAACAACATAAAGAATCAATGAAACAAAGAGTTGGTTCTTTGAGAAAATCAACAAGATAGATAAGCCCTTATTCAAATTAACACAAAAGCAGAGAGAGAGAGCCTCTGAAATGAAAAGAGAGATATAACAACAGACAACAAAGAAATCCAGAGAATCTTCAGGTCATGCTTGAAAAACCTATACTCCACAAAATTGGAAAATCTAAAAGAAATGGATGATTTTCTGGATAGGTACCACATACCAAAGTTAATCAAGACCAGACAAACTATTTAAATAGACAAATAACCCCTAAGGAAATAGAAACGACAATTAAAAGTCTGCCAACCAAAAAATGCCCAGGACCAGATGGTTTTAGCTCAGAAACTTTTACCTAGGGAACTTTTACCTAGACTGAATTCAAAAGTGTGGTTGCTAAAAATGGCTTGGGATATGATGTCATCTCTTCCATTTGTCTTTTTTCCACATTTTCTACACACAAATAATATGTATAAATATATAAATAATCCAAATATAACAATCAAATGGAGATATCAACATCAATAGAATCCCCATTAAACAAAGATTTAAAAGCATAGTAAAAATAAGGGAGAAGTGATCAAGAGAAATGTTTTAAAGTTTCTTTCCTTACCTGCCATGGTTGAGGGGAGAGTATCAGCAATCCACAGTACAATGAAGCAAGAGGATTGTTTGTCCTTGTCTGATCAGCTGACCTGAGTGGCAAGTGTGTCCGGTATCAGACAGCACTTACTGGTCACTGGGCACAGGTGATCTGTGATGATCCCAATTGTTTACAGGCATCACCATGGCAACCCCAAGACCCTACCAGGTGTTGTGGGGTTGGAGGGAGAATGATGTCATAAATGGGGCAGCAGCCAATGGTAAGGTTGGCTTCCGAGCTAAAAGTTGGAATTGGTTGGAGAGGATGTCAGGAGACTGACATTAGTCATGGAAGCTGAGGTGTGTGCTAGTGAAAAGAGGCAATCCTGGCATGGAAGTCCCCCTTCCCATGAGGTCTACTCCAGGGTATTGGCAGAACTTATAACGTTTGTTGGGGACCGACTCCGGACAGCTGTGTCTTGAACCTGTGTAACCTTCCACGATTTATCAAGCCTCGTGTAAATAGGAGACTCTTAGCCTAACCTAGGAATGTACGATTAAATAAACTTCTTGGAGCCTGTACTAAATCAGCTAGCTGCAGGGGCCTGGGACCAAAGCGACCTCCTGCTGACCCTCCCTTAGGAATTTTCTTTGTCCTCTCCTCACTCCTCCTGCTCCCCCTCCCTACCTGAAACCCTGTTTATAAGCTCTAACACCCAGTCAATAAATGAGACCTTGACGCAACTCAGAGTGACTCTGTCTTTCTTCACGCGCTTGGTCTCCTTTCCCTCTCACCCCCCATTGATTCCTAGGTGGTCCCTCCTCGAGACCCTCGAATAACCTGGCCTGCTGGATGGGTCAAACGTTCATCTATGACGCTGTGTCACCATCCAGCCGAAAGTGTCCGATCAGCATTCACTGTACATAGAATCAGCAGCTTTGGACAGGAAGGAGAGGAACACCTAAGTGGAAGAAAGCTGGATGAGAAACTGTACCAGTTGATCTGGTTTATGAGCTGTCAGCATCTGTTCATTACCCAAGGAAGAGATCAGAGGGCTTCTTTGTGACTGTGTTGAAGGACAGGGCTGAGTGTATTGAGTGCACCTTGCATGATGAACTCTAAGAATCTTCTCTTTGGGTTTCTTCTCCTAGAGGCCTTCCTTAGTCTTTGTTTCCCCAGGCAGGACTCACATCACTCTTCTCTGCTTTTCATCCCTTTTTGGTAGGGTTTGATTCTTGGGCCAGCATGACCCTGTATCCTTAAAGTTGTGGGCAGTATCATGGTGAATTTGCAAAAGCAGTGGTCTTTGTACATCGTAAAGATGCTTGTAATTGGATGCTGCTGGTAGAAGCAAGCACTTGAGGGGCTAATGGTGAACCTTGTTGCACATGTTACTACTTTCAAACTTGTTGCTATTTGCTGCCCAGACTTGTCTACCTCTGGATGTTTTCTCTCCTTCTGGTCTTTTGTTTTCCTGAGATAGGCAAGTCTCTCTAGCCCCTGTTTTTCAGAAGCTTTTGGTGTATCTCACACTGGCCTCAGACACATGGGCATTCTTTTTATCTTGCCTCCATTCTTATAGTATTGAGGTTGTTTTGAGGTATTTCCCCTTAGTTGCTGGCCATCCCTGGGTGGGTTCAGCTTATGGCATTTTCTAGATCCATGTGATGCCTGCATGCAAGCTCAGGCCTACTTTTTAGTTGGTTTCTATTAAGCTTGTCATGGCAACTGCCTCAGGCCCCATATCTCTCCCCAAATTCACAAGCACCAATGACAAGACTCAATCATGAGACCTATCTGTCCTGGGGCTCAAGGGTATTGGGAACTAAGAACTATTAGCTAACAGACTTTTCTAGGGCAGTGACATATTCATCTATTACCATTCTTAATGCCCTGTAGTTCCTATCTTTGCACACAACTAGATTATAATCCTGAATAATTTATATAGAAATAATAATTTCTTAAGGCCATGTAAAACCTCTTTGTTTCTCCATAAAGAAGGTCAAGTGTCTTATCTTACTGTAGAATTATTGTAGTTAATGAACCCATCAATTGACAGTTCTGGGCCCATTTTCCTGGTATGTCAATGAGCATAATAGTTAGCAATTTTGTTCTCTATTCCAGGGAGTTTCTTTTTGACTCAGTATTTCAACCTATTATGGACAGGGAGTACAGGACAATGTATTCTCCTCTGTAACTGCTTCCTGCTGATATAGGGGCATAGTTGTCAGGGCCTCAAAAGGCTGAGATACTAGTCAAAATCTGGAAGGTCAGTCAAAGTCTGAGCAGTGGGGCACTTGTCAGAAATACGTGGTTATTTGACCCAGCAGTAGAGACAGGGAACAATGACATTGGTTGACCTGGTCCACATTAGCTTTTAGCAAGTCCAGAGCTAGTTGTTATCAACTGATGCTTGAATGTTTCTGTCAGCCAAGTGGAAAACTGTTTAGACAAATTTAAAGTATGAACAAAAGTTAAAATTTATGAACTTTTTTGAAATTTTAAATATAGTAAGTAGAAAGGGGAGGAGTTCTAAGACCAGGAGAGTCAAAAATACCATCATCAAGAATAGACAGGTAGGGAAAATTTAGGCTCTACTTATCTGGAGTACCTTTGACCTCTGTGAAGTGGATCTTGCTTTTATGAATTTTTGGTCCTCTGAAGCCTATACAAATTCTTTACAAAGTAGTTAAATTTTTAGATATATTAGTATTACCAATATATACCAAAATCCATATCATAGACAAAGCAGATAATGAGTATCTGTAAAACAGCAGGAATGGACTCATATCTTAGAGTTCTAGTAAAAACTACAAATTTGGGTTAAAAGCATGTATATTTTCCTTGTGTCCTGAGCCAGGTATAGATTGGACAGTGTGGTCTTAGAAGCACCTTTAAATTTATATTTAGTTTACAACCAAAATAAATCTAAAAATCTTGAGCTTGTGACTGAACAGTAAGTAGTCACAGCTCTAACAGCTTATCAGAACTCTATTAAATGTTAAGCTCCAAACTTTTATACCAGAGAAAGGGAGAACAATATAAAATATTTCTCATATGTTAAATTACACATTTATATCTTTATAACATGCATTTACATCTTAAATAATTTTCTAAGACCCTCAAACCTTATAAGCTTTCATATCCTCAGAACTTTATATATCTTAACATTCTTAGACACTCAAAATTTGCATAGACTTTCATATCCTAGAACTTTTTTTTAACAAAAGACATAGTAGGTTTAGAAAAAGCAAGCCTTGATTTTTATATATAAAATCAGCTAACAAACTGGCTATAGCCTTGTGTTTAATGCTATTTAATGATGCCAAGCTGACAAAGTCATAGCTATCCTAACCGTCAATACTATCCAAGAACTGAGAAGGATAAATTATACCTGAGTACAGACCAAGCAGCTTTCTAATCTATTTAAAAATGACTGGGACCAGTCAATTCCCAGTTTGCCAAAGAGACCAGGACATTCCCAGTTAACTATACCCAGGTCTCTGTAGCATTGGAAGCAGAAGTATCAGAAAAGCATCAGTCTTCACCAGGCAAATAAGGTGAAAGTTTTTCTTGTAGAAAAGGAACATGGGGAAGATTGATCTTACTTTGTTTAGGCAAAAGTGGTACACACAATTCTTTAGGGTCCTGTTGCTTGTCAAGTCTGGGCTGGGTCTTGGCAGCAGGTGTGACATCAAGGCATCTTGCCCAGTGGTCAGCATTGTCACAATCCAGGTATAGACATTTTAGTACCTTGTAATCTTCTTTGGAGACCTTGAGTCACTGCTAGGATCTGAGAGTATCTGTCTGATATAATAAGCTTTTTAATCAACATTTCAAATGCCATATTCTACAGCTCTCTGAAGTATTTGAGAGCTTCCTGAATAGACAACTTCCTTTGTAGTTACTTGTTTTAAGTTCAACACTGAAAACATATACAGGGGACTAAGTAAGGATTGTCCCTATAATTAATTATATCAGTACTTAGCATAACTACCATTAAATAGCTTGATCATTCATAATATGACTGACTATTAACTTGTGTTCCCTAACAGTCTGCAATAAGTAAGCAACTTTTCTATGACTAGGAACTTACATTCCATTCCTGTCAGCTTTAGCCTTCAAAACAATGATTTTTAGTTGAAGCTCTTTTAGTATCAAAATAAAACCTTTTAATCATAGATAATGGGCTCAGTAAAGAAACCAAAACAAAATAGCCATTCCATGGGTAAAAATAAAACAAGTTTGTATCAAGCTGTTAAGACTGTCTTATGGACAGGCAGGAAAAACGGCAAGAGAAAAGGCCCAGAGCAAAATGGGAACACTTGGGAGCCTAGGGACTAGCATTGCCTTTGACAAGTTGTTAGGATCCACAGCCATGGGTTAATGGAAGGGCCACAAGTTCTTTTTACCAGACATAAGGAGGCTGACTCCCTTTTTAGCAAGCAAGAACTTTCTCCAGTCTCCTGAGGAAATGGGAGCCTGACCTTGGGAAAAGGACTTTGTAGTCTTGTCTGTGTTAAGTATGAGCCTTAAAAACAACAATTTCTCACTTGAAGCTCCTTTTAGTATCAATACAAAACATTTATTTGACTCAGTTTATCCAAATAGCTTAAGCTTAACAAAGTTAGCACAAAGAGGTTAAAAATACATTCTTAAGCCTGAATAGACCTTGAGTAGGGAGAGATATTCTCTAAGCCACTGGTTCTCAACTTTCCCTGTACTTTGATGTTTCAATATATTTCACCATGTTGTAACCCTCAGCTACAAAATTTTTCCCTTTGCTGCTTCATAACTACAGTTTTGCCATTGTTGTGAATCTCAATGAAAACATCTGACATGCAGGTGGTCCTAGGTTACCCCTGTAAAAATGTTTTTCAATCCCCCAAAGGCTGAGACTCATGGTCTCAGAAGCTGCTCCAACCACTCTGACAGACTGCTTAGGTCATTGTATTGCTGCATCACAAGAAATGAGCACCACAGCTTCTGGTTAGTGTTTAATGATTTTGGCTGTGACCCTAATTTTTATCCTTTTATTTTAAGTCCAAATATTAACAATACAAAACATTTCATAAACATATAAATTTAAGTTTTAAAAAAAGGTTTGAAATCTTTCAAATGTCTGTCTGCAATATCAAAAATAAAGTACCTTCTTTTGTTTTAAGAAGGAGAAAGTATGGCATAACCACAATCTGTATAGGGCAAAACCAAGCTCCAATAGTGCAAACAATCCCAATATTCAATATCTGGAATTCATTCACCATCTTTTTTTGAGAGGTTTGGATCTTCTCTTAGGCCCCACCCTCAGCAGCATACACATAGCCTGCCTTCTAGAACTCAGCCTGCTCCATTTCATTGTGGCTGGTGTTTCTGGAGATTAAAACCTGACACTGGCATTTCCAAAACTGTTAACGTCCACTCTTGCAACTGGACTCTCTTTGGAATTCTAACCTTGCCATACTTTGCAACCTTCAGCTGTTCTCCATGATCCCCTAATGTCTATAAAGCTGTTATCACCTGGGTGACTTTCAAATTATGAAGTTTAGCCAAATCAAGGTACAATCTTGTGTATAAAGCATTGGGGTGCAGATTTAATATCTTATTAAACAACCATTGTTTTTAAATCCTATGTTCTATAAATCTTGTTTTTAGGACAGGACATGACTTATCATACAAAAATCCACCAAAATCCAACATACCTTGGAAAATTGTTGATGCCTCCTTAGTAGGCCCACTCCACGTGGTCATTAATCAATATGGTAGTGAAATCATTGACATTCATCTTTTCTTTCTTTTTCTTTTTTTTTGGATTTTGGAGACAGGGTTTCTCTGTGTAGCTTTGCGCCTTTCCTGGAACTCACTTAGTAGCCCAGGCTGGCCTCGAACTCACAGAGATCCGCCTGGCTCTGCCTCCTGAGTGCTGGGATTAAAGGCATGCACCACCACTGCCCGGCTGATATTCATCTTTTCTAACCCTAGCAAATTTGACTGCCAGACATGTGACTGACTGCCCAAAGATGGTAAAGTCACATGATGTCCACCATCTCTAACTCTAGGAAGACAGCAAATCGCCATGTGACTAAATAAAAGTGGTGGCAATCCAAAATGGAATCATGCCATGTGGTTCCTTTCAATTTACCCATGCAAAGATTTTTAATTATCGATTCTCAGAGTTACTAGATGGAAAGACCAAACTTGAGCTTGAAATAAATGCTCTTTATTTTTAAATATGTGATTCAGTCTCCATGGTGGTCATTTAGGGGTGCCTGAGATCTGGGGCATAACAGTTCAGGTGCAGAGCACAGGATTAGCAGACAGAGGTCCTGGGCTTGATCTCCAGCATCAACAGATGAATCAGTACAAAACCCCCTAATGGTTGTTTCAACTTTGGATTTGTGGGCAAGGTCAGGTACAGTTATCTCAGAAGATTCAAAAGTACCTGCTTAGAGCAGTGCTAACCATGTTAAAACTCAGAGTGTCTCCAGAAAGGGTACAGTTTTCAGAACTCCAGGGGCAGGCTGTTTTGGTTCCTCCTCTGTGCCTTTTAGTTATACATTTGAGAGATGGTGACTGAAAGGACACTAGCCCACTAAAGCATGTGTCTCTGACAGGCCTTGCCCTTCTCCCCTATTCCTTCTTCCTTGCTAAAAATCCTTAGATTACACTCCTAAAGCTAGCCATCAAGGTCTAGTCACCTATTTGGCCACTTCTTCCTCCTAAGGCTGACAACCAAAGTCCAGCCATCAGAAGCCCCCTTTGGCTCAACTAATTAACATGTCCAATTAAAATTAAACAACTCAGAATAACAGCTTTATAACCAGGCATTTGCCTATGTTCCATGGCTGTCTCCTTTCTATCCAGAGACAGTACTTTGTCCTTCTGGGATAAATAACCCTGTCCTTCCCTTCCTCATCTCCCTCATAATCTATCTCCTATATGAATGCATCCCAGCTCATTCTAACACAAACCTGTCCTTTTATCTTCTTAAGAGACACCTGCAAAGTCATTTGATGCTGTTTTTCTGCCTGAATCAGAAAGCAGCCACTTCAACATTTCTTCCCAGCTTAACAGACTATCTCTCTGTGAAAACTGGTGTTTGGGTGTGCTTTGTACCTAATCCAGGGTCTGGAAGGGAGCCCCTGCTGTGTGGGAGGCCCCTTCAATGACATTGACAGGTAGAGACCTTGAACAACCCTGGGACCAAGACCCAGCCAAGCCATTCTTCTGTCCTGTTTATGAACAGGCTGCTGTATTCATAGATGTCTCCTGGGAGCCAGAGATGCAGGGGCCTCTCTCTGGAGTTCATAACATAGCAAGCACCTGCAGCTTGTGTGACTCCACAGCCAAGTGGAACTTGGGAGCCTCACTGGAGATATATATCCAACACCCTAGGGACAAAAATAGAAGACACCCTAGGTTGTCTTCTTCGGTGATGGTCTTGAAGACATGCCTTGTCTCCTGCGGAAGGATTCCTGTGTCCCCCCAATAAGAGGGTCACTTGGATTTCATGACTGCAAAGGAGAAAAAATTTGAGGGTAAGTCCTGGTTAGTTCTGGCAGTCACAGCCTGGCCTGAGGGACTGGTAGCCTGGTCCTTCACAGATGAGGAAGAAAGTCCAGAGGATAGTGCCTTTGTAACCTGGCAATGATCAAGCCAGCAAGAGCCAAGGTACCCCAACTCTCTGTCCTGGGCTTTGCAATCTCCGGGCTGTTCTTAAGTGTCCTTTGGGCTTTAGGCAGGGTTCTGGAGCCAACAGGTCATACACAGAACCAACAAAGCCAAGTCTTGTTGCCTTGGTGGAGCAACTGCCATCAGTAGGACACCCACTGTTCATTTTGGGGCCTCTTGAACCGTTCCTGGAATGTAGTTCTTTTATAGAGCTGCCCAGCACTAAGGGGTGAGCCCCCTCAAAGGCAGGCGCCTGCCCACTTCCATGTCGTAAACATTTAGAGCAAACTATGTGCCCAGCATGCAAGCTAGGTGGGTGCTGGGGTAGGACACTGAATGAAGCTGAAGTTCTCATGAAGGACAGTGTATAACAACACCTGGGCATTTATATTTCTTGATACTGATAATGGCTGTAAGGAAAATAATAACAGAATAATTTGAGTAGAGGAGAAAACTTTAGGAGTGGTAGACTCTCAGCAAGTGACATCAGAAATGTGACCTAAGTTACAACAGGAATCAATACACAAACCTGCAGAGTACCCTGATTAAGAGAAGGACCTAAGCAAAGGCTCCCGATGTGCTAGTCATACAGAGGTCAGCCAGGGACACTGAAAACTTTTACTCTGACTGGATGGTAAGCTGCTAAAGAAGAGGCAAATGACAGCTGGTAGTCTGATGTCTGATAACAGCCCTCATTTTGGGAATTTCATCTGGTGTGTATGTGGAATAAAACAGTATGTGAGCTGGGGGAGGGGGAGGAAAAGCTTCCATACCAACTTGAGGGAGCTGGATGTAAGTTAGATTCAAAAACAAGGTATTACATGACTTGAGGTGGATGATTAGGAAAGAGGTGATGTGTGTGTTTCTAGGTTTCTAGGCTGAACAAATTGTATACAGAGATGTGTCATTTTTGGAGATGAGGAATTCAAGTCACAGGGAGCTGACCTAAATGGAGACCAAAGGTTCTGTGTTAAATAGGTAGTTTGAGGTACCTCCTGGATGTCCAGGTGGCTGTTGGGTGCAATGAGGTGAATGAGTCTGGCAATCACAGGAAAGGTCTGCACTGGTGATGGCACACTGGAAACCATGATGAGAGAGAATCTGCCCCCAAGAGTCCCAGCTAGGTTCCAACAGTGTGAGCCAATGACATGCAGAGAGCACTTAGTGTGTTTAACAAAGTCTCAGGATGGGTCATGTCACAACCATCTTAGACCTTCACTGTTTGTAACTTAGAAATAACTCAGGGATACCAAGTAACAGATGACAGGCAGAATACTGCCACTGAATAACAGTGCCCAGATGAACATATGCTCTCATAGAAATTACCTGAGATAATAGCACCATGAAGATTTGCCTTTATGTGCTTGGCCTGAATCATCTGTGGCTGCCTAGGTGGTGAAGAGAGCCCACAAAGACGCATTGGTAACAAAGCAAGCAGGATCACAAACACCCACAGCCAGATGGTTTCTCAGTTGCATCTCTAGTGCTCTCAAGACTTGGGGTCTAATCCCATGGCAGGCTTCAGAAATAAACTCACGTGTCTGGCTTGAGCCCGTTGCACAGGTCGTGGATGTACTGCTTCCAGAGTTCATGCAGAGGGAGGAAGAGACTGTATCTGTCATAAAGTCAGGAACAGGTACAAAGTCAGAAACATGAGCTTGGGGTTTCCAGTGTTCAGGAAGACAGCTGGGCTCAGGGCTGAGAATGAGCATGAGGGAGCACTTGAGACTGCCTGTAAGCCTTAGGATCCCCAATGACAATGTGGCCAAGGCCGAGTGCATTTCCCCCCTTGAACCTCAGTTTCTTCCCTGGCAGAACCTGCTCAAGGCTAAATTTCTGCTTTTGAGAAGGGGAGAGGGGGCCCTTTGCTTTGATTCTCTTCATGCTGGCCACTTGTAGATGTGATGGTGGAGGCCCTGGCTCAGACCAGGAATAGGATCTGAAGGTGGAGATAACATCAGCCTTAACAATCCAGGTGCTATTCACTCAATCTCCTTTTCCTAAGAGAAACTGTGGTATATTGGATGTGTGTTCATGGGGCTCAAAGAAAGAAGGCACAGAGCACTCTAATAATGATTTTAGACTTTATCACATTCAGAGGGGGTCCATCTCTCTGAACTGAAACACTGTAGATAAGCAAAGGACCCTTTTATTGTTATGCAATTCACAACTTTAGCAAGTCAATTCCTTATACCTCTTATCTAAGCCCCTCAATGGGACAATGCCAAATGCAAATTCTCAGTAAAGGAATACTACAGTTTTCTGGGGTGTCCCTGAACCAAGTTTTCATAGGCTTTGAACTCCTAGCAAACTCTCAGATAAGACTTCAAACAGGAGATAATGCAGACAGGAGGTAGCAATCACAAAAGGCAGATCAAAGCTAGGTGCTAACACTCAGGAATCAAACCAGCTGCAGTTCTGCAGAAATTCTCCCAACATATCCCCCTTTTTACATGCAACAATTAATTACTTTGGAGGTTATGTAGCTCCACAGCAAATACAGCCTTTTCTCTATTGTTCTGTTTTACAATCTATGTAAGTAAATCAAAACACATCTTAAAGCCAATAAGGTTACTGTTGCCAGCAAAAGAATAACCCTTGCTAAAACAAGAAATCTGTTAAAGTGATGTGCAGGGTTGAATGAGGCTATAGTATCTGCAAGGCTTTCCATAACATCCATCGTTTTCATATCAGGTAACATTTAACAATTCTTAATTTCTTGCTGTAAATCATAAATCATTTGAGAAGAGTAAGGGTGACCCATCAAATGCATTTTTATCTTTTCCCAACCATACTCGCTTTCATTAAACTTTAAAGGAGTAATACATAACATTCCAATCACATTTTAACTTTATTTGCTCCTTTGATAGTTCTAACTGATCTCTCAACAATATACCAGCTTGTCTCAAATCAGGTAATTCATTAACTATCTCATTGTCTATTTTATTTTGTTCAATCCAAAGTTCTGTAGAATACATATGCCAGTTTCTAACAAACTCAGTAGTTGGAATTGCTTTTATGAAGCACCACTCTGGCTGTTGCACTAGTAGCAGTCAATGCAATAATTCCCATAATAACTGCAATAATCAACTGCAAAATCCAACCATTTGATGTAATCTTAATATTATTTCAGCTACCTTTTGTACCAGGTTCATCAAATGTGTGTATCTTGACATGGCATCGACAACTTCACTGCTATCCAGATTGTTGTCCTTGTTCTAAGAATATATAAACTTTGAAAGAGTAAGTTTAAAGACATACTAGAATTAACACAGGTATGGAGGGTACAGCAGTCACAAGTGATGCAGTAATTATTAGGGTACAATTGTACAGGCCCGTTTAGTAGCTAGTACACAAGCCATAAAAAGCTGGCTTTCAATCAGTCTAAAAGACAAAGCATACTTACCATCCTTAATGTGTAACTTTCCTTCCCATACTTTAAGAGGATGGGAGGTGACCAGGCCTGTATGCCCACTCTGCACCAATTGGAAACAGGTGAGGACCCAGTCTCCAGACTGCTCAGCCCAGTTCAATAGCCCCCTAGACCCTGAAGGCACATTCCGTGCCACTTCCCCGACCCAGTGCAGCTCCAGAGACTGGGAATCAACCTCCTCCTACCCCCACCTTTGGCCAACCATCCTGTTAGGCACCAGTGACCACCAGAGCCATATGCTTTATCCTGGACTGATTGGGAAGAAGAGCAACCACAGGAGCCTGAGGGTCAACCTGCACCAATTGAAGAAGAGTGATCTGGAGCTCCACCTGTTTATATTAAAGGAAGAAATGGGTAGACTGCAGTGTAAGAACACATTAAACAACATAAAGAGCAATGTAGTAGCATCAGAACCTAGTAATCCTACAACAGCCAAACCTGAACATCCCAAAGCAGATGTTCCAGAAGAAAAGGACCTTTAAAACAACTTTATAAAGATGATAGAGGCCCTAAAAGAGGAAATGAAAAATTCCCTTAAAGAAATGGAGGAAAAGACAAACAAAAAGTTGGAGGAAATCAATAAATCTCTTAAAGAAAGTCAATAGACCCAAGAAATAACAACCAAACAAGTGAAGGAAACAGTTCAAGAATTGAAAACTGAAATAGAGGCAATAAAGAAAGCTCAAACTGAGGGAATTCAGGAAAAGGAAAATCTGAATAAATGAACAGAAACTACAGACATAAGCATTACCAACAGAATAAAAGAAATGGAAGAGAAAATATCAGGCACTGAGGATACTACAGAGGAAATAGATTCATCAGTCAAAGAAAATGTTGAAATCCAGAAAAATTTTAATACAAAGCATCCAGGAAATCTAGGACACCATGAAAAGACCAAACCTATGAATAGTACGGATAGAAGAAGGAGAAGAATTCCAGCTCAAAGGCACAGAAAATATATTCAGCAAAATTATAGAAAAAAACTTTCCCAACCTAAAGACACACATGCCTATGAAGGTACAAGAAGCATATAGAACACCTAATAAACTGGACCACAAAAAAGTCCCATTGTCACATAATAGACAAAATACTATACATACATAATAAAAAAAAGAATATTAAGAGCAACAACGAAAAAATTCAAATAACTTATAAAGGCAGACCTATCAGAATTACACCCGAGTTCGCAATGGAAACTCTGGAAGCCAGAAGGTCCTGGACAGATGTTATGCAGATACTAAGAGAGTACAGATGCCAGCCCAGACTATTATACCCAGCAAAGCTTTCAATCACTGTAGATGGAGAAAACAAGATATTCCATGATAAAACCAGATTTAAACATTACATATCCACAAATCCAGCCCCATAGAAAGTACTAGAAGGAAAACTTAACCCAAGGCAGTTACTGCAACTAACAAAACACTGGCAATAGATAAAGTTACACCAGCAAATCCTAATGAAGGGAAACACCACCCAAACAACAACAACAAAAGAAAATAACAGGAATTAACAGTCACTGGGCAATAATATGCCTTAATATCAATGGAATCAGTTCCCCTATAAAAAGACAAAGGCTAACAGAATGGATACAAAAACAGGATCCATCTTTCTGCTGCATACAAGAAACATACCTCAACCTCAAAGACAGACACTCCCTCAGAGTAAAAGGCTAGGAAAAAATATCCAATCAAATGGACCTAAGGAACAAGTGGGTGTAGTTATCCTAATATCTAACACAATAGACTTCAAACAAAAAACAAATAAAACAGATGAAAAAGGGCATTTCATATTCATCACAGGAAAAAACCATTACGATGTAGTCTCAATTTTTAACATTTATGGCCTTATTACAAGGGCACCTACATTTGTAAAGAAAATATTACTAACGTGCAGCTGGAGTTATCTCCAGTCTCACCCGGACCTGGAGCCACTCAGACCCAAATAAACACACAGAGACTTATATTATGTATAAACTGTATGGCCATGGCAGGTTTCTTGCTATCTTGTTCTTATATCTTAAATTAGCCCATTTCTATTCTTCTATACCTTGCCACATGGCTCATAATTTACCAGTATCTTTACATGTTGCTTCTTCTGGCGGCAGCTACCAGTGTCTCCTGACTCAGCCGTCCACTTCTCACAATTCTCCTTGTCTGTTTATCCAGCCTATACTTCCTGCCTGGCTACTGGTCAATCAGCGTTTTATTTATTTATCAATCAATCAGAGCAACACATTCACAGCTTATAGAACATCCCACAGCACTAAAGCTCAAATCACACATCAAACCCCACACCCTAATAGTGGGAGACTTCAACACCCCACTTTCACCACTGGACAGGTTGGCCATACAGAAATTTAATAGAGAAATTAGGAAACTAATAGATGTTAGGACTCAAATAGACATAACAGACATCTATAGAACATTTCACCCAAACACAAAAGAATATACATTCTTTTAAGCACCCCATGGAACCTTCTCCAAAATTGACCACATACTTGGTAACAAAACAAATTTCAACAGATACAAAAAAAATGGAGAAACCCCCTGTATCTTATCAGACCATCATTGCTTAAAGTTAGAAATCAACAACAATACAAAATGCAGAAAGCTACAAACTCATGGAAACTGAACAATGCTCAGCTGAATCACCAATGGGTCAAGGAAGAAATAAAGAAAGAAATTAAAGACTTCCACAAATTCAATGAAAAAATGAATGCACAACATACCCAAACTTATGGGACACTTTGAAAGCAGTGCTAAATGTCTGCTCCAAAGGCATTCTGTGTTTTTTCCTTCCCAGATGCATCTCAATAACAGGAAGCATCCAGGAGACTTTTCTTGCTCATGTCTAAGCTTTATTAATTTTGATGGTATCCACAACTTCTAATCTCGTCCAGAAACATGAGCATAACCTCAACCCCATCCTAACACCTTTCCCATTTTCCATACTGATGTTAAGGCAACCTGTCAGTACAGACAAGTTTTTTGTATGGTCCAATGCCTGTCAGTAGCTGTTGTTACTGTTTCATTAGCAATTAAAAAATTTAAGGTAAGTCAGGCATTGTGCAGTCCATCCCAGGGGTCCTCATATCATCCTTCTGTTTGACAAGCATCTCCTTTAGAGTGTTATTAGGTCTTTCAACAATTGCTTGTCCAGTAGGATTATATAGTATCTCTGTAATGTGTTTTATGTTGTAACCTGTAAAAAAAAAGTGTCATTTTGTAGGAGATATATGTGAGGTGTTATCATTTTTATTTTGCATTGGTATGCCCATTATAGCCTTTGTTTCTAATAAAAGTGTAATTATAGAATCAGCCTTTTCAGAACTTAATGCAGGTGCCAATTAAAATCCAGAGTATGTATTAAGGATATGATGAATGTGTTTAATTTTCCAAATTCTGCTAAATGGAATACATCCATTTGCCAAATTTCATTACTTTGTGTACCTTTAAGATTAGTTCCTGCAGGTAAAGTAACTTGCTTATACAAAGAACAAGCAGGACAGTTATTTTTTCTAATTTCCTTAGCTTGTTGTCAAGTAATGAAAAATTTTTTCTTTGTGGTGATATTTTATTTGTGTTTTAATAAGTAAAGCTTGCCTGGAGATCAGATGAAACAGCAAGCCATTTTAAATAAACAAAGAAGTCAGGCAATGGTAGCACATGCCTTTAATCCTATCACTTGGCAGGCAGGATCTTTGTGTGTTCAAGGCCATACTGGAAACAGAGCCAGGTGTAGTGTTCAGCTACTCTGAGCCTGCTAGAAGAGAAAGTAGGAAGGAGTCTTGAACACATTGGCATAGGAGATCACTTCCTAAATATAACACCAGTAGCACAGACACTGAGAGAAACAATCAATCAATGGGACCTCTTGAAACTGAGAAGCTTTTGTAGAGCAAAGGATATGGTCAGCAAGGCAAAGCGACAGCCTACAGAATGGGAAAAGATCTTCACCAACCCCACATGTGACAGAGGACTGATATCCAGAATATTTAAGGGACTCAAGAAATTAGACATCAAAATAACTGTGGAATATTTTTATAAAAATTTAACAGGAGGATACTTTTTTACAGATCTTAAGTAACATGTTAATGTAACTTGCCAAGTATTAACAGTGTGGGTCAAATAATTTACCTATATTTTACTTAGTGGAAAAATAATTTTTGTAAGCTCCTTATCAGTAAGATATCATTTTTATGAGCTTTTACCTTAGTAACCATAGTATCTAATAAGATAACCACCCAATCTGTTTCAGGTGTTACATTTTTATGCAATTTAACCAAGATTATCTAGAAAGCAACTTAAAAGTGTGGAGCCAAATCTTCAGAAATGACCAACAGAGAAGAGCAAATCCAATACTATAGTTTAAAGTCATGAATGTTGTTCTTCCAGTTCATTTACTGTAATTAAGCATTATGATTAGACAATCAAGACAACAGCCTTTACATAATGTATGACTAATATCTCTGGAAATTCAAACAGCGTTGACTTAGTACTTTATGCCCTCACCATACTTGTTTTTTACTAGAAGTTGGGCTTGTTTAAAATTTTTTCTTTCTCTCATGAAGGGACCATTGATAATGATTTATTCCAACCATAAGGAAAGATAAAAAGTATTTCCCAGGAGGGGATCTTTAATATTGACTTATTCCTGCTATAATGAAAAACAAAAACAAGAATCATTTAAACTAAAGTTAAGCAAACAGACAAGAAAACTCTCAGCTCTGGGTCTGTTGTGCTTGCTCAGGCCTCAGCAGTGAGGCCCAGCCACCCATTCTTTGTGATTCAGATGCCTCCACTTTGTGCTGACCCACAGGTCTCTGAAAGAGCTGACAGCAGGGAGAGCTCTAAGTTACAACTATCCTCAATTTCTTATATCAAAAGGAGACTTTTTTCTTCCTATATTTACTGGGAAGAGGCTTTTTTCTTTCCTTAATTTTTTTGTACACAGTGATTTTTAATTTTTAGTCCTTGATTTGATAATTTCCCCCTTTTTAACAGGAATTTTTTTTTTTTGGATTAAGCATTTCTCCCTTTACTATCCAGAGATTTCCTTTTCTTCCCTTTTCTCTATTGGGATGGGCCTTTTTCCTTGATTTATTCTTTGTCTCAGGAGCCATTTTATTTCTGTCTTTAAAAATTGTACAGTTACTGCTTTTCCATTTAACAAGCATTTTAGCAATTGTACATTTTGTGATCCTGAGATAGGGAGTTTAAATTCCCCATGACCCTGCCAATCCTGGAGTCATCTTACCCAGAGGGTGAACTTCTTCCAATTCTTAAAAGTGTCAGAATCCTCTGTCCTTCTTGAAACACCATGACAATGTTGCACCAAAATGTTGTATATTTGGTGTGTGTTCACAGGGGTCCATGGAAAGAGGGCACAGAGCCTTCTAAGTATGATTTTTTAGACTTTTCCACCTTCAGAGGGGGTCCATCTCTCCAGACTGAAACACTGTAGATAAGCAAAGGGCCGTTTTATTGTTATACAATTAATACCTTTAGGAAGTCAATTCCATATACCAAAACGTCTTATCTAAGCCTCTCCAAAGGGACTATGCCAACTGCAAATTCTCAGTAAAGGAATACCACAGTTTTCTGGATTGTCCCTAAAGCAAGTTTTCATAGGTTTTGAACTCCTAGCAAACACTCAGATAAGACTTCAAACAGGAGGTGATGGAGACAAGATGTAGCAATCACAAAAAGCTGATCAAAGGTAGGTGCTAACACTCAGGAAAC
Source organism: Peromyscus maniculatus bairdii (assembly GCF_049852395.1). Classification (NCBI taxonomy): domain Eukaryota; kingdom Metazoa; phylum Chordata; class Mammalia; order Rodentia; family Cricetidae; genus Peromyscus; species Peromyscus maniculatus. Next base: position 40,005,841 of record NC_134852.1, read on the forward strand.
AAAGCAGCTGCAGCTCTGCAGGAATTCACCCAAACAAACAAAAACAATTAACATCAACCTTGTTTAACCCACTGACAGAGGAGGTTAAGGTGCAGATTTGCAAAGCAGTTCCTTGTGAAAAGTAGTGGGATTGTAGGGAAAGTGAACAGAGAGGACCAAAGTTTTTCTCTGAGGTTGTTACCATTTGTCTTGGTGCCCTTTCACACAAAGCCAGGGTCAGAGAGTCAAGAACACCAGGCTCAAACCTGAAACAAGAACTTCTTGCAAGAACCCCAGGGAGACAGTCCCAGGGTAAAGTGACACTCTCATGCCTTCTGGGACATGGAAGGCTATGTGTTTATAGCATGTTATACAAAGCCTATAAATAGTGGCTGTACACACAAACTCAGAACTGTCTTAAGGAGACATCCGCCCATAAGAAAGTGATATGTTCCTTTCAGAAACTTCAGACATGTGTAGGCAGTACCTCTCCTTGGCAGTAACCTTTGAGTGGGTGATTCTGTCTAGTGATATTAAAAGCTATAGGAAAGTCCATATTAAGGAATATCAGTTCCTCTTTTCTAGAAAGCCAAGACAGTCTGTGCCTATGGGTAACAGACACACTTATTAATGAGCCTAGGATAGACACTAAATGATGAAAGTTCTCAGGCTCACCAATGCCTGACTTTTAGAGGCCAAGCCAAGACATAAAAAAACTGCTAGGGGGAGGCCGCCTAGGAGGGAAGCCCCTGAGACTAAGGGGGCAGAGCTGCTTAGTGAGCCCCTGGAATCACCAGTCTACTCCCTGACCAGAAAGACGAGGCAATGATGAGTGACAAGGCCTTTAGGAAAGATGGGGGTACCTCTGTTGCTCTGGGTTAATGTCAAAGAGCCTCATGTCTCTCCTCTGTTCGGCAGTGAGGCCTTTGGATTTCTTCTCCTGCTGCTTTGGCTTCTGACGAGTGAAGTATTCCAAGACCACAGCCTTGCTTTGCAGATGGCTCTCACTGTCTTGCTGGCTCCAGTGAGGTATGATTTGCTTCAGGAAGGCCCTCACAAAGGCCCCAGGCCGCTGGCTCCCCAGCCTCTGCTCAGAGACAGGTGGTGTGGTTTACTGTTCTGCTCTCAGACTCCAGGGCCCTCAGACCGCATTCCTGAGAGCCACCAGCTTTGATGATCTAGGCTACAAATCTCTTGTCTTCCAAGTGTTTGCTACACACAACTCCCAAGATGTAAAAGTAACACTCACAAGCTAACTGTGACACTGTCCTACACTGCAGCCAGGTCAAACACTGACTTCCTGTCCTGTTTCTCTGAGGTTACTCTATTGAGCATTCAAAATACTTTGTAATGCAAGGCTTCTCTAATCCTTGTGGGGAAGGAAGCTTGAGAAATGCATGATACAGGTTATTTAATAAGTCATGACCACAAGACTAGCTTGAAGTGGAAGGGAGCTGGGGTTGTTAGGGAAATGAGTCATTCCAGAACTAGGGGAAATTGCCTGGGGGTTCCAGGCAGGTCAAGGAGGAGGAAATCTGACACTGAGCACCACAGTCCCCTTTCCTTGCTTTTCCGCCTTGTGGCCTCCATGTGGCTGCTGTTGGAGAGGTCTGCTCCAGTCCTCCTTGAGGCAGAAAGCATGAAGGGCATCTCGGGGACTACTCACTCTCATCCACAGGACTGTAATATCCCTGGCAAGGGAGGGTGAAACCACTTCACTGTTGCACCCAGTCCTGAGACACTCTAGTTTCAGCACCTCTCAAGTTGGGGCAGCAACAGTCTATTCTTCACTGGGCAGCAGGCACCTCACTCGGCTTTCATCTTGCTCCAACCCGGGCAGTGCTCTGTCCTGAGGACCTACCTCTTGGCTGGACCATTTGCTGGGCTCTTTTTGCACTAACCAGACAGTAAAAACAAGTCTGAGGCTAACTGCCAGCTTTATTTAGGTTAACATATCAACAGTGGCCGAAACCCTCTCTCTGCTAAAGCAGGGGGTAAAAAAAGAAAGAACACACAATCTTTGAGGTAGTTCAAAGTCGGGATGGCTAAACAATTTATCATCAATACCAGAACAATTTGGCTCTTTTAAACACTTATGTGGTCTCTCTTTCATGGGGAAATAAAATCAAGGCCTTTTAACATCTTGATTTCAAGGAAATTCTCTCTCTTTTGCTTTTTTGAGACAGGGTTTCTCTGTGTATCCCTAGCTGTCTTTGAACTCAGAGAACTGCCTGCCTCTGCCTCCCAAGAACTGGGATTAAAGGCATGCGCCACATAGCCTGGTGGGACATGTACTCTTTATGAGCCACAGGTGATGCTTCTACCCAACTGACAAAGCATGCTGACAGACAGACAGACAGAATTTATAACATTCACTTATGAAATGGCCTGAGCACTGAACACAAAAACAAGAGCAAGTCAGGTTTCAGGTAGGCACAGGCTGTCATTTCCCATGGAGAGGCAGATGACATGAAATCTAGGAGTCCAAGTCCCTCAGAGCTGACTCTGGTACCCTAAGAAAGGAGCCTGGCACAAGAAGACATCAGCACAAAAGACCTCCATGGGGCCTAATATGCTGACTGTAAAGGTGAAGAGTAATCCATGGGAGAGGACACCTAGACAAGTCTTAGAAGCCATTGAACCACCTTTGCTCTCAAGTCTACCGCTCCCAGCCCACCTTTGAAAGATTGTACCTGTACATCGTGCTCCTCGGCTTCTTTATGAGAAAAGGCATGGTAAATCACAGCTGGGGGATGAAAGACAAAAACAGAAGATTACTTCCTGTTAGGAATGAGTGTAATATCCAAGGCTCTTCTAAGTATGACCTACACTTATTTAGAGATGGAATACGTGGTTAGTATGAAAAGGCCAAGCTTTCTTGGATTATCCTTTTATTTTAGTTTGCAGTACTGGGGGATTAAACTCAGTGGGGTTTAATGCATGCCTGGCAAGTGCTTCACCATGGATCCATGTCCATGGTCCCACTGAATGCTGCTTATTTACATATTTATTTAAAGACACAGTCTACTTTGCATCCTAGGCTGACTTAGAATTTGCTATGTAGCTCACAATGGCCTTAAACCTTCAATACTCCTGTCTTAGGCTTCTAATTGCTAGTTGCTGGGATTACAGACGAGTACCACAACTATCTTAGATACTTCTTAATTCTTTCCTTTGGCCAGATTTGTCTTCAAATACTTAGGATGAGGTTTAAAAGAGCACCTCTCAGAGCTTAATGTGTTTAAGAACCTTGGGGGATCTTATTAAAACATGGGGTTTTAGTTCCTACTCCAGACTCTGAAGGTTCAAAAAAACTCCTCATTGGATCACATTTAGAGTAGTTCTGATTTAAAATACAAGTTATAATTATACTTGGGCAGTTGCTCACTAAGGAATGAAGACACTAAAACTAAGGTGATGGTAATAGTTAGTGGGTGGTTGGTTTACACACTGTATTTTGCTGATTACAAGAAGTTTAAAACAGATTTTTCGCTGTTTAGAATCAATAATCTTGGAATGTATACGACAAACAAAATACAACAGTCTTTCTGCAAATTCTAAATATGACCACCATGATGCCAAAATCTCTCTAAACCTCCATGCTTCTGTTTCTTATTTGTTTGGAGGAAACCATCACGGTGGCACTGAGGGACAGAATACAGTTGTAAATGTGGTAAGAAAGGGCAAACGACCAGAAAACCTAGCTCACACTACAACTGTGTGGTAGTGCACACAGTTGATCCCATCACTTCAGAGGGAGAGGCCAGCCTTGTTTACAGTCTGTTTCCAGTTTAGTCAGAACTATATAGCGGACCTTATCCCAACAGCAACAATAATTACAAACAAAGAAACAAAAATCTACCTCTGTTCTCTAGAACTTCCCTGAGTACATGTTTGATCAAGCAAACAAACTAAGGAAGTTACCAGTTTTACATACAGAATCTAGTTCTCCCTTCAACTGCAGATTGAGACTCCAGTTTGTTTATTGAGTTTAATGTGCAGGGCCTGGGACCCTAGGAATAACTTTTTTTTTTTTTTAACCTACCCCAGATGCCTAGAATCAGAGTTGGAAATCTTTCTGCAGAAGTACACTTGTAATAGCTCTGTTACACTCACTGCTTGTCAAGTAGTTGATTTAAAACAACACATATATACACTCATAGGTGTGTGTACACATTTATTTCAATCTCATTAATCTTTCTAAGAACTTTAAACATAATTATTCCTAGTTATGTACAAAATAATACTGAAGTTGAGATATGCCAAGGCACTTGATCTCTGATGAAAGGACATGGCAGGAGTGTAAATCAACAGATCAGAGGCTAAATCTTTACAGTATCCTCTCTCCCCTCTTATACTGCTCCAGTGCTTGCTTCCCTTCCTGGAACATCTCTTTTCTGCTCAAATACCAATGCCTTAGGTTTGCGATACTGCGCCTAAGGTTTTTACTTGACAAAGGGTGAAAAACCAGGTGGTAGAGGGGAGCAGGTCCTGGCAGCAGTTATCTAGGCAGATAGTGAGTAGGTCTGGCCAAGGCCTTGGATCCACCTTTTCCAGTTCCCCCAAGCGGCCCTAGCTCCCCTGGGGAGAACACCTGACATCTATTCCTAGCTTAGAGACTGTGTATGGCCATTCACACTCTGCGCCTAGATTTCTTTTGTGTACTATGAGTCAATAGTACACGGTTTCCCTGGAAACTGTCTTGGGACTCTGTTGCGACAGGTATCCATGACTCAGCTTCCTGTTCCAGACCCTCTGTACTCTCATTCCGGCCCGATTTCGTGTCTCTCATCCCGCTTACCCTTCATTGTCAGACGCTTCCGGAGCGCTTTGGTGACGTCTCTGTCAGGTCTCACTCACTCTTTCCCTTTCTTCACTTAGTTCAGCATCTTTCAGCCACCAGGACTCTTTCATGTTTACCTTTCCGCTGGAAAAATCCGCTGTGCCCAAGAAACAACGTGCGCACAGTACACAAACAGACTTGTTACAGGCGGCATCAATGGATGCAACCAGATTTCGGATACTGCGCCTTGTGTGACTCCATTGAAGTGCGACGGGCTCTGGCGGTGCATGCGCCTTGGGTTTAGCTCTGCTGCCGAGGGAGGGGCTAGCTAAGCGCCGGTTCTGTGGCCGGTGGAGTCTGTTATTTGTGGCCTCTTCCGTTTATGGCTCTCCTGGCAGGAACAGTCCGGTTGCGGGTCAGGATTAATGAAGTATAGAGAGGCAAGCTGTCATGGAGAGGATGCGAGGGAGCTTGGGACTATGGATGGCAGAAAAATGGGCCCGAAGTAGTGGACGTAATGGCTGTATTGAGGTCTTAGGATTTTTTTTTTTTTGAGTTTTAGTTTCTCTTTGTAAGAGCCCTGGTTATCCTGGAACTCACTCTTGTAGACCAGGTGGCCTCAAACTCTTGCCTGCCTCTGTCCCCTGTCCCCTGTGTGCTGGGATTAAAGCATGAGCCACCATCATCTGGATTTTTTTTTCCGACTCCCAGGGGACTCATGTGTCCCTGGCTGGCCTAGAATTCACTCACAGGATTACTAGTTATCTTTTGTAATGGTGGCCGGGGATTTTCTTCTATTTAAGCTACTATGTAATTTTATGACCTCGTTTAAGGGTCTCTTTCCTATGAGTAAAATAGAGTAGTTTTAGCTGGCTTTAGTCTCAGAATGCTTGCTTTTTAAAATTTAGTTATTTTTCCTTCTGAAGACAAAGTCTCCCTGTGTAGCCCAGACACTTTCTATGCAGCCGAGGCTGAGCTCCTAAGTATAATCAGTATTCTTGCCTTAGCCTCTGCAACATTGGAATTTACAGGCCTCTCTTACTGCATCCAACCCAGAAAGCATTCTTGAGACTTGGAGCATTAATTTCTGTCAATATGATAAAAGACAAAAAGTGATTCTCGTGGCTGCAGATCTGGGACACAAAGGCCCAGCCCAGCCTTCTCAGCCTGCCTAGGTTCTGTCCAGACACCGCCCTTAATTTCTGATGAGTGCTGGATCTAACTGGGATGTTGGGTGAGAGAAAGCAGAATTATGGTCCCTGTCGTCTCTTTAGTCAGTGATTTTTTAATATTGAGTACTGTGCTCCCTCCTTTCAAAGAGGGAAAAAAATTCTTAGAGAAACTTGGACAAAGAGCACTGAATTCTTGTTTAAGAAACATAGGCTTTATATGTTTTTGGGTGATAATTGTGTGCCATTTTGATCTGTAGCAGTACAGGCCATGGTAACACACATATGCTTTAGACTTTGAGGCCAGCCTGACAACAGGATGGACACCAAATGTGTTGCATTTGCAAAGGCCTGACACTAGTTTAGCATGTATAAGACTGTGTGAGAAAGTGCCCTTGGGGACTCATAAATGTGAACTCAGTAATGAACACTTGATTTCTTCTTTGAGATAGGCCTCCCTTTGTAGTCTTGGCTGTTCTGGAACTGGCTATGTAGTTCAAATTGGCCACAAACTCACAGAGATCCACCTGCCTGTGTCTTAAGAGTGCTGGGATTAAAACATGGTAAAAGATTACTTGACAAAAATTGTATATATTTATGCATTTAAATTAACACTTTGAAATTTATATATTGTGAAATGGCTAAGTCAGTCTAAATAACCTCATATAATTGTTTTTTGGTGAGACATTTAAAATTTTAGTGATTTTTTTCAAGTATATGCTGCTACTATAGTAGCTATGACATACATTAGATTATTATGTATGAGCTTTTGGTTTTCTTTACTTTAAAAAGTTATTTAATTAATGAATTTATTTATTTATTTTTGATGGTTAGGATCAACCCAGGACCTAACTTATGCTTTGTATCACTGAGCTATTCCTCCTTCACAATTATGAACTTAGATAAGCATAAGACAATAGTGAACTAGGGGTGTAGCTCAGTGGTAGAACACTTGCTTTGTATATTGAGGCCCTGAGTTTAATTACCAGAGTAGCAGGTGGTGGGGGTGGCGTTAGGCAACTGAAAATATAGGAGTCATTTTGTGGGTGTAGACTCAAAAGTAGCATGGATTCTGTGGTTATAGTGACAGAGGCAAAGGAGTCTCTTATTTTGAAAAGAATTATTTTTATTTTATGAGTGGTTTTTCTTTTTGTTTTTTTCAAGACAGGGTTTCTCTGTGCAACAGCCCTAGTTGTCCTGGAACTTCCCCTGTAGACGAGGCTGGTCTCAAACACACAGAGATCATCCTGCCTACCTCCTGAGTACTGGCATTAAAGGCATGTGCTACGATGCCCGACTCTATGTTACAGTGTTTTGACTGCATGTACGTACGTATGTGGTATGTGCATTGTGTGTGGCCAGTGCCTGCAGAGGCCAGAAGAGGGTGCCAGATTCTCTGGAACTGGATTTACAGAGATGGTTGTAAATCTTTATGTGTTCAATGTGTATTGAACCCTGATCCTCAGCAAGAATAGTAGGTGCTCTTAGCTGCTGAGCCCTCTTTCTAGCCCAGTTATTAGGAATCTCTTAATGAATCGTTTTTATATAGCAAGCATAGCTTTGAATATCTGCCAGTGTTCCCTGTGATTCTCAGATTACAGTAGGGTTGTGGGTTCCCCAGAGCAACAGTAACCACAGTTGCCTGCTTACTAAAATATTTGCATTTTAAGAAGGGAGTGTCCCCACTTTATGCTCTTCAGAAAACAGTGTATGAAGAGAGATACCTAGTAGAGTTTTTGTCATTATTATTTATGACAGCAAAGTACTCAGAATTATATTTGACAGCTATGGACTGAGCAAATGAAGTACGTGCTGATTTATTTGGTAAATTAAATTTATCACATGGATGATAGAGTGCAGCCTATAACTCCAGCCCTCAGAAAGCTGGGCCTGGAGGATAGAGAGTTTAAGGTCCTCTTAGGATACAGTGAGACCCTGTTTGAGAAAGCAAACAAATTAAAGGTTTCAAAATTTCTGTTTCCTAGGCATCTCGTAGAGTTACCTAGCAAATGAGTACCCAGCATCTATGTTTTGAAAAAAGACTTTAAAAGTGTTTATGTGTTTGTGTGTGTGTATACATGTGTGTGGGTACATGTGCGCTACACATGTGCTAGTAGCCACAGAGGCCAGAAGAAAACTCCACTGGATCTCGAGTTACACGTGGTTTGGAGCCACCCAATGTGGGTTCTGGGACCTCTGGAAAAGCAGCAATTGTTCTTAACCCCTGTGCCATCTCCCCGGCCCCTAGAATCTGTATTTTTAAAGAATGTTTTCAGGGTAGATGTTCTTATATTTAGGTATATAATAGGTCAGGTTACAGGTTAGATAATCACAATTTTTAGGATGGTTATAGAAATATTAGTAAATAAAACCAAATCTGTACAGAACAATTATACAAATACATTGAAAGTTTTTATAAATGGATGAGGAAACACCTTTGCTTATTTAAAAATTCATTTTATGAAAGTGACATCTCAAGTTTTTTCTCTTTGTAGCAATGAATGGTAAACTTTGAATCATGGATATTCATGCATTTTCCCATGAGCGAATCTATGAAAATTCAGTGAGAATTTGAGGTTCAATGAAATGATGGTGACTCCACCCACCTCCAACAACTTACTATGGAAAACTTGAAGTAGGATTGGTGAGATGGCCAGCAGGTAAAGGTATTTGCCATCTAAATCTGACCACCTGAATTCCATCACCAAATTGCACCAGGACAGACATGGACTGACTCCAGAGAGTTGACCTCTGACCTCCCCACACATGCTGTGGCACGTGTGTACCACACTCACACACACACCTACTCTAGTCAGTGCCAGTATGCTTCTATAGCTAACATCTTGCTACATTTGTGCAGATTATGTTGGCTTGCTGTCTTAAGACCTTCAGGCTGTCATATCAAAGACAGAAGAAGCACATTTTCATACAGAAACTCAAGAATAACTTCAGTTATTAAACACATGAATATTTGAAAATCAGGCCATAAATTGGATTACTTTCTTTTCCTCCTTCTTATTTTATTATTGTTTTTTTCATCTCTGTGCATTGGTTTTCCCTGCTTGTATATCTATATGAGTGTGTCAGGTACCTGGAACTGGAGTTATAGACAATCATGAGTGGCCATGTGGGTATAGGGAATTGAACCTCTGGAAGAACAGCCAGTGCTCTTAACCACTGTGCCATCTCTCCAGCCTCCCTTTTTCTATTACAGTTATTATGTGTGTCTGCATGTGTTGGCATGTGTGTGCCACAGCATGTGTGATGGTCTAAGCAGAGCTGAAGGAATCAGTTCTCACCCTGCACTCTGTGTGTCCCTGAAATTGAAGTCCTGTCATCAGGCTTGGCAGCCAGCACATTTACCCACTGTCTTAGTTAGGGTTTCAACTGCTGTGATGAAACACTATGACCAAAAGCAACTTGGGGAGGAAAGGGTCTATTTCTCTTATATATCCCCAGTTACAGTCCACTGAGGGAAGTCAAGGCAGGAACCCAAACTGGGAAGGAATCTGGAGGCAGGAGCTGATGCACAGGTCATGGAGGAGTGATGCTTACTGACTTACCCCTCATTGCTTGTTCAACCTATTTTCTTACAGAACCTGGGACACCAGGCGGCACCAGCCACAATGGGCTGGGCCCTCCCACATCAATCCCTAATTAAGAAAGTACCTTGCAGGTTTGCCTACAGCCTGACTTCTGGAGGCATTTTCTCAGTCGAAACCTCCATTTCGTCTGCTCTCAGGTGATTTTAACTTGTGTCAAGTTGACACAAAACTAGACGGCACACCCACAGAACCATCATGCCAGCACCATAGTTTACTTCTTGCTGCCATTGACACTATGCATACAGAAACAAGGGTGGAAAGGTATATTTGGTGCAGGGTCAATGATCTGCAGTCTATCACAGCAGGGTGGGCATGGTGCAGTGGCTCAGTCCATGGCAGCAGAAGTGTGTGGCAGTGTTACTCATGTCATGGCTGACCAGGACATCAGAATGACCAGAACTATGTCTGGGCTGTAACCTTAAAGGCCACTCCTAATAATCTACTTCTGCCAGGAAGCAGGGCTTCCTGAAGGTTCCATCGCCTTCCCAGATAGTGTCACCAGCTGGGGAACAAATGGTCAAAACATGAGCCTCTGGGAGACACTGCAGATTCAAACCATGTGTTCCATTAGTGAATGAGATCTATTTATCTAATGACTTCTGGTGACAGTGGGAATTACTTTCTGTAGCCCCCTTCACTTTTGGATTAAGGAGAAACATTTCTACTGGAGTTTCCAGTCACCACTTAAATAATTAGTGATTAGAAAGAAATTACCTCCAAGCATGCAATTAGAACCAGAGGCCCTTGTTAATCATGACAGCTGGATACTTTTTCATTACTCTTTTATTTCATTTGTTGTATGAAACATGTATATACACATGCATACTTGTGCCTCTGCCTGCCCAGTGACAGGACTATAGGAAATCACTACCAGGTCCAGTTCTGGTTCTTTTGAATGGTTATATGTATGTGAGAGAGACAGCCCTTTTTGGGCATTCACACTAGAAAGCCCTGTGTGAAATACTATGAGAACAGCAGAAGGTGAGTATTTCTCATCTTATTCACCATGTTTGGGACCAGCAGTGTCTCATACTTTGGAGTTTTCTGGACTATGGGAATGTTGGCATAGATTTGCTGATTGAACAATGCTAATCTGAAACTTAAAGCTGTAAATTGATCTGAAATCTGAAGGTTTTTCAGGACACTTTGGGTTCTGGGTCATTGCATTTCTTGAATTGTGGGTTCTCCTGTGCTTGCTTCATAGGCTGGCTTGGACTACTCTGCAGGACAGCACTGCTTGACATTAGATACCAGCTTTATCCATGCCCTCAAAAATGCAAGTCACAGATTATGAACTTCCTGACCCTGTTTTGCACTTGGTCCAAACTCTGGTGTCAGTACAGAGGACTGGCAAGCAGAACTACAGGTGTTGATATAGGAGAACATGGACCCAATGGCACCAGCATTCTTCAGGTTGGTTGGTTATTTATTGTGTTTGTGTGTATGTGTGTTTGTGTGTTCACCATGCCATGTATGTGTAGCTCAGAAGACAACTTATAATAGTTGTTTCTTTCCTTCTATCATGTAACGTTAGGATACTGAACTTAGGTTGTCAGGCTTGGCAACCAGCTCCCTTACCCATTGCTTCATTTTGCTGGCTCTGTTCTTCTAGTTTAATAATATCACCAGAGGTCACTGGAGAATAAAGAGAATGCCATTAGACTTTACTTCCCTCACTTTGTTTTGTGATGCTCCAAAATGTTGTGGATGGAACCCAGGTTTCCCACTTTCTAGGCAACAGATCTGCTTGTTGAGCTCTACCCCATCTCAGCATTGGGAATTTCTGCTGGGCAAATCATTTCCTGCATTGAATAAATTGACACATTGGCAATAGATATCACAGGCCTAATCACATGCATTCCCCTAGTAAACAGATGGCACCATATTTTAAAATTAGGTTTAAATTTAATATCAACAGTAGAGCTATGACATATACCATGTATAGCCCAACATCAGTTTTTCAAATGCAATTTCCTAGTCTCTCAACCTGTGAAAGTCACTTTTTAGGCTATCTTGACTCCATGGTGTGTACAATAGAGTTTCCTTTATTTTCTTTTCCAAGGCAGTGTCTCACTATGTAGCCCTGGCTGTCTTGGAACTCACTATGTGTAGACCAGGCTGGTCTTGAACTCAAGAGATCCACCTGCCTCTGCCTCCTGAGTGTTGGGATTAAAGGTGTGAACCACCATACAAGGTTTTCAGATTAAGTTGCTGTGAGCCTATTCCATCGAGTACAACTTGGTTTGGCTTATATGAGGGGCCCATATGAATTTGAGGCTCTTTGGATTTGGGAGTTTTTCCTGAGACACTGGAGGAGTTTCAAGGACTCTCACTATAGGCTGCAAGGGCATGCACTCAGTTCATCTTGTACTCTCCTTTCTGACATGTTCAGTCTCAGAGAAGTAGATGCTGGCTCCAGGCCTCATTTTCCCCTGTGCATGCCTCCATGGTGGTTCCTAATACTGGGAAGTGAGAGAGAGAAAGGAGTGCAAGCAAAAACTGAAGTTTGGCTGTGTTGCTTGTGTCCTAACACCTAGCTGGAAGGAAGAGACCTACCTCCCCTTCGGGCTACAGCAGACCTGGAGCGAGGTTAGCCTAGTTCTGTGAAGAAGAGAGACCTTCAGCACAGCTGTTTGCAACAGTTTAAAAGGCCCATGCTTTGTGAAAGGCAGAAATATCTTTAGCTTCTAATGTCTTTTTTGTTCTTTAATGTGCAACATATAGCTTAAACTATAAAAAGCAGTATATACCAGCTTTCTTCAGGGTCATATTCTGGAATGCAAATGCCCCTGGACAGGGTACTAAGTAAACCCTGCTTAAAATCTCCCAAGGTACATCTGTAGCCTGTGTCTCTGAAAGAGTCATGATGTGGAGGGGGCAAGGGAGCAGGTAGAGGTCAAAATTGGAGGTGGGCTGGGTTGAGCATCAGACTACATACACTGGTTCCACTTTCCTTCCTAACGACAATAGATTCCATCTGACTAGGACAGAGCCTCTGGGATCTTACTTATTTATGGTGGATGTAACTAGGGACAAGTAGCTTGTTTCCTTTCATTATACCCTTGACTCCACCCACCAAGGATCCCCGTAAAGGGTTGCAGGAAGACAGGACTTGAGGGGACACATTTGTGAGGAGCTCACCTCTGTTTGTCACTTCCCTGAACTGACCTCTTTGCTTTGCCTGGCTGAAGCAGGCATGCTAAGTTCTGTGTGTTCTAAGCTGAGTTCTGTCTGCCCCAAGCACTGTACTTGTTAAAGTGTTCCCCCTTTCTCTGGAGATGCCCTCTCTTCTGGAGCCACAGAGCACACAGGTATTTCTCACTGTTCTTCCAAAGTGATCCCAGTTAATGCTGAATCTCCAGCAGAAAGCATTCGCCAAGGGATATGAAATCTGCACATAAATTAGGCAATTGATCAGTAACATTGATAAAAAATTATGTCTGTTGACCATATTCCTGGATGGTAATCAATGATGTTAATTTTCAGTACATGAGTTCTAGACTAGACATTAATTAGAAGGGATAAAGCTGTGTGATGGATCACAGTATGAGATCTAGGACAGGCATACACTCAAAGGTTGCCCAGGAGATTTTCTTTTACCCACTGGTTAACAGATAAGGAAGTGGGAAATCATCCCCGGTAGTTGAACCCTGAAGATAAACGTTTAAAAGCTGCTCCCCAATGTCACATGTTACCATTTATGCTCCTTGGGTTCCAGTGACAAGAAAATGACAGTGCAGAGCTTGCAGGAGACTCTGCCCCTTCTGATCCAGATGGGAGTCACCCCCTCTTTCCACCCAGTGTAACCTTTCTTTCCCAATCCATGTATTTTGTCATCATTGAGAGGAAACTTTAAGTTGAAAGGGGACACTTGAGGTGTCAAGTTTAGCAAGTCAGAAATAGCAGAAATAGTTCAACAGCAAAGGCAGCATCAGGGGTTTAGTCTGAGTGCTGACCAACTGTGTGTGTGTGTGTGTGTGTGTGTGTGTGTGTGTGTGTGTGTGTGTGTGTGTGTGCACGTGTGTGGTCTGAGAGAGGGTTCCATAACTGTCACCTTCATGATGAACACTTCTGGCCTGAAGGCAGATGTGGGATGTTTTGACCGCTGGTCAGGAAGTAGATGGGGAAGGCCTATTACTCAGGTGCAATGGTCTGGATCTTGAATGTCCCTCTAAGGCCCATGTCTTAAAGGCTTGGTCCTTGTGGGGAGGGCTCTAAGGGGAAGCAATGGAACCATTAGGATGTGGGGATGTGGGAGAAATTAGGTTATAAAGAGGAGTGTAAGACCCTGGCCCTTCCTGACTTTCCTTGCTTTTTGACTTACATGATGAGCAGTGCTTTCTGTCTCTGCCACTCAGCATACCTGCCATAAACCTAAAGCAGTGGGACCATGTGACCTGGAATGAGAGCCTTTAGAACCCTGAGCTTCAGTGTCCTCTGCTTTGGACTCTGTGTCCCAGGGCTGGCAGGACTCTGTCTATGTGTAGTCTTTAGGCTCCCTCCTCCTGGTTGGCAAGTGCTTTTTCTTTTTTCCTCTTTTGGGATTCATTATCTTACCAACTCTTGTGGCTCTTGTTTGTGTCCTGTCGCCTTCCTATGGCTGTCATTTTGACTATAGCAAAAAGTTGTCACTGATACCAACCATTGCTTGAAGAATAATGGTGTACTATTCACCCACAGGACCTTGTGGCATGCAGGGTCCAGCTTCTGGTCTCTCACTCCACGTTTGGAATGGCTGCAGCATCTGCATGCACATCTTCATGTGATATGCTTATTTTCCACCAGGAAGTAAAGTAGCAACATTGAAGTGCTCTCTCACCAATTTGTTTTCATCACCTTGGCTTTCCAGAGGCTTGGTGTAGATGGAGTCCAGCAGTATTGGATATGTGCTAAGGGCGCCACTTGGTTGACAATGGTCTTGGCTGCCTGCCAGTGAACCTGAAGGATCTCCTGCTGGCAGGCTATAATCAACTTTTCCCTCTTGATGCTATGTGGCAGGTGCAGCTTCCCTGGCACAGCCTCCTGTAGCAAGCTTCCCTGTGGGACTATCTTTGGATAGCTAGCCCCTAAACAATGACAGGGAGATTTCTTATTAATTATGAAAGCTTGGCCTTTAGCTTAGGCTTGTCCAACTAGCTCTTTGTTTTAATATGAATTTTCAAAATCTATTTTTTTATTAAGGAATTTTTAATATACGAATTTTTATTCATTTTATATGCCAATATCTCTCCTCCCACCCCTCCAGCCTTCTGGCCCCCAACCCACTTCCCATTCCCTCCTCCAACAAGGTATGGCCTCCTATGGGGAGTCAGCAGAGCCTGGTACATTTAGAAGTGGCAGGTCCACCCCCCACCCCGCATCAAGACTGTACCAGGTAGTGGCTCCCCCTGTATCAAGGCTATACCATAGGTAGTGGGCTCCAAAAAGCCAGCTCATGCACCAGGGATGGATCCTGATCCTACTGCCAGGGGGCCCCTTAAGTAGATCGAGCTACACAACTGTCTGGCTTATGCACAGGCCTAGTCCAGTCCCACAGAGGCTTCACAGCTATTGGTCCACATTCATGAGTTCCCACTAGTTTGGTTTGGTTGTCTCTGTAGGTTTCCCCAGCATGATCTTCATAAACTTGCTCATAAACTCCCTCTTATCTCTCTTCCACTGGAATCCTAGAATTCAGCATGGTGCTTTGCTGTGGATCTTTGCATCTGCCTCCATCAGTTACTGGATGAAGGCTTTATAATGAGAGTTAAGTTATTCACCAATCTGATTACTGGGGTAGGCTAGTTCAGGCACCCTCTCCACTATTGCTAGCAGTCTAAGCTCGGGTCATCTTTGTGGATTCCTGGAAACGTCCCTTGTACCTGGTTTCTCTCTATCCATATGATGTCTCTCTCTCTATTATGGTATCTCTTTCATTGCTCCCCCACTCCATCCCTGTTCCAGATCAACCACCCCATTCCCTTATGTTCTTATTCCCCATCCACTACCCTCCACTGCCCCCCTCATTCCCAGTTTACTCATGGAGATCTCATCTATTTACCCTTCCCAGGGTGATCAATGCATTTCTCTTAGGGTCCTCCTTGTTACCTAGCTTCTCTGGAGCTGTGGGTTGTTGCCTGGTCATTCTTTGCTTTACATCTAGTACCCACTTATGAGTGAGTACATACCATGTTTGTCCTTCTGAGTCTGGGTTACTTCACTCAGGATGATATTTTCTAGTTCCATCCATTTGTCTGCAAATTTCATGATGTCATTGTTTTTCTCTGCTGAGTAGTACTCCATTGTGTATATGTACCACATTTTCTTTATCCATTTTGCGGGGCATCTAGGTTTTTTCCAGGTTCTGGTTATTGTGAATAATGCTGCTATGAACATAGTTGAGCATGTGTCTTTGTGGTATGATTGAGCATTCCTTGGGTATATTCCCAAGAGTGCTATAGCTGGATCTTGAGGAAGATTGATTCCCAATTTTCTAAGAAACCACCATGCTGGTTTCAAAAGTTGCTGTATAAGTTTGCACTCCCACCAACAGTGGGGGAGTGTTTCCCTTGCACCACATCTTCTCCAACATAAGCTTTCTTCACTGTTTTTGATCTTAACCATTCTGACAGGCATAAGATGGTATCTCAGAGTCATTTTGATTTGCACTTCCATGATGACTAAGGATGTTGAGCAATTCCTTAAATGTTCAGCCATTTGAGATTCTTCTGAGATTTCTCTGTTTAGCTCTGTAGCTCGTTTTTTAATTGGATTGTACAGTATTTTGATGTTTAGTTTCTTGAATTCTTTATATATTTTGAAGACCAGCACTCTATCAGCTGTGGGGTTGGTGAAAATCTTTTCCCATTCTGTAGGCTGTTGTTTTGTCTTATTTACTATGTCTTTTGCCTTGCAGAAGCTTCTCAGTTTTAGGAGGTCCCATTTATTAATGGCTGCTCTCAGTGTCTGTGCTACTGGTATTCTATTTAGGAACTGGTCTCCTGTGCCAATGCATTCAAGGTTACTTTCTACTTTCTCTTCTATCAGTTTCAGTGTAGCTGGATTTATGTTGAGTTCTTTGATCCACTTAGACTTGAGTTTTGTGCATGGAGACAGATAAGGATATATTTGCAATCTTCTACATGTTGACACCCAGTTATACCAGCACCATTTTTTTTGAAGAAGCTTTCTTTTTCTCATTGTACAGTTTTGGCTCCTTTGTCAAAAATCAGGTGCTTATAGGTGTGTGGCTTAATGTCAGGGTCTTCAATTCGACTCCATTGGTCCACATGTCAGTTTTTTATGCCAATCCTAAGATGTTTTTATTACTGTAGCTCTCTATAGTAGAGCTTGAAGTCAGGGATGGTGATACCTCCAGAGGTTGCCTTATTGTACAGGATTCTTTTAGCTATCCTGGGTTTTTTGTTTTTCCATATGAAGTTGAGTATTGTTCTTTCCAGGTCTGTGAAGAATTGTGTTGGGATTTTGATGGGGATTGCATTGAATATGTAGATTGCTTTTGGTAAGATTGCCATTTTTACTATGTTAATCCTATCTATCCATGAGCATGGGAGATCTTTCCATTTTCTGATATCTTTGTCAATTTTTTTTCTTCAGAGACTTAAAGTTCTTATCATACAGGTCCTTCACTTGTTTAGTTAGAGTTACCCCAAGGAATTTTAATCATTTGTGGCTAATGTAAAGGGTGATGTATCTCTGATCTCTTTCTCATCCCATTTATCATTTGTATGTAGGAGGGCTACTGATTTTTTTGAGTTAATCTTGTATTCTGCCACATTGCTGAAGATGCTTATCAGTTATAGGAGTTTCCTGGTAGAATTTTTGGGGTCACTTTCAAGCAGAGTTGAGATATTGCCAGGGTCTCAGAAAAGCACAGTTCTTTAGTTCTGAACAAGCTCTGCCTTCTGGCTACCTTATATTTACTGTTATTTCATCTGCAAAAGGCAAACGTTTGACTTCTTCCTTTCCAATCTGTATTTCCTTGATCTCCTTTTGCTGTCTTATTGCTCTGGCTACAACTTCGAGTACTATCTTGAACAGATATGGGGAGAGGGGACAGCCTTGGCTTAATCTGATTTTAGTGGAATTGCTTTGTGTTTCTCTCCATTTAATTTGATGTTGGCTGTTGGCTTGCTGTAAATTGCCTTTATTATGTATTCCTCGTATTCCTGATCTCTCTGATACCTTTATTATGAAGGGATATTAGGTTGTGTCTAAGGCTTTTTCAACATCTAATGAGATGATCATGTGTTTTTCCCCCTTCAGTTTGTATATATGATGGGTTACATTGACAGATTTTTGTATGTTGAACCATCCCTGCATCTCTGGGATGAAGTCTACTTGATCATGATGGATGATTTTTTTGATGTGTTCTTGGATTCAGTGTGTCTGTATTTTATTGAGTATTTTTGCGTCAACATTCATGAGGGAGATTGGTGTATAATTCTCTTTCTTTGTTGCATCTTTGTGTGGTTTGTGTTATCAGGGTGACTGTAGCCTCATTAAAAGAGTTTGGGAATGTTCCTTCTGTTTCTCTTGTGTGGAACAATTTGAAGAAAATTGGAATTAGCTCTTCTTTGAAAGTCTGGTAGAATTCTTTGCTGAAACCATCTGGCCCTTGGCCTTTTTTTTTTTTGGGTTGGGAGACTTTTAATAGCTGCTTCTTTTCCTTATGGGTTATTAGGTCTATTTAAATTATTTATCTAGTCTTGACTTAATTTGAATATATGGAATTGTCCATTTCTTTTAGATTTTTCAATTTTGTGGAGTACAGGTTTTTGCAGTATGACCTGGTGATTCTCTGGAGAAATCTCATTGTCTGTTCTTTTCATTCATGATTTTGTTAATTTGAATATTCTCTCTCTGATTTTTGGTTAGTTTGGATAACTGTTTGTCTATCTTTTTGATTTTCTCAAAGAACCAACTCTTTGTTTCATTGATTCTTTGTATTGTTCTCTTTGTTTCTATTTTATTGACTTCAGCCCCAAATTTGATTATTTCCTGCTATCTATTCCTCCTGGGTGAGTTTGCTTCTTTTGTTATAGAGCTTTCAGGTGTGCTGTTAAGTCACTAGTGTGAGATTTCTCCAGCTTCTTTATGTAGGCATTTAGTGCTAAGAATTTTCCTCTTAGTACTGCTTTCATAGTGTCCTATAAGCTTTGGTATGTTGTAACTCTTTTTCATTGAATTCTAGGAAGTCTTTATTTTTTTTCTTTATTTCCTCCTTGACCCAGTGGTGATTAAGTTGAGCATTACTCAGTTTCCATGAGTTTGTAGGCTTTCTGCAATTTGTGTTGTTGTTGAAATTTAATTTTTAGGCATAGTGATCTGATAAGATACAGGAAGTTATTCCAATTTTTTTGTATATATTGAGATTTGCTTCATGACTGAGTATGTGGTCAATTTTAGAGAAATTTCCATGGGGTGCTGTTATTCTTAGATTGGTTTTTCATGGTGTCCCAGATTTCCTGATTATTTTGTTATGACTTTGTTGGCTTTAATGTTTTCTTTGACTGACGAATCTTCTTCCTTTATGTATCTTCAATGCCAGAGATTCTCTCTTCCATCTCTTGTGTTCTGTTGGTTATGCTTGCATTTGTAGTTCCTGTTTGTTTACTCAGATTTTTCTTTTCCAGTTTTCCTTTCGTTTGTGTCTACTTTATTGCCTCTATTTCAGTTTTTAAGTCTTGAACTGTTTTCTTCACATGTTTGATTCCTTTTTCTTGTTTTTCTTGGCTTTTTTTAAAAAGGGATATTGATTTCTTCAATTTTTTTGTCTTTTCCTTGATTTCTTTTAGGGAATTTTTCATTTCCTCTTTAAAGACCTCTATCATCTTCTTAAAGTCATTTTCAGGCCATTTTCTTCGACTTCTTCAATGTTGGGATGTTCAGGTATTGCTGATTTAGAACTACTAGTTTCTGGTGGTGCCATACTGCTCTTTATGTTGTTGAATGTATTCTTGCACCAGCATCTACCCATCTCTTTCTCCAATCAGTGTAAAGGTGTCTGTGTCTCAGGGAGCCACTCTTGGTCCAGTTGGCACTCTTGGTCCAATTTGAGCTCTTGGTCCAATCGGAGCTCTTATTCGAATGGGTCTTGGACCACTTGGGGTTCTTGGAGTCTGTGTCTCAGGGAGCAGCTGTAGTCTCGGAGGATGGGTGGATTTGTGGGGTAGGGTGGGATTTGTAGGTTACAGGGTTCAGGAGGCTTATGCCCTGCCCTAGGGTCTCCACTCCCCCCAACCACTGCTGCCTCAATAAATCTGCTCTTTTGCTATCTGCGCCTGAGCTCCTGGGGACGGCTCTTGGTCACAGACCAGTGCCCAGAGGGAGGCAGAAGCCAGAGACCAACACACTGTCTCCCAAAATCAGTAAGGTAACATAAGATGAAGCAGGGACCACTGCTCTCTAAGGTTTAGACCATCAGTGAGGAAGCAGGCTGACAGTAGTCACCAAAGATGGCCATGGGTCCAGCAGCCTGTGGCCATGGACCTTGACTTCCCAAGTGCAGGGGAGCTGGACAGCACATAGGACTGGATATAACCAGTCTCTCTCAGGAACTTGGTGGGTGGCTGGATAAAGTCACAGGGTCCTTTAAAGCAGGAGACCTGCCCAGGGTAGCCCATTTAGAATTTCTGACCCCCACAGGGACAGCCAGTGTGCAAGATCTGAAGCTGTGACGAGGTTCCTACCTGGCACAGCTGCTACCCTTTCCTCAGGTGAGCTGGGCTGCCTGAGGAGAGCCAGCTGGGCTCAGTCCTGCAGGAGGTGAGGAACAGACCGAAAGGCTGGTGAAGGAATATTTTCCTAGGGCACCAGACTGGAGCAAAAGAGGAGTGCCTCCTTCACAGTCCCCAGCCAGACATCCTCAAGAGGCTGTGAACCTCGAGGGGCCCCAAATTGGAAGTTGCTTTTGAGAATGCAAATGCAGCGTGCAAGAGAATTAAAGGCAAGATCTGCACCCTTGGAAGACTGGATTAGAGACACGGTTAATGTTGTGGCTCATGACCATGATGATATGTGGGTAGGAGAAGCAATTTCAAAAGGTTTGAGGAATATTAGATGTTTTGGATGTGGAAAGCAAGGACATTTGAAAAGGGACTGTAAACAGGTCATTCCTAGAAACAATGTTTCTTCAAGGAACACTGGCAACAGAATACCCCTTCCTTCTGGAGTATACAGAAGGTGTGGTAAGGGAAAACACTGGACCAACGAATGTAGATCAACAAGGGACAGGCAAGGAAATCCTTTGCCTCAGTCTCCAGGAAACTCCCAGAGGGGCCTCAGGCAGGCCCCCATAGCAAATCTAGTTCAAACCTGTCAGGGACAAGGACAGAATCTCTAGTTAGTGGAAAAATACAAACTCCCGATAAGACAGGGAACTAGATCATCTTACAGTCAGGTTGTCCTGCAACAGGACATTAAGTCAGAGCCCTTGACCCTTTCACCCTGTAAACATCCTTCATAAACATCCTGTTAGCTTGCCCTACCCTATGCAGATAACACCTTCTTGCTCCCCCACCTTGCAGGAACTATATAAACCCTCCTGGAGAAAAATTAAGTTCCACCTTGATCAGAATCTTGACTTGGTGTATTTCCTTTGTGTCTCCTGTCCCTACATTCTGTCCTTAGGGTGGTTGAGAACCCGTTGAAGCCCTGAAGGCCAGGGCAAAAAGCTTTCCTGCAATTCAAACCCCCTGATCAGAGCAACTAAGTAACCAAATGCCTATTGGAATAAATCATGGTGGTCAGGATGATGAAACATAGAGAATAGAAAATTTAGGAAAAAACAAAGACAATTTTTTGGCAAACTTCTATTAATGAACAAAGACCAAAATTAATGATAAAAATAAATGGTGTTTTGTTGTCTGGTCTGGTAGACACAGGTGTGGACGTAACCATAATTGCACCAGAATTTTGGCATCCAACTTGGCGTCTTCAGGAGGTAAACATTCAACTGTTAGGAATTGGGACACTATCTTGAGTGAAACATAGTGCAAGATGGCTCGAATGTATAGGTGCAGAAAGGAAAATTAAAACCATATGTGGCAAACAAAACTGAACCTGTGGGCTTGAGTCTTGTTGCAACAATGGAATACTCAGATTGACATCCCTCCAATCTCAGAAACAAATCATTAATCAGCACATGTTTCTGAGAGAAATATTAGAAGGCATTGTTCTGAGTGGTCACCAGCCATCCATATTATACAGGAACAGGGCACAACAACAGATGATCTCCCAAAGACACCAACAG
Source organism: Peromyscus maniculatus bairdii (assembly GCF_049852395.1). Lineage (NCBI taxonomy): Eukaryota > Metazoa > Chordata > Mammalia > Rodentia > Cricetidae > Peromyscus > Peromyscus maniculatus. Next base: position 40,027,630 of record NC_134852.1, read on the forward strand.
CTCTACCTTTAAAATGGTAAACAGACAAGCCTGTATGGGTTCAGCAATGGCCTTTAACAACAGAGAAACTCCACGCTTTGGAAGAGCTGGTAGAACAGTTAAATGATCAGCATATTGAAGAATTAACCAGCCCTTGGAATTATCCTGTATTTGTTATTAAAAAGAAATCTGATAAATGGAGAATGGTAGCAGACCTTAGAGCAATTAGCAAAGTAATTCAGCCAATGGGTTCTCCACAATCTAATCTGGAATTCCTTTGCCTACTCTGTTAGCAAAATGATGGCTTCTCATATTTATTGATTTAAAATACCCTCACAAGAAAAAGACAGAGAACGGCCGCGCAGTGGTGGTGCACGCCTTTAATCCCAGCACTCGGGTGGCAGAGCCAGGCGGATCTCTGTGAGTTCGAGGCCAGCCTGGGCTACCAAGTGAGTCCTAGGAAAAGCGCAAAGCTACACAGAGAAACCCTGTCTCGAAAAACCAAAAAAAAAAAAAAAAGAAAAAGAAAAAGAAAAGAAAAGAAAAAGAAAGATTTGCTTTCACAGTGCCTACTTATAATAATTCTCGACCAGTTAAAAAATTTCAATGGAGGTTTCTCCCACAAGGAATGTTGAATAGCCCAACTTTGTGCCAATATTTTATACAACAGCCATTGGAAGTGATACGTAAAAAATTCCCTAAATCTATAATTTATCATTATATGGATGATATTTTACTACCTGACTCAAATGCAGATACTTTAGAAAGAATGTTTGAAGAAGTAAAGAAAATTTTGCCTTTCTGGGGATTACAAAATATTCTTGAAAATATACAAAGAGGAGATTTTATTAATTATTTAGGAAATAAAATAATAACTACAAAAATTAGACCCCAAAAGGTGCAAATTAGGAGAGATAGACTACAAACTTTTAATGATTTTCAAAGATTACTTGGAGACATTTCTCATCTATGAACTATTGTTAGGGTAAAAAATGATGGACTGAATAACTTGTTCATAACCTTAGAAAGTGACAAGGACTTAAATAGTCCAAGAGAATTATCACCTGAAGCTGAGAAAGAATTGGCCTTGGTAGAAAAGAAAGTACATAAAGAGCACGTGGATCATATTGATCCAAAGCTGGATTGCATTTTGGTTATTTTACTTTCTAGGCATTCTCCTACTGGAATATTAATGCAGAGGGAAGATATTATATTGGTATGCATATTTTTACCAAATAACCAAATAAAAAATTAACAACTTATTTGGAAAAAATCTCTGACTTGATTTGGAAAGGAAAATTGAGACTTTGTCAATTACCAGGAATAGACCCAGCAGAAATTGTCATACCTTTAACTAAAGAGGACATTGAAAAATTATGGACAGAAAGTGAACCTTGGCAAAGAGCTTGCAGTATTTTTTTTGGGGGGAGAAATTAACAGCAAATATCCCAAAAGTGATAGAATTGATCTTATGAAGAGATCTGATTGGATCTTGCCTCGAATTGTACGGCAAAAACCCATATTTTTTGTACATTTTATACAGATGCCAACAAAGAAGGAAAGGCAGGTTACAAATCAGAAAATTTAAGTAAAGTGGTTCAAAGTACTTATAATTCAGTTCAAAAATCAGAATTGTATGCTATTCTGTTGGTATTAATGGATTTTTCAGAACCTCTCAACATAGTAACTGACTCTCAGTATCCTGAAAGAGTGGTATTACATATTGAGACTGCAGAATTTATCCCTGATGCTTCAGAATTAACTTCACTATTTATTCAATTACAAGATACAATCAGAAAAAGGAGTCATCCTTTATATATAACTCACATTTGATCCCATACTGGTCTGCCAGGCCCTCTAGCACAAGGCAATGATGAGATAGATCAATTATTGATAGGGTATGTGCTGGAGGCCTCAGAATTTCATAAAAAACTTCATGTCAATAGTAAAGGTTTAAAAAAGGATTTTTCCATAACCTGGCAACAAGCCAAAGAAATAGTAAAGAAATGTCCTACTTGTTCCTTCTACAATCAAACTCCATTTCCAGCTGGATGTAACCCAAAGGGTACTTAGAGGATTGAAATCTTGCAGATGGACGTGTTTCACTTTGCAGAATTTGGAAAAGTGAAATATGTTCACCATACCATCGATACTTATTCAGGATTTCAATGGGCAACTGCTTTGAGTTCTGAAAAAGCTGATTCTGTAATCACTCATTTGCTAGAAGTTATGGCCATCATGGGTATACCTGCACAAATCAAAACAGACAATGCTCCATCATATGTCTTTGTTAAAATGAAACAGTTTTTTGCTTATTACAATATAAAGCATATTACAGGCATACCACATAATCCTACAGGTCAAGCAGTTATAGAAAGATCCAACAGAACTCTAAAGGATATGCTAAATAAACAGAAAGGGGTAAAAAAAAAACCCAGAAATAGACTGCATAATGCTCTACTAATTTTGAATTTTCTCAATGCCAATGAGAAAGGAACAACAGCTGCAGAGAGACATTGAATAATAGAAAAAACTACAGAATTAAATCAGCCTATATACTTTTAGCATGTGCTAACCTCAGAATGAAAACCAGGATATGTGTTACGTTGGGGACGAGGTTTTGCTTTTGTTTCTGCAGGAGAAGATAAGCTGTGGGTATCATCAAAATTGATAAAGGTTCAATTTGAACAAGAAAGACCTCTTAATTAGAGGAGGTGATAGTTCATCAACCATCATGAACATCCAATTTAAACTAACTTATACCAGTAACACATGCCTTTTTATTTAATCAGATAATAACTTGCCAAAAAGGAACATCCCCAAAATTAGTCTTGGGGAAAGGTTTTTGTTTTTGTCTTTTAGGAGAATGAAGGTTAAGGAATCTGAAGGACACAGGACAAATGAGACAACTGAAGAAAAGGGACAAATCATCTATCCCAGGAAACAGAGTGAAATGGCGTATGGGTATATCATCTAAAAATTTTTATAAGTTTTCCTAAATGTTTGTTTCTGCTCTTCTCTAAAAAATTTAACACTATTGGTCTTCTTTTTTTTTCTTTTCACTATTGGTCTTCTTGTAGTCCCAGATCAATTAAAATTTGAAGCTGACTTTAGAGTTGGAGAATGGCTCTCTCCTTCTTTAAACTCAAGCATGTTGTTAAAAGGAAAATGCAAACTCCCTGTATCATGCCCGAAGAAAAGAGCCATCTTCTGCTATGGGACAGGAGAAAGGCCAGATTAATTAAGGGACTATTCTATTATTAATCTCAACTCTTTGATTCTATTTTGATTCTTTAAACTTTTCTTAAAGTATAAATTTTATATCAAAATTTACAAGATTAATATGTGTATAGATGTATATATATACATACATATATATATACATACACACACACACATACACACACACACACACACATATATATATATATATATATATATATATATATACATACATTTTAAACTCTGTTATGATATGAATGGTCATAGAGAATACTAACTAATTCTAAAAAAAAGGCTTCATATATATGTCTTTGTGTTCAAGTCTCTTATCAGTTTCCTGCAGGAAATTACGGCCAGGCCTAACATCAACTGAAGTCTCCAGGAAGAAGATGGGGCCCCACAACAACAACAATTCCATGTGGACAATAATAATAACACTAAGCTGACAAACATCATCTACAGATCAGCTTTGAACTACAAAGTGCTCAGAGCAATTTTGAGATGGCTAGCTGAGATGATCCAGTCTCAAAGACTACTTGAATAAGGACTTGAGATAACCCTGAACTTTGCCATTATACACAGACTGGATAACGAAGGATATAGTTACCTTTCCTAGAATTTGAACCATGACTAAAAGCAGGTCAGAGTGGAAAGGGATTATTTGGCTCACATTTCCACATCATAGTCCATCATTGAAGGAAGTCAGGGAAGGAACCTGGAAGTAGGAGCTGAAGGGGAAGGTGCAGAGGAGTGCTACTTACTGGCTTGCTCCTCATATATTGCTCAGTCTGCTCTCTAGTAAATTGCAGGACCACCAACCCAGGCATGGCCCTATCCACAGTGGGCTGGGCACTCCTCCATCCATCACTAGTGAAGAAAATGCCATACAGCTTGCCTACAGCCTGATCTTATGGAGGCATTTTCTTTCTTTTGCTTTCTTGGAATCAATGTTTTAATTGATTTTTAATATTTTGAAGACATAAAAGAATCCAGCACATTCATTAACAATATGCCAAAAGGAAAGATGTTTGAATAACTAAACATGGAGGCATTTTCTTAATTGAGGTTCCCTCATCTCAGATGTCTTTAGCTTGTGTCAAGCTAAAAACCTAGCCAGTCTTTATCTAAAACTAAACAGTCTTTATCACACCAATAGAAACCAAACTAAGACCCCAACTCTATAAATCATGAGCATGGAAAAGAGGCAAGAATTCTGTTCTAAATGCATTTTCAATAAACTCATAACAAACTGTCTCAAATCTTGGGGAAGATATTCCAGTTTAGTTACAGGAGGTATTTATTACTATGAATATCAAAGAGATAAATACAATGAAAGGTCTCCCCAGGTAACCATATATTCAAAATACTAACTATATGAAACAAATGTGACATTGAAAGATGCAAGAGAGAAATACCAAGTGGTATATAATAGAAAACTCATAAGAAGAACATAAAATTAAAAAGTCTGGTGGGATAGGAATAATATATTTCATACTCTGAAAGACAACTTGTGACCTATTGAACTGTAGCTAGCAAGACTCTTCCATAACTGAAGCAGAAAGGAAACCTTTCCATTATAGAAACTGGCAAAAGTCATTCATGGTCAATAAACTAACAACATAGAAGATACTAGAAGGCCAAAAACTGTGCCCTACATATGATGGCAAGAATTAATATTGTGAAAAGGCTATCAAGTCAGTCTGTAATTTCAACAGTAATCTCCACCAAAATTCAAATACCAGTCTTCGCAGGTGTAGGAAAAAACTCTGAGGAGTCTCATATGGACCTGCAAAGTCCCCCAGATAACTTAATTAATACTGGGCAAAAACAATGTTGGTGATATCGCCGGTCCTGACATGAAGTAATATTACAGAGCAACAGTAACAAAATCAGTATAGTACTGGCAGAAAAACAGACACATCCAATAATGGTGTGTAGAGGACTGAGATATAAACCCACACAGATACCAAGAACTGTTTTTGGACAAAAATACCAAGCATAGGCCTTGCAGACAAAACAGAACCACAGTTTTTGCTAGGAAAAGTGTATGCTCACTTGTAGGAGAATAAAACTAGATTTCTATCTCTTACCCTGTATTAAACTCAAGTCCAAATGCTCCTAAGAATTTAATGCAGTGCTTGAAACTGTTAGAGAAAAAAGTAAACACTTTTAATACAGAACCAAACAATGACTGATAATAGCCTCTGCCATTCAGGAGGTGATGCCTACTGTTGACAAGTGGAACCTCATAAACTCAAAAAGCTTCTGCCAAGCAAGAGAAACAGTGAGGAGGCAGCCCATAGAATGGAAGAAAGTCTTTAGGTCTCTACATCTGACAGAAGATTACTATCTAGAATGCAAGGAACTAAAAAGTTAAGAGAAAACATCCTAGTTAATAACTCATGAATTAAAAGATAGTTCACAAATGATGGGATTCACCTGGCCAACACACACACACACACACACACACACACACACACACACACACACACAAATGTTCAACCTCACTGGTTGTCAGAGAAGTCTAAGATTACATTGAGATACATTTCACCCGAGTTAGAATGACACTAATTAAGTCAAGAAATGACAAACGAGGGCTTGGGGATTTAGCTCAGTGGTAGATTGCTTGCCTAGCAAGCCCAAGGCCCTGGGTTTGATCCTCATCTCCAAAAATAAAAATTAAAAAAAACATAATAAATTTATTTAAAAAAATGACAAACGGTGTCAAGAACACAAATTGAAGAAAAACATATGTCACTGGTGAGGATATAAGCTATTACATCAGGTACAGGGGTTGTAACAGGCCCCCAGAACTCAGCACAACAGACAACATGTTGGAGGCATCATTCTGACCTCAGAATCCAGCATGTAGGCCCCAACACCTGCAGAAATGGGAACAAAGACCTAATCCATGAATGACAAAGTCAATAGCTCCAGGATCCAGGAAAGCCCATAAACGTACTAGCCTTGCCTTTTTATGACTTCTGTAGTTCTGCTTCTTGCTAACTCTTCTTGCTCACTAAAGCATGTCAAACCAGGACAAGGTTTTTGTGCTTAAAAGACCAGAGGCAGTGAGGCTCGGGGCTGCATGATTTGTGCAAGTTTCCAAGGAAGCTGCTAGCCAGAAATACAGACTTTCTATTCAGCCATAAGAGTGTCCATGTGTGCTCTTTTCTAGAATCACCACACAACAGAATCACAATGGAGGTTCTTAAAAAAAATTAAAAATGAATCTTCCACATGACCCAGTTATACCATTTCTGGGTATTTACAAGAAGGAGTTCAACTCATTATATTAGGGACATATCTGCACATCAATATTGATTACAGCAGAATTATACTAGCCAGGGTTCTCTAGAGGAACAGAACTGATAGAATCATTCAATCTGTCCATCTCACTATATATAGAAAGGGGATTTATTAGAGTGGCTTACAGGCCATGTTCTACTTAGTCCAACAATGAATATCTACCAACTGAAAGTCCAAGGGTGGAGTAGTGGTTCAGTCCATGAAGCTGGATATCTCAGCTGGTCTTCAGCATACTCTGGAATCCCAAAGAAGAAGTAAGATCTAATGCCAGTGAAGGAAGGACATGCTAGCAAGAGCAAGGGCAAGCAAGCAAAGAGCAAAGAGCTTCCTTCTTCCATGTCCTTTATATAGGCTGCCACCAGAAGGTGTGGCCCAAACTAAAGGCAGATCTTCCCATCTCAAAAGATCTGGATGAAAGTTGGATATTTCTACTTCAAATGATTTAATAATTTTTTAATTAAGAAAAATCCCTCACAGGTGTACCCAGTCAACTAATTCCACATGTATTCAGGTTGACACCAAAAATAGGTTTTGCAACAGTCCACAGCAGCAGCATTAGGGAAATAGCCCGAGTGTCAAAAACAGAGAAAGGTATAAAGAAAATGTGATGTATTAACACAGTGGAAAATTATTAATTCATAAAATGGATGAAACTATGCTTTGTGAAGGAAAAGAATTTGTGGAGATTATCATATAAATTAACCAGGCTCAGAAAAATGTCCATGTTTTCTTTCATGTGAGGTTCCTAGATTATGTTTACATAAATGAAATCCTATGTTTGTGTTCCATGAAATTAGAGGCATAGCTCTGTAGCAGAAAAATGATGTCTCAGTGCTGTGGGGAGAGGTGAGAAATGGTCAGACTGTGGTCAAAGAGGAAGTGTGCTCGATACTCAGTCGGTGCTTCAAGACATACCATGTCCTGTGAATGAAAAACTCCAGGATAATAATTTTAATACAACTAGAGCATGTAATTGATTTAATATTTAAAAAGTATTTTCTGAGTTTTATTTTATATAAAATATGATATTGTACTTAGAAAATATAAAAATTAAATTATCAAAGTTAAGATAAATATTGAATGACACCTTACTCACAGATGAAATAACAGACTTAAGACTTTTTAGGGAGTTTTACTAAGTACTCAAATATATGTGAATATAGACATTTTGTATATCCATCTATATCTACATAGTCATCTGTATAACTACATTTGGACCTATGTATCTATACATTTCATTTAAGTTGTTATACTCCTTATATACATGTGTATTGGTATTTATATCTCTTCTTATCCACATTGAAAAGCACTTTGCTCTAAAAACCTGGCCTGCTCTTACATTGCATAGCCATAATATCTGGAAATTTCCATATCCTTCTGCCTCTGAAGGAAGAGCTGCAGTTTTCCCAGAGATGTGTACTTGGCGGCATTCTCTCTCTCCTGTTGAGCCTGCCTCTTCATGGCCTCCCTCTCTGGTCTCTGCTCTTCTGTGATGGGCTGTGAGATGACTGGCCCTGGAATGTGGACATTCCTCCATGGAAATGGTTGGCGGCTGAAGTCTTGCAGCAGATGTTGGATTTGAGGTTTGGGAGGTGATGGGGCCTTGTTCTTGTCTGCAGAGGCAAGATCCCTCTGTAGTGAAGGGTGAGATGATGCCCTGTAGGATACTGGCCTAGAGACAGCTGGCTGAGGGCCAGTACAAGACTGGATTGGGTTGGTTATGTTATCTTGTGTGGCACTGGTAGCAATAGGCAGAACTGGCTTGTCAGAGGCCATCAAAGAAGTGCTGGCAGGAGCTGGTTTAGATGGCTTGAGTGTGGTAGACTGAGCTGAGTTAGAATGAGGTCTCACAGGGTACAGTGCAGGGGCCCCGTGTGAAGCCAGGGAGAGAGACTTTTTAGAAACCAGTCTGGATTGAGGCTTGTCCAGGGCTGGAAAAGGCAGAGGTACTAACTTGACCTTGCCAGGTGGGGGCAGCTCATACTGGGATGGAGATGGATGACACTCCCTGTGAGCATTGTTCTCTGGTCTCTGAGCATTGCTTGGGGTGTTACCAGGGCCTCGGCCATTACCTGGCACATCCAGAAGTGATGTGGTGGCTGGGCCTGCCCTGGGATCTTTGTTGCTGCTGAAGTTTAGCCGAGCCCGGGAGGAAGAGATGCCAGTTTTCTTCTCACTCTTCTTCCCCAGTGGGTGAAAGACTTGCACGGATTCTAGCATATGCATGCCAAGGTGAGTTCGAGGCTTTTTAAAGCTGTTGTGGCTGAGCTCAGGTGGATTCCCCTTCCTCTTGTTCTTTGGCATGGTGGTGTTTTCCTCTACCTTGACTCTGTTCCTTGACTGCTTGAGCTCCTCTGTTTTCTTGCAGTTGTTTTCTCTGGATCTCTTGGTCTTGTCTTGCCCCTGAGCCCTTGCTCTGCTGGGCATGCTGGGTGTGGCTTTCTGGGCTTTGTCCTCCAAGTTCTTAGGCATGTTCTCAATAGCCCCTTCACTGGACCCAGCACTACCCACAGCCTCTTCTTCCTCCAGGTCCTGGAGCTGGATTCTGTCCTGAGGAGACCCATCTAGCATCTCAGAGGCTTCCTGGCCATTCTTTCTCACTTGGTCCACAGGTACACTGATGGTGCTGGAGCTTTCCTGGACCTGATCCCTGCTGATGTCTTTGGATTGGGTTGCTGTGGGATCTTGCAATGGGTTCCTATCAGTGATTGAGTTGAAGAGTCGGGGAAGGTGAATATCTCCCACCAGTGTAGTCATGTCTGCAAAGTCCATGCTGGAGTCCATCACACTCTGCAGCACCCCAGGCTCATCCTGACCAAGGCTGCTGCTTCCCAAGGTGGCATTTTCAGGAGAAAGCTTCTGTTTTAGGCTCCCTGAATTAGTGTAATTCAGGGCCTGCTGCAGGTTGGCATGTGCTAAAGGGAGAAGTGATGGGTCTTGGTTTTCTTTTATGCCCTCATAGGCATCCAGAGGAGTTGATAGATCATCTGTCATCAAATCCAAGTCGTTATCCTCTGTTTGTTCCAAGATTGGAGCAGGAAGCAAGGGCAGGAATTCTGAAGGACTGTCGATGGGGGCAGTTAATGACCAGTCCCCATGGACAGGTGGTGACTTCTGAACATCCTGCATGCAGGCATTGCAGAGGTCTGGACTCTGCAGCAGACAGAGTGTCTGGCCTGCAGCTGTCAATCCCAGGGTTGTCTCCATTTTCGCCACTGAAAAAGAGTCAAGGAAGAAGTCAGTGCCTGGTAAGTGAGGTGCTCCCCACTTTTCAGTGGCCTCAGTACTCAGACCCCTACGGCAGTGGGGAAGGCATTCCTGTGAGCTCTGCTTGAGTAGCACAAGCGGCACCTATGTTGGGAGATTTGTGACCACTCTCTTATTTCTAGTAACCATGTGATATCATCATTTCTCAGATGTTTGTGTTTTCCTCGGTGTTTGTGTGTCATGTGCATGCATAGTGAGCATGGGGAGGTGACAGAGTTCCTTAGGGGTGTGGTCCTCTTTCCTTTCCCATGTCTTTGAAAGAGTGACCCTCCTTTCCGTGGAAGTTTGCTATCAGGCAGGTTGTCTGGTCGACAATTTTCAAGAACTTGCTCCTGTCTTCCAACTCTTGGCATTACTCAAATTTCCCCTGTTGCCTGAGTTTCTAAATTGGTTCAGGTGTCCAAACCCAGTTCCTCACTCCTGCAAGGCAATCTTTTCAACAACCCTAAATTTCCTTTACCTCCACATTTCGCAGTCTTGTTATTAAAGATGTGAAAATTGGTTTTAGAATGTGAAGTCTTTAGGCTTGGGCGTGACTGTGTAATAGAGAACATATTCTAATGATCATGCATAGCCTTGCCTCACCTCTGAATAACCATAGCAAAAGAAAAGGAGAAAGAGATAGAGATAGAGAAAGAGATAGATAGATAGATAGAGAGAGAGAGAGAGAGAGAGAGAGAGAGAGAGAGAAACTATGTGCAACTTAGTAGTTGTACACTGGTACACCAGGTATACTGGACTCTCAATGCACTTATAAGAGAATGGCAGGGTCAGCCGTTCTGGGAATCTGTGAGTAATCCCTCCTCCAGGACAGATTTGGAGTTGCATTGCTCTAGAGTCAGAACTCAACCCAGAGAAAATAAATTGTTACCAAACAGAAAGGCCTTGGTGTCCCCTACAGCCCTGAGGAATAGATGGAATAGATTAGGAAGGAGGCGATTACTGTGTAACGGTGCATGGGACTGATTAGCTAGGTCAGTGACATGTGTGTCTGTGATGCTGTCCTTGGACATGTCTTAATGGAGGATGGATGCCACTCATTGCCCTGCATTGTCAGTCATTATAGAGACTGAAGATGGGGATGGTGAGCCTGGGCAAGGCTGAGCTCTCAGGACTCCCATTGTTCCTCCCTGAGGACATCCACTCCTGAAAGTTTGAGCTGTGTCTGCTTTGAGTGCTGATCTCAGTCCTCCCTCCTGGTTCTACTCACCTTGAAGACTGGTGTCTGGCATGTCTTGAGCAGGTGTGCGATAGTAGATGGCAGAGGTGGAGAAGGGTGTTTGGATATTTGTTGACTGAATCTCCTTTGGCATCATCACTATCTCTGGTTGCAGGGCAGAGGCCTGACCCCCAGAGTAGGACACAGAGCCACAGGCCTGCAGGCACTGCCCAAGTTCTCCAGCCATCAGTGGGCCCAGGCTATTGACGTCATAGTAATAGACCTGGGTACCCTCCAGGTAGGAAGGTGCCAGGCTGTATCCTTGATTTGGTACCTGTGGTGGTGTGGCCTGAAGAAGGTTGGCAGACAGTGTTGGATAGGAAAGGACTAAGGTATTGGGATCTAAAATATTATCACCCTGGGCTGTCCTAGAGAAGGAGAATATGGTATTCTGGTCAGTGATAGTTACAGTGAAGTCACGGAGTGCAGCTCCCCTCTGGTCAGTGTTTCCCGTGGGATCCCACTGGAGAACACCTGGATAGGAGAGTGGTGAGGCAGACATCTGGCCCTCGTCAGTCAGCGCAGTCACCATGGTTGTGCCAGCTGGTAGGTAGGGGTAGTCACTGTCCATGAGCTGCTGGCAACAAGTGCTGGAGTCTGATGGCAGGAGCCATGCTGCACTGACAGCTGGGGTGGAGACCCTGAAGAAGTTGCACACACTTCCTGCTATGGGCATGGCATTCGTCAGCTCAGGTACAGAGGCCTGCAGAGCACATTCTGTTCCAAAGAAAGGTGCACTTTGAAAATTTTCTGTAGGAAGCAAGAGGAAAATAAGAAGTTTGGTGAGATGGAATCTGAGTACCTTCCTGTGAGGAGCTTTCTTATCATCAGATTGTACAATCTGGGAATGTCTGAGACCTATTTTCCCTCACATATCCCAAACAAATGGTTCAGAATGATTCTTGGTAAAGGATAGGATGGCACTCATTTAGTGAGCTGCCTGTTCTTCCTGTGCTGGCATGGACTTCCTAGTTGATCCACGTTGACTCTTGCTCTGACTAGACAACACACTTCTTTGCCCTGCTTTGTATTGTTCTGATTTCTGCTGTGGCACTGCCTCACACCTGTGTCCCAGAACAGAAGTGTTTAAAGTAGGAGAACCTTAGACAGCTTCTCGTGTCTGTGCCTTTGTCCTCTTCTGTGCAGATCTTCCTCAATGTAGACAGGTACAAGAATCTCTTTCTCCTCTTAAATCCTACTGTTCCTGTCACATGCCTTCTATAATTAATGTTCTTGCTATTTATGTAACCCATAAACACATATGGGTACATGAGTTCATGAATACAACCAACTGATAACATTTTTGTCTTGTTTGCACCTGTGTAGTGTGACTTCTTGATATTTCTAATCCATATTGCGTTCTGAATTAGATTGTTTCTCAATTTAACTCTTGGACAATTTTTTTTTGCTAGTTCCTCAGTAACTTAATTTCGTATAACTCTTCTAGTGAGGAACCCTTGTGAGAATTGCTCCCACACAATGGCATGCCAGTTGTCATAGTGCAGTGTACAACTGTCTGTCAGTGTGCCCAGCTCCAGTTGTCAATATCCAACACCACCAGTGCCCATATGACACCAGGAATGCTGCAGAATTTAGCTGGACAGCCGGAAACAGAGCAGCATATTGTTTTGTGTATGTGACATGGAACCTTTTTCAGACTGATTTTAACAGTGTGGTTGCCTGTACATGGCTTGGGAATTATAAAATGTATATATGTACAATGTATATAATGCCTTGTGTTATTTTGATTTAACATCTGTGGTTGTCTGCAACCTTCTGTTCCAAACTACCTTTGTGTGCCTCCAGGGACACTCTGCAGTGTGCCTTCTTGTATATCTATATTTTCTCACTCCTCGTACTTTATTTTCTTCTTCCCCAATTTCCTGTGTGTCTGTCTTACATGTAACTCCCTCAATATATCTTCCACTACAATAACTGCCTTCTGAGAATCCATGCCTTCTAAGTCTCTCCCAGTTTCCCTTTTTAATCTAGGGAAGTCCAAGTAACTCCAAAATATGGCAGCCATTCTCTTTGTCTATTTTTAATATTTATTTTGGTGAATGTGGAGACAGGCCAGTGTAGACCAAGTTATACTTGAACTAAACTTCATCCCTTCAAGCTCTACATGCTGTGATTACAAGTGTCTGTCACCATTCCTGGTGTGAACATTACTTTTAGAGTAGCCCTGAACTTGAAACAATAAATGGGAAATAGAATGCAAGGGAGCTTGTCCCATTCTTGTTAAGGAGTGCTAGATCTCTGCACATCTTGTTTGTTTTCCTGTGTCTCTTGAACTTAGCATCGTCAAGAAGGGCCTGATTATATTCCCTGTTCACTTGCCTCTTGAGACTCGACAGTACAGAGCCCAGAGCTTAGTGACACTCTCATCTCCCTGAGGTTGATGGAAAACACTTGAGATTAAACTGTCCAAGCTCACATACCTAGTCAGAACCAAACCTAAATGTGACATTCAATTCAAGATATCACTATCAGCACAAGTGATATCCCCAAAACAAAGATTTAAAAGAATAGTAAAAATAAGGGGAGACATGATCAAATGAACCATTTTAAAGTTTCTTGTTGCGGGCCGCAGGAATATATCATAAGAACTCAGCTGGTTATGGCAAAGTCACTACCTGGAGGGATCATGGAATTCCTCCAGAGGAAGCCAAATCCCAAGGAGTTTTTGGTGTTACTTGGCTTGTTATATATCAGCTGTATTCTGTTATGAAAATCATGTGTGCCTTCATAGCTTTCCCAATTGACTTTTCCCTAAGAAGGACTAACAGTGTAGACTGAGCACTCTCTGGACATACACATTCCAGGTAATTTGGAGAACAGCCTCAGAGAAAGGCTTTCTCTGGAATCAGATATCTCCCTTGGCCACTTTCAAGGACTACAGGATACACCACCCAGGTGGACGCCCAACTTCCAAGGACTAACAAGTGATAGCAGCCCACGTACAAGTCTCCTGACTTACAGTAAATTCACAAGAGGACGCCGCCTAGGCCAGGTGGACACTAAGTAATAGTTTTACACAATTTAGCTTAGGCCCTCCTTTCTTACAGCCTTACTAACTTTATAGACCTCTAACTACTTACCTAACCACTTCTAGGAATATTTAGATAAACTTCTGTGCTAACAGCTATGCTCAGCCAGAACTCCCAGTTCAAGCCTCCCTGTGTAATTATTATTGGTAGCATCTGGCCAGGTCCATCACCGGATGGAGGAAAGTACCTTACCAGAGATACCTCTGTACTCTCTAAGAACAGACTTAAGCTTCCAGGCTACCTGTTTGAGAAGGCCTGGCAGATGTGCAAATTAAGCCTTACTTCCTCTTTTCCCAAACCTTACCTCCAGTTCCAGATCTCCCTTTAGCTATCACCAGAGGCATCTAGCTGTACACAGGTTGCCTAGAGATTGAGCACACTTTTCCCCACCCTGCAGTAAACAGCAGACAGCTTGAACAGATAGGAGCCACAGGAATAAAGAAGACAGTTTTATTTTCTCCCATTGACCTAGCAACTTATAGATTTTTAACATCCTTTACCAAACACATTTAAGGTTATAGTTGTGCACGTAAGACCCCTCTTCTTAGATATTACCCATATTTAGCCTTTAGTTGATTCATTAGTCACTTCCCCTTTGGGTCACAAATGGTAATTAACAACTAGTGCCCTTCTTTGTAATTCTTATCAACCCTCCATTTGATCCTGATAGTGGACAATCACTGCCTGAGGAAGTTCAGGCTGAGTGTCCTGGGTGGAGGGGAGGATTGTGATTTTGGGGAGATATATAACTGTAAAGCAGAGGACAGGCCGAGGAAGAGAGAAGAGAATGGAAGAACGAGATGGGTAAGAACTTGAGAGGAACAAGCTGAGATGGGGAAGAACTAGATTGAAGAGCTAAAAGAGCGGATTAGAGGAACGAGATGGAAGATGAGGAAGAGCCAGATGGGGAAGAACAAGATGAGGAAGAGCCAGATGAGAGAGAAGGAGACAGGAGAGGAGCTGATAGGGGAAAGAACTAGATAGATGAGAACCTAGAAGGGACAGAACTAGATGAAGGAATTAAGATAGAACATAGAGGGGACAGTAGATAAATATAGAGAGAAATCAGGCAAGAAAGGAGCTAGACATGAGAACAGAACTGAAGCTGTGTATAAAGGATGTTATGCCAGAGGAATTAAAGCAAGTGGACTATGGAACTCGGTGTGCTGAGATTATATTTCCTGATAATAGTCCTCGCCGTTAGTAGTTCTCTCTCCTGAGCCCCTGGGATGTATAATATTGAGGCTGGTCCTCTAATATTATACAAGAGTTTCTTTCCTTACCTGCCATGGTTAGAGGAAGAGTATCAGCAACCCACAGTACAATAGAGGAAGATAATTGTTTGTCCTTGTCTGATCAGCTGACCTGAGTGGCAAGTGTGTCCGGTATCAGACGGCACTTACTAGTCACTGTCACAGGTGACCTGTGATGGTCCAAATTTGTTTACAGGCATTTCCATGGAAACCCCAAGAACCTACCAGGTGGTGGTAAGATTGAAGGGTCAATGATGTCATAAACAGGGCAGCAGCCAATGGGAATGTTGGATTCTGAGCTAAAAGATGGACTTGGTTGGAGAGGATGCCAGGAGACCAACAGTAGCCATGGAGGCTGAGGTGTATGCTAGTGAAATGAGGCAATCCTGGCATGGAAGTCCCCCTTCCCATCATGTTTACTCTAGGGTATTGGCAGAGTTTTTTTTTTTTAAATAAGGCTCAATGTTGAAGCTGTGTCTTCTGTTTCTTTGAGGTATCACCTTGCAGCAGACAGTGTCCCATGAGCATGCACTATACATACAGTCAGTAGTCTTGGGCAGGAAGGAGGTGAACACCTAGGTGGACAGAACTCAGGTGAGAAACCATTTCAGTTGATCAGATTTATGAGCTGTCATCCTCTGTCCATGACCCAAGAAAGAGATCAAAGGTCTCCTTTGTAACTTTGTTGAAGGACAGGACTGAGTGTATTGAGTGCATCTTGGATGATGAACTCCAAGAATCTTCTCTTTGGGTGTGTTCTCCTAGAGGCCTGCCTTAGTCTGTGTTGTTCCAGGCAGGACTCACATCTCTCTTCTCTGCTTTTCACCCTCTTTTGATAGGGTTTGATCCTTGGACAAGTGAGAACCTATATCCTTACAGTGGTGGGCAGTATCATGGTGAACTTCCAGAAGCAGTGGTCTTCTGTTCATCGTGAAGATGCTTGTAATAGGGTGCTGGTCATTGAAGCAAACACTTGAGGGGCTGATGGTGAACCTTGCTGCACATGTTACCTTTTTCAAACTTGTTGCTCTTTTGCTGCCCAGACTTGTATACCTCTGGCTGTTTTCTCTCCTTCTTGACTTTTGTTTTCCTGAGATAGGCAAGTCTCTGTAGCCCCTGTTATTCTGAAACTCACTGTGTGTCTCACCCTGGATTCAGACATGTGGGCATTCTTTGTATCTTGCCTCCTTTCTTACAATATTGAGGTTGTTAGCCATTGAGTCTGGCTGCCTTCTCTCATCATCCACAAGTATATTGAATGTGACAGTTACTGAACCTTCTTCCTTCTGGCAACAGTCTCTACAGAATCCTGGGCCTCTAGCATTCTCTGCCAAGCATAAGTCTGAGATCAGGATAAATAGAGAGTAGAACATCTGGAGAAAGAAGACATTTTTTTGGTACTAGGTGCTGGGTGACATGAAAAAAAAAAACATAGTATTTATTTTTCTTTGTATGTATGGAAAAGAACAACCAGTTTCCCATCTCAGTGTATCTTCTCAGACAGGAATGTGATCTTTTGTTGAAATATGGGGAAATCTTGTGTTTCCTCATTTTGGTTTAGATTGTTTTCATTCTTTTCTGTCACTGACTGGTGGTTTTATAGACTGTATTTTGGCATGTTTGTAGTACGCATTTATATACATTTCTTATTCTAACTGCCTGAAAAATTACTAATATGACAATGTCCGTCAGTCCTTACTGAAATTGACCCTGGAGCCTGTTTATATGTCCTCCTGCATTCACATGAGTTGTCAGAACTTTCACTCAGGATCTCCTTTACACTGAGCTATTACTGTAGCTATTACTGGGCATGCAGCTACACGCATAGCTCAGTAGAGCAGTTCCTCTATACATATTGTTTCATGTTTTGTAGTTCTTGGCAAAACTCTGCAATGACTGTCCTTTTTCATAGTCCAGCAGGCTGCCTCTGTGTTTCTCCCTTGCAGTTTCCTTTATGACTGACCACTTGACAGATAATGTGACACATTCCAAGTGTCAATGACTAAAAGTCAGAAGGTTCATCCAGGTTCCAGGTTGTAGACCTTTCAGGAAAAAAAGTGTCCTCTTGTAGCAGCGTAGACCCAAATGAGTAGACCATCACTTGGTCTGTGTTATTGAGAAGTCTGAAAGTGAGAGAAAATGAGAGATATAGATAGATAGATAGATAGATAGATGATAGATAGATAGATAGATAGATAGATGAATGGAAAAATAGAACTATGCTGTTTATAATTCCCATCATTTCTGTGTTTTTTATTTTTAAATATTTGCATATTATTTCTCCTTCAATGTAACAATGAACTTATTTCATCTAATATGTGTGTTTGTGTGTGGTCTATGTTGCGTTTCCATGACTATGATAAAGCACTGAGCAAAATCAAATTGTAGCAGGATTGAGTGTCTTTCTGCTTATAATTTATAGCCCATTGTCTAGGCATCCAAACCAGAGTACAAGGCAGGACCTTGAGGCAGGAACTGAAGCAGAGACCACAGAGTATTGTTGCTTACTGGCATGCTTATTTAGGCTTGCTCAGTGACCATTCTTATATATTTCTAGTCCAATTGTTTTGGTATAGGATTGCCCAACATTGCCCAACATTGTCTATCAAATATTATTAAAGATCATGTTCCATAGTCATTCCTAGAAGCTCAAATCAGGTAGGCAACTGCTGAGTTGATTTTTTTTCTTTCCTCAGCACTCTGGTTTGTGTTATATTAGCAAAAGCTCAGTAGGACAGTGTGCATTGGTACTTCAATTGCAGTAGTCAGCATGGCCCCTCAGGTGTGTTCAAAGTAATATGAAAATATAAGCATTTTTCTGGCCCGTTTGTTTATTATTCTTTATGTTTTGGGGTTCCTGTCAAAAACAGGTTCTGAAAAGGCAACAGTGGATAGATTTGTTGATGGAAGAGTACATTGTGGGTGGTCTCTGAGGTATAGTTCCCAGAAATGGATGGGCCTGTATTCATGCTAGTCTTAGGAATGAGATGAATTCAACTGGGACCTTGGAGTGCTATGGGTCTTTGGTACATTTGCTGAGCCTATGGTTTGTTATATTTTTTGGAAGCTATGGGAGGCCTTGGTAGTTGTGCACAATTCAATCCAACGTGCACATTGGTGATCTAAAGAGGTAAAGCAACCAAGAGAAGCCAACAGAGGGAAAGCCAAGAGATCAGGGCCATCCCTGTTTGTTGAGTAACAGTTTCCTCCACACTGTAACTTTCTTTGTGGAGGTTGAGGATCCTATGAGACTCAAAGCAGCTAGAATTCCCAGTTTTAGAAAAACTGAAGTGCAAAGTGCACAGGAATCCTCCTTAAGCTCATGGAAGTTTTTTTTTTTTTTTTTTTTTTTATTTTTCCATCACAGGCAATTTATTTTGTTCTATTCATTCACAGTTAATACAGAAAATACTTGGAAACATTTCCATATAATATTTGACACAGAAATCATCAAATAGAAGTATACAATGTTGACAGGAGGCAGTACATTTATAATTTATAACCCCAAATGTATTTATAAATTAGAAATGGAAAGATCTACAAATGAAATTATGAAGGTTCACCAAAGTCATTTAATCTGTCAGTTTCTCATTCATTTTTATGTCTTAATAATATTCTATTGTATGAATAAGCCACATTTTATTTCTCTCCAGTATTTGATAGCTATTTGAGTTGTTTTAACTTTTTTACTATTAGCAACACACTGCTGTAAACCTTCATGTACATGTTTCATAGGTGCACATTTTCAGTAATTTGAGGTTATATTCCTAAGGGTAGAATTGTTGAGTAACAGAGTAACTGGGGATTGGGAGCTGTGCTGTGGTCTGGATTTCATTCTGTTTGGAGCTATGGGTGGAGTGAGTTACTTGGTTATTGAAAAGCACTACTTCATCTCAGTTTGTCTACACTCTGCTCAGGAAGAAAGCAATTCCATTTATGGGGCCATGCATAGCCACAATTTATGAGGAAAGCTACATGCTGAAAGGATTTGATTGTGGCTCCAGAACAGCAAAGAAGATGGCCACAGAGAAGCCGTGTGCCTATTTATGGGGCTTTCTCTTCTATTTCTTCTACAAATATAGAAACTCTAGTTACTGTGAATTAGTGGAGAGCTTCCTGAGGACCTTGCCAGTGAAACCCAGGCCATTCAGGTCCCCAGCCTCCCAGAGAACCCTTTCACTTGCAGGCATTCTCTGTGACACCCTTCATCTGGCCCACTTCGTTTCAGTTGACTTACTCTTTATCAGAGTTCTTCATGTGAATTGTCTCCAAACTAATTCGCTTTGTTAGAAAGGGAAGCCTCAGAACTTCACACTGTAATAAAGTTTTATAATCTCATGGAAGTTTTTAATGCATTACCTGGGAGACAATTTTCACACTCGTCTTGATGGCTTCCAATCATGAAAAAGCACTTAGGGATTTCCTGTTCTTTATTTGATGCACATGTGAGGTTTTGCTTCGTGCAGCTACATCTAAATCATGGTACCTGGTGCAAGTAACTCATCCACCATTCACTTTTAAATAACTTTGGTATTTAACAAGTTCATTATTGTTGACTTGGGTGCAATTATTTCTTGCTGTATCAATGGTGTTCTATGTCAGGTGAGAAGACCTTTGTGTCCCCCCAACCCCCCGCACTGTAGGAATAGATATGGTTATGGAGACACACATGTGATAATACTTGTGCTGGCTAAATTTTCAGGAAGAAAACCACATGCCGAGCTAGTGAGCTTCTGAAGTCCATAAATCAGAATAGATAGAAAACATGCATGTAAAATGTTGACTTCTGAGAGCAAAGTAAGCACATGCCATGTTGTGTTTAGCAATACACACAGAATAACCTGCATATATGTTTTCATTAGAGATAATGTGCTGGGGTCAGAGATTGCTTGCTCATTCTGAGCCCTCTCAGTGGCCTGGTTTGTTCAGGAAAAGAGAGTGAGGCACCTGCTTCTTCAGTGTTGTGGTGTGTGTCAGATGTGTGCATAAACTCAAGTGGATGGGCAGACGGTGGCCATGCTCTTGTATTTGTTTCAGTGAGAAGAGGTTGGGTTAATGTTACCAGAGTCCTAAGAGATGTTACGATCCACAATGGCCCTACTAGAGTCATGAAAACTAGGAGTTAAAGAGACTTGTCATAGAAGTCTAGGATCTAGAATACAAAGACTTTTTTATTTCTTAAGATAGGACTTCCTATCCATACCTACCCTTGTTGTGAATTCTGTCCTAGTGAGGAATCTGTAACTCTAAGGGTTGGATCTTTTCCAGCTGTAGAGGACAAGATTTGCCCTCCTTCTTAGAGAATCTGGTTAGTGTGTGACTTTGCAGGAAGCCTGTCCCCTGATAGAATAGGCAGTGGTAGGTCTTTACAGACCCTAGGCACCCTGTTAGGAAATCAGTCTTTCCTGGATGGTATCATTATATCCTCCAAGGGCCTGATGATTTGGGACAGCATCTCCAAGAAGAGTAAAAGTAAGTTAAGAATTTGAAAGATGGTATCCTGTATGGGTGGAAAGTGGCACTCCCTGAAGACATATGCCTGCTAAGTGTTAAGTGCCAGAGGTGGGCTTAAGCCTCAGGATGTGTTGGCCAAGAAGGTCCTTAGGTCCTTCCAAATTATGAAAGCTATTTCGATCCTGTTGTAAGTTATGAACCAGAAGTAGAATAGTGCCAATCTGATATGAAGAATCTGACTTGCCCTTAGCTGGAACCCCCTTTCTGATTGCAGGCTGGCTTTCATAGACCAAGCAGGCTCTTCCATCATTTTGGGGGAGAATGCTCAAGAATTGTCCTATTAGGTTGTTGGCTGCCTCCCCCATATAGTAAAATGTCAAGAGAGATGTATACACTGGTGCAGAGAATGCACATTGGTTAGGTATACTCGCAACAACTCTTCAATTTGATATGTGTGCACATGCACAGAAGGGAATTTTTATCTTTGTAATATGATCCACCATAAAATCTCTTTTGAGTGAGCAGGTTCTAGGTCCCAGTTGGAAGACAATTGCTAATGTTTCATTCACTGGAGTGTCTGGGTCTCTATTATCCCTTCTGAACCTTGCTTTTGTAAGAGATTAATGTAGTTTCAGGTACAGATGTAATTGCTACAGTCTGACTCCTTGCTGTTCTTCCTTTGGTATTTGTTTCTGTTGCTGTTGGAGAGAGTTGACATTGTTTAGGCTGCTGAGACTTAGTGGCTGTGGTGAGATGGCAGGCTGGTATTCATGAATGGATCATGCACAAAGCAGTCCATCCAAAGCTCGGGGATTGTCCTGCAAGTAGGAGCCCAATGGAATTGAGAGCTAGAGCAGTAGGGTAGAATAGTGTAGCATGGCTTTCTATTTCAAAATCAAGTGAACATCCCATTGTGATGTCTTGGAAGTGATTACCTTAGATGGATGGAGACCTTAGAAAGTAATTGAAGAGATGGAGGCAGTGATAGCCAGTTCTGTGGCTGTGAAGCTTAACTGTACATAGTAGAAGGAGCCATGGAGATTCATGAAAACTTGTCGTTCTAGACATTACTTGTATTTGAACACCAGGCCCTGGTGGAAAATGGTCGTTTTGAGAATAGAAGTGGAGAGTTAACTGAAAGTAGGGGGCTTCCAAGTATTGCTTCCACAGGAAACACCAATAAGTTGGTGGATATAATGTGAAGTATTCTACCTTCTATGAGTTTCAGTGTGGAGAGCCTTTAAACACCAACACCTGGTCTTCCACATATCCCATCCTTACTATTACAAGAAATTGATCATGTTATTGCTTTGCACATCAGTGCAGATTGCAGCCTTTTCCAGGAATATCTATGTTAGGGCCTGATCTTGCTGTCCAATAACAGAGCAATGGATAAGGAGTGTGTGATGTCTACACACCATTCATTTCACCTCAAGTGATGAATGCAGTCAAGGTGATTGCAGGAGAGTTCTTTTAAGTTGAGATAATCTTATTGTACCAAGTATATCCAATCCCAGACAAATATCTCCTGATGCTGTCCCTATATATCAATCCTAGATTACACACACCTACATGGTTCCATTCATGACACTGGAGGCAATTCTATGGAGCAGAACAATTGCTAAGATTTGTGTTGAGAGGTAAGGAATGAGTAGGTATAGGTAACCGAGTTTCTTGGCTCAGTACACAATGTTATATTTTAAGAAAAACATGTTCAATGAATAGTACAATGAGAATTAATAGTCACTGAGAAGAATTCCAAATAAGAAGAGCATTGTATTAATAGCTTTAATAAGAAAAATGCTTCCTGAGATTTATTTAATAAGGATTGTTCTATGAGATACTTAATTTGAAAACATAAAGATTAAAATAATAATATCAAGATTGGAAGATATCTGTCCAAATGCCTTTCTATTGTTCCTAAGGTGTAAAGTGAAGCACAGTAGTGTCCAAATCTGTAGTTAAAGCCACACACAGAGAGAGAGAGATAAAACCAGAGGCTTTCCTAAGCCATTGCTATTCATCATTCTATTATTCGCAAATTGTTCCTGTGAGGATAATTGCATACAGAAGGTGGGATCTTTTCATGGTGTCTTTGTTAGCATTTTCTAATTGGGTGACTCTGTATGTAACCATTGTTGGAATGGACAATTTGGGGCCTACATAGTAGTTGTGGTTTAGATATTTTTAAGATAGATACATGATGAAACTCTATTGACAGCTTGAATATAATCGCTCAGCAAAATTGTGATGCCCTACTTCTTAGAAGTAGAAAAGCAATAAAAACTTCACCACAAAAGCACAAAGTCCCCAACATAGCATAAGCCTACCTCATTAGAGGTCAGTGCATCACAGACATTGTAGCAAGTACAGCCTACAACTGAAACAAAACAGATTGTCAGAAAAAAATGAATCCAAGTTAAGTTCCAGTTGTAAACACATGCAGCTAAGTCTCTTTGGATTTTAGGTATGTATAAAAAATGCACCATGAATTACAAATGGTCTCTTCATCGAGGCTTGCTGGGAAACATGGTTATCCACATGTACAGAAAGAACCTTGATTCCACTTGGCTTGTTGGAGCATTCCTTTAGTCCCAGCACTCTTGAGGCATTGGCTGAGGAGGAGGTAGAGGCAGGAAGATCTTTGTGAGTTCAATGATTACTTGGTCAGTGCATACAGTTTCAGGACATGCTGGGCTATGGAGAAGATCCCTGTCTCAAGAATCTAAAAGTGAGTTAATAAATAAATGAATTCTGTTTATTATATGTAACCCTGGAAACAGATAATGCCAAATGCCTCAGAGGCCAAAGTGTAACAAACTCTGATACTGTTAGAGCACAGTACAAAGAGTTGAAGGTTCAGGAGATGCCAGCTTTCTTATCTCCCTTCTTCCACAGTGAGTGACAGACCTTCACAGATTCCAGCATGTGCACAGTGAGGTTGGTTTGAGGCTTTTTAAAGGTATCATGGCTGAGCTTCCTCTTGATGTGACTCTATGACTTCATGGCTTAAGCTCCTTCAGCTTTCTTGGAGTTGATTTCAATAGTTCTCTTTGTCTGGTCTTGCCCATGAACCCTTGGTCTGCTGGGCCTACAGAGTATGGCTTTCTGAGCTTTACCCTCTATTTGCTTGGCCATGTTGTAAATAGCCTCTTGTCTGGGCACAACACTGGTCCCAGCCTCTTTCCCTCCACCAGATCCTAACATTGGATTCTGCTCACAGAAGCTCCATAAAGCAGATTAGAAACTTTCTCTTCATTTTTCCTCAAATGGTTTAATGGTGTGCTGATGATACCCTATCTTTACTGGAAGTGATTGCTCCTGATGACTATGGAGGTTGTGAATTGGGTGACTGTGGGAACCTGGAATTAATGTAGTTCAGTGAAGGAGTTGAGCAGTTGAGGAATGTGAACATCTGCCACCAGTGTAGTCATGTCTGCAAGTCTATGCTGGAGGCCAACACACTGTGCAACCCAGGCTCATCCTGACCAAGACTGCTGCTTCACTATGTGGCATTGTCAGAAGCAAGCTTCTGCCCTAGGCTCCCAGCATCAGTGAAGTGCAGACATGTCAGGGTGTGCTAAAGGGAGGAGAGATGGGTCTTGGTGTTCTTTCGTGCACTCATAGGCAGCCAGAGGCACTGACAGATTTGCTGCCATCTCATGCAGGTTGTCATTCTCTGTTTGTTCCAGGCATGGGGCTTGTGGCAATGCCAGGAATTCTGAAGGTTGTGGATGGGGGCAGTTAATGACTTGTGCCTATCAACAGGTGGTGTACTCATCTGGAAATCCAGAGTGCAGGAGTAGCAGAGTTCTGCTCTGCAGCAGACAGAATATCTGGCTTGAGGTGTGATTTTCATGGAAGTCTCCCTTTTCATCACTGAATAAGAGTCAAGGAAGAAGTCAGTACCTGGTAAGTGGGATGCCCCCTCTTTTCAGTGCACCTCTGCACTTAGGCCCCTACAACAGCTGGATGACATTCTTAGGAACTCTGCTTTAGCTGCAGATATTCAGAAATATCAGCCTGAGTGGAGTTCCAGTTGTAAACACATTCAGTTAAATCTCTTCAGGTTTTGGGTAGGTACCAATGCATGTTTGCTTACACATGGCCTCTTCATCCAATCATACTGGGAAACCTGGATATCCACATAGACAGAAAGAGACTTGATTCCATTTGGCTTGTTGGAGCATTCCTTTAGTCTCAGCACTCTTGAGGCAGGGTCAGTACCAGGGAAATTGCAGAGGAAGAGGCAGAGCCATAAACAGAGGCAAAGGTAGTGGCATAGGTAGAGGCAGGATGATGTTTGTGAGTTCAAGGCTAGCCTGATGAACATAGATAGTTCCTGAACATGCAGGGTTATGGAGAGAGAACCTGTCTCAAGAAACTAAAAGCAAAGTAACAAATCAATTGGTTATATTTCCTATGTGTCACCCTCTCAAAGAAGTGCCAAATGCCTCAGAGGCAATAGTGTGCATATCCCTGATAATATTAGAGCACAGAGTGTGCCAAAGTGTTGAATGTTCACAGACAGGCCAGAATGGAGCAACACATGGGCCACTCAAGAAATCCTGGCTGTAGTTGACAGATGGTCTCACAGGGAAGTAAAACATTTGATCCCAGAAAAAAAAGAAACATTTATTTGAGAGATGATCCTAGAGAGGAGGAGGACATCTTTGCTGTTTCTACCCCAGTAAGAAGATTAATATTAGATTATTTAGAATTAGATAAAATACATAAATCATAAGAAAGAAGGCAACCCAGGTAGTACAGTGCAAAGAGAAAGACAGTCCTCCCTGATTTCTTCAAAGAGAGTGAGGACATACAATGGTTCAGATTGAGGAGGAATCAGGGAAATGCATAGAGAAATCCTAGATGCCATTCAAGGCCAACTAGAAAAGAAATGACAGCCACCCCTGAGAGAGTTCACAAAAAGGAATGCTATGGAATGTTGGAGAGGATGGAAAGATTTCAGCTTGATTGGATGTCAGTGTGGAGGATCTTCCAAAAGCCAAAACCTGGCCCACCACATGGTTCATATATGCCTTTCCAAAGAAAGAACTCAATATATTAGAGAGGTACTTGCCCATCAGTGTTGACTGTAGCATGGTTTCAAGAATATTAGGGAACCAAGCATGGTGTCCAAAAGCATGGCCATGGGTGAAGAAAGTGGGATGTTCATTGAACGTGAAGTCTTTTCAGCCATAGAGATGATTTGAAAATTGGTTTAAGAAGGTGAAATCTTTAGCTTGGGTTATCTTTGTAGTTAAGAACATATCCTATTGATCATGCATAGCATTGGCTGACCTCTGAATAACCATAGCAAAAGAAAAAGGGAGAGAGAGGGGGAATGAGAAGGAGAGAGAGAGAGAGAGAGAGAGAGAGAGAGAGAGAGAGAGAGAGAAGAGAGAGGAGAGAGAATGAGAGAGAAGCTTTGCCCAACTTAGCAGTTGTACTCTGATATACCAGGTATACTGGACTGTCAATGCACTTATGCTTGAAAGAGAACAGCAGGTCCAGTACTTGGCATCTGCAAGTAATACTTCTAGGACAGATTTGGAGTTGCACTAGAGTCAGAATTCAAGCGAGAGAAAATAAAGTGTTAGCAAACAGAAAGGCCTTGGTGTCCTCTACAGCCCCGAGGAATAGATTAGGAAGGAGGCGATTGCTGTGAATGGTGCATGGGACTGATTAGCTAGGTCAGTCATGTGTGAGTCTGTGCTGGTGTCCTTGGACATGTCTTAATGGAGGATGGATGCCACTCATTGCCCTGCATTGTCAGTCCTTATAGAGACTGGAGATGGGGATGGTGAGCCAGGCCAAGGCTGAGCTCTCAGGATCCCATTTTTCCTCCCTGAGTACATCCACTCCTGAAAGTTTGAGCTGTGTCTGCTTTGAGTGCAGATCTCAGTCCTCCTTCCTGGCTCTACTCACCTTGAAGACTGGTGTCTGGTGTGTCTTGAGCAGGTATGTGATAGTAGATGGCAGAGGTGGAGAAGGGTGTTTGGACATTTGTTGACTGAATCTCCTTTGGCATCATCACCATCGCTGGTTGCAGGGCAGAGGCCTGACCCCCAGAGTAGGACACAGAGCCACAGGCCTGCAGGCACGGCCCAAGTTCTCCAGCCATCAGTGGGCCCAGGTTGTTGAAGTCATTGTAATAGACCTGGGTGCCCTTCAGGTAGGAAGGTGCCAGGCTGTATCCTTGATTTGGTACCTGTGGTGGTGTGGCCTGAACAAGGTTGGCAGAAAGTGTTGGATAGGAGAGGACTAAGGCATTGGGATCTAAAATATTATCACCCTGGCTGTCCTAGACAAGGAGCAGAATGTGGTATTCTGGTCAGTGATAGTTACCGTGAAGTCCTGGAGTGCAGCTCGCCACTGGTCAGTGCTTCCCGTGGGATCCCACTGGAGAACACCTGGATAGGAGTGTGCTGAGGCAGAGATCTGGCCCTGGTCAGTCAGTGAAGTCACCATGGTTGTGCCAGCTGATAGGTAGGGGTAGGCACTGCCATGAGCTGCTGGCAACAAGTGCTGGAGTCTGATGGCAGGAGCCATGCTGCACTCACAGCTGGGGTGGAGACCCTGGAGAAGTTGCACACACTTCCTGCTAAGGGCATGGCATTCCTCAGCCCAGGCACAGAGGCCTGAAGTGCACATTCTGTTCCAAAGAAAGGTGCACTTTGGAAATTTTCTGTAGGAAACAAGAGGAAAATGGGGAAAGGGTGAGATGGAATCTGTATTGCTTTCCTTGAAGATCTTTGTTATCTCCTGTTTGTACAGTCTGGGAGAGTCTGAGACCCATTTTCCCTCACATATCCCAAACAAATATTTCAGAATGATTCTTGCTAAAGGATAGGATGGCACTCATTTAGTGAGCTGCCTGCTCTTCCTGTGCTGGCATGGACTTCCTAGTTGATCCACGTTGACTCTTGCTCTGACTAGACAACAGCCTTCTTTACTCTGCTTTGTCTTGTTCTGATTCCTGCTGTGACACTGCCTCACACCTGTGTCCCAGAATAGAAGTGCTTAAAGTAGGAGAACCTTAGACAGCTTCTCATGCTGTGCCTTTGTTCTGTTCTGTGCAGATGTTCCTCAATGTAGACAGAGAGAGTGTCTCTACCTAGATCAGTCTGGCCTTGAAATCACACAGACTGTCCTGTCTCTGCATTAGAGTGCTGGCATTGTAGTTTCTTTCCATGTCCACCAGGCTTGGCTCTACTCTGACCTTTCTTAATGAAATGACGTATCAGGACTTTCATAGATAAGAACTGTATTTTCCTAAGAATCCCTTTGTCATCTAACTCCCCCTGTTCCCCACTACTTTTTATGTAAGTCGTTACTTCTTATATTTTAATATAAATTCAGCACACATCCAATATGACTACATGAATACAACCTGCTGATAACATTTCATGTTTAGTGCCTATGTTTCAAGTGACAGTTTGGGATTTCTTTTTTATTTTTATTTTTATTATTTTACAATACTATTCAGTTCTACATAACAGCCACAGATTCCCTTGTTCTCTCCCTTCCTGCCCTCCTCCCCTTCCCCCCAGCCAACCCTCCATTCCCACTTCCTTCAGATCAAGGTCTCCGCTGTGGACTGAGATCGACCTGATAGACTCAGTCCAGGCAGGTCCAGTCCCCTCCTCCCAGATTGAGCCAAGCGTCCCTGCATAACTCCCAGGTTTCAAACAGCTAAGTTATGCAATGAGCCCAGGACCTGGTACCACTACCTAGATGCCTCCCAAACATATCAAGCCAATCGACTATCTCACCTATTCAGAGGGCCTGATCCAGTTGGGGGCCCCTGAGCCTTTGGTTCATAGTTCATTTGTTTCCATTCATTTGGCTATTTGTCCCTGTGCTTTATCCAACCTTGGTTTCAACAATTCTCATTCATAAACCCTCCTCTTTCTCACTAAATTAGACTCCCAGCACTCCACCCAGGGCCTAGCCGAGGATGTCTGCATCCAGATTCCTCAGTCCTTGGATGGGATTTCTGGCACAACTATTAGGGGGTTTGGCTATCCTATCACCAAAGTAGGTCAGTCCCAGCTGTCTCTCGACCATTGCCAGCTTTCTTTTGTGGGGGTATCTTTGTGGATTTCTGTGGGCCTCTTTAGCACTTTGTTTCTTCCTTTTCTCATGTGGTCTTCATTTACCATGGTCTCCTATTCCTTGTTCTCCCTCTCTGTTCTTGATCCAGCTGGGATCTCCCGCTCTCTCTTCCTCGACCCTCGCCCTTCATTGCTCCCACTCATGTCCAGGCTGTTCCTGTAGATCTCATCCATTTCTCTGTCATTGGGTGATCCCCGTGTCTTTCTTGGGGTCCTGTTTTCCAGGTAGCCTCACTGGTGATATGAGTAGCAGTCCAGTCATCCTTGTTCCACATCTAGTATCTTCCTATGAGTGAGCACATACCATATTTGTCTTTCTGAGTCTGGACTACCTCACTCAGGATGATTTTTTTCTAGATCCATCCATTTGCCTGCAAACCTCATGATGTCATTATTTTTCTCTGCTGAGTAGTATTCCATTGTGTATATGTGCCACAATTTATTTATCCATTCTTCAGTTGAAGGGCATCTAGGTTGTTTCCATGTTTTGGCTATTACAAACAATGCTGATATGAACATAGCTGAGCAAGTGCTCTTGTGGTATGATTGAGCATTTCTTGGGTATATGCCCTAGAGTGGTATAGCTGGATCTTGGGGGAAATTGATTCCCAATTTTCTAAGAATGTAGCTAGAGTTTTCCTGCCTTGCCCACAGTCAGGACAAATCTTTGTCACCCGCCAGTCCCACAGCCGCTCAGACCCAACCAAGTAAACACAGAGACTTATATTATTATAAACTGTATGGCTGTGACAGGCTTCTTGCTAACTGTTCTTATATCTTAAATTAACCCATTTTTATAAATCTATACCTTGCCATGTGCCTGGTGGCTTACCGGCGTCTTTACATGCTGCTTGTGCTGGCAGTGGCTGCAGTGTCTCTCTGCCTCAGCCTTCTGCTTCCCAGAATTCTCCCCTCTCCTTGTCCCACCTACTTCCTGCCTGGCCACTGGCCAACCAGTGTTTTATTTATTGACCAATCAGAGCAATTTGACATACAGACCATCCCACAGCAAAGAAAGCACCATATTGATTTCCAAAGTGGTTGTACAAGCCTGCTGGTGGGAATAAATATGGGTAAATCTTGTGTGTTTCCTCACTTTGGTTTAGATTGTTATCATTCTCCTTGGGCACTCACTGGTGGGTTCATAGACTGTCTCATGGCATGGGTGTAGTGTGCATTTATATACCTTTCTTATTCTAACTGCCTCAAGAAGCACTACTATGACAGTGTCTGTCTGTCAGTCCTCATTGAAAATGACCCTGGAGCCTGTTTAGCCCTCCTCCTGCATTCACATGAGTGGTCAGCACTTTCCCTTGGGACCTCTTTTACACTGAGCTAGTGCTGTAGCTTGCAGCTACATGCCCAGCTCAGTAGAACTGTTCCTCCATGCAGATTGTTTCATGTTTTGTAGTGCTTGGCAAAGCTCTTCATTAAGAGTGTCTTTTCTCATAGGACAGTAGGCTGCTTTGTCTTTCACCCTTCCAGTTTCCTTCATGACTGACCACTTGTCAGATAATGTGACACATTCCAAGTGGCAATGACTGAAAGTTGGAAGGTTCATCCAGGCACCAGGTTGTAGACCATTCTGAAAAAATGTGTGTTCTTGTAGTAGCATAGACCCAGGTGAGTAGAACATCACTGGGCCTGTGTTTTTGAGAAGTCTTAGAGGGGAGCAAAAATGAGAGATCCATAGATAAGAGCGATGGATAGATAGATAGATAGATAGATAGATAGATAGATAGATAGATGGATAGATAGATAGATGGATAGAAAGATAAGTTGATAGATAGTTAGAATTGTGTTCTGTGTTTAATTCCCAGTATTTCAGTACTTTTTATTTTTTTTAACATTTGCACCTTATTTTTCATTCAGTGTCATAATAAACTCATTTTCTCTAACAACCTAGAGTGGTTTTAGTTTCTGAACCCTCTACTCCTTCTAATTCTTTTCCAAGTTCCCACTTGTCAGTTCCTACTATCTTTCTGTTGCTCGTAGAAAAGAAAAGGCTTTCAAGAGGTAATACATAAATATGGTAATTAAAACTTTGGGACAGGATCTCCAGGAAAATAAATGTAAGTTCAGTAATTTGAAAGACGGTATCCTGCATGGGTGAAAAAAAATGGCACTCCCCGAAGACATATTCCTGCTAAATGCTAAGGGCCAAGAGGGGGTATGGTGCTATTTTATTTGTACTGAAATGTGATTTTAATTGTATGTTAATAAGTAAAGTTGCCCGGGGTCAGAGCTATTAGAACCATAGCAAGAGCATGGTGGTAATGGCCCATGCCTTTAATCCCAGCGCCTGGTAGACAGAGCTAGGTAGATCTCGGTGTGTTCAGGGATACAGCCAGCATTGGAGACATACACCTTTAAGACATGGTGGGCTGTACTTACAGGCAATGATGAGGCAGTCATATGTTTGGTTTTACAATCAATGAGAAGGCAGAACAGAAAGACTATATTAAAGACAAACACACAGGAAGTAGCTCTCTTTCGGAGAGGTAGGAGCACCACTGGAGGAAGCATAAGGTTTTAGCTCTGAGCTCTGACCTCTTGGCTTTCTCTTTTACATTGGTTCTGTGTTTCTTATTTAATAAGACAGTTGGATACATCTACAAGGGGGCTTAAGCCTCAGGAGATGTTGGCTAAGAATATCCTTAGGACTTCCTATAATATGAAAGCTGTTTCATTCCTGTTTAAGTTTTGAGCCAAACATAGAATAGCACCAAACTGATTGAGTAGCAGGCTATGAAGGATTCAGATTAGCCCCAAGCTGGAACCCCCTCCTGATAGCAGGCTGGCTTTCATAGACCAAGCCAGGCTCTTCTATCATTTTGGGGAAGAATTGTCTGTATTTGTGCTATTAGGATGTCAGCTGTCTCTCCCACATATTAAAATATCAAGAGTATGGTGATATTTTATTTGTACCAAAATGTGATTTTATTTGTATGTTAATAAATAAAGTTGCCTGGGGGTCAGAGCTAATAGCAAGCCATAGCAGAGCTGGGCGTTCATGGTGCATGCCTTTAATCCCAGCACTTGGTAGGCAGAGTTAGGTAGATCTCTGTGTGTTCAAGGATACAGCCAGGATTGGAGACACACACATTTAATCTCAATACCAACCATAGAAGACCTGGATGACTGTACAAACAGGCAGTGAAGAGGCGGTCATGTGGTTGGGTTTACAACCAATGAGAAGGCAGAACAGAAAGTCTATATAAAGATAAACAAACAGGAAGTAGCTCTCTTTCGGAGAGGTCTCTTGGCTGGAGAGGCTAGCTGCAGCAGGCGGGTAAGGCTCTTAGCTTTGATCTCTTGGCTTTCTTTGCATTGGTTCTGTGTTTCTTTTTAAATAAGACAGTTAGTTACATCTACATTTGGTGCCCAACATGCCACAAATCCATTAAAAACTGCTTGGCTTGGTGGCAGTTCCTGTTTCCAGCCTGAGCGCCCAGCTCCCTAGCTTGGGCCCAGCTCCGGCTCAGGTCGGCTTGGCCTCAGGTTGGACTGATTGTAGCCCCAGGCAGTTGCACTCAATTGGAGCTACTTGCTTAAAGCCGGTGCTACAAACAACTCAGGCCTGCCCTGCCCGAACAGGGCCCCTGCCTGTAAAGCCAAAGCATGTGGTCGGAGCTTAAGGAAGTCAGAGCCAAGGCTTGACTCTGCTCAAGCAGGAACATGTGGCTGGATTCAACCTTTTAGTCAGAACTTGTGGCTATGCTTTCTTGCTCTCTCTCTCTCTCTCTCTCTCTCTCTCTCTCTCTCTCTCTCTCTCTCTCTCTGGATTCACACCTCGGACACTAGGTGGCTGTTTTGAAATTCCTTGGATTTCTACTGTTCTACGCAGACTTGGTAAGTCACTTAACATATCAGGTATTTTAAAGGAAACTATTTAAAAGAGAAAATTTTACCACATTAAAAAATGTTTTTTATGTGTACATTGGAAAAAATTGGGTTTTGTTTGAAATTTTAGGCAGTCTGACAATGGAACAACTATATGAGAAGATTAATGTTGATTGAATTATGCATTTTATTACTATGCTTATCCCCATTTTACTATTTAAAAAGATAGTCAATTTAAGTGCCAGGATAACAGTTTTAGAAAAACTTGTTAAACCTGTAAAAATGAATCATAAAGAAATTCAAATTCAGACAGAAGAAATTAACAGTGAAGTTGTTTCAAGATTGGATCATAAGGTTACAGAAAGAAAGCTTGTTTTAACACAGTCACCCTTAATTTATCCAGTAGCCGTAAAGCAGTTGCCTAATCAATGACTACACAAAATATTTGGGTTCCAATTGAAATGTTAGACTTACGAAGGTTCAAGGAAGCAATAGTATCTTATGGCATGCATTCCCCATATGTAAAGCAAATGTTAAACTCTTGGTCAACATATAGTAGGATTATACCTCAGGACTGGCGGGAACTGGCACAGGCTGTTCTGGAACCCAGTCAAAGGCTCCAGTGGCAAATGTGGTTCAGAGATGAGGCAAAAACATAGAAAAACAATAGAGGGATAAAGGAATACAAGTCTTCCAGGATCAGCTTATTCAAGAAGGCCAATATGCTTCAGTACAAACACAATGTTTATATGATGTCCCAACCCTAATTGTATGTTGAATAGCAGCCTTGAATGCATGTGACAGAGTTGAAGAACCAGGGGAAAAAAACTGAGTCATTTACAATGGTTATACAAGGCCCAAAATAATCTTTCAAAGATTTTTTACAGGACTGTCTTCAGCAGTAAAGTGAATGGTCCTGGATTCAGAAGCTAGTCAGAAAATAATTGAATCTTTGGCCTTTGAGAATGCGAATGCAGCATGCAAAAGAATAATCAGGCCATTAAAGGCAAGATCTGCATCTTTGGAAGTTTGGATTAGAGACATGGTCAATGTTGAGGCTCATGACCATGATGATATGTGGGTAGGAGAAACAATTTCAAAAGGTTTGAGGAATGTTAGATGTTTTGGATGTGGAATGCAAGGACATTTGAAAAGGGACTGTAAACAGGTCATTTCTAGAAACAATGTTTCTTTAAGGAACAATGGCAACAGAATGCCCCCTTCTTCTGGAGTATGCAGAAGGTGTGTAAGGGAAAAAACTGGACCAACGAATGTAGATCAACAAGGGACAGGCAAGGAAATCCTTTGCCTCAGTCTTTCGGAAACTCCCAGAGGGGCCTCATGATTTGCTTTCACAGTGCCTACTTATAATAATTCTCAACCAGTTAAAAGATTTCAATGTAGGTTTCTCCCACAGGGAATGTTGAATAGCCCAACTCTGTGCCAAGATTTTTTACAACAGCCATTGGAAGTGATACGTAAAAAATTCCCTAAATCTATAATTTATCATTATATGGATGATATTTTACTACCTGACTCAAATGCAGATTCTTTAGAAAGAATGTTTGAAGAAGTAAAGAAAATTTTGCCTTACTGGGGATTACAAATTGCTCCTGAAAAGATACAAAGAGGAGATTCTATTAATTATTTAGGAAATAAAATAGAACTACAAAAAATTAGACCCCAGAAGGTGCAAATTAGGAGGGACAGACTACAGACTCTTTATGATTGTCAAAGATTATTTGTAGATATTTCTCATCTATGAACTATTGTTGGGGTAAAAAATGATGAACTAAATAATTTGTTCAAAACCTTAGAAGGTGACAAGGACTTAAATAGTACAAGAGAATTATCACCTGAAGCTGAGAAAGAATTGGCCTTGGTAGAAAAGAAAGTATATGAAGAGCACATGGATCATATTGATCCAAAGCTGGATTGCATTTGGTTATTTTAACTTCTAGGCATTCTCCTACAGAAATATTAATGCTGAGGGAAGATATTATTATTATTATTATTTTCAAAGATTTATTTATTTATTATGTATACAGAATGTATTACTGCAGGCCAGAAGAGGGTACCAGATCTCACAGATAATTGCGACCCACCATGTGGTTGCTGGGAATTGAACTCAGGACCTGTGAAAGAGCAGTCAGTGCTCTTAACCTCTGAGCCATCTCTCCAGCCCGAGGAAAGATATTATATTGGAATGGATATTTTTACCAAATAAACCAAATAAAAAATTAAAAACTTATGTGGAAAAAATCTCTGACTTGATTTGGAAAGGAAAATTGAGACTTCGTCAATTAGCAGGCATAGACCCAGCAGAAATTGTCTTACCATTAACTAAGGAGGACATTGAAAAATTGTGGACAGAAAGTGAACCTTGGCAAAGAGCTTGCAGTAATTTTTTGGGAGAAATTAACAGCAAACATCCCTAAAGCAATAGAATTGATCTTATAAAGAGAGCTGATTGGATCTTGCCTCAAATTTTATGAGAAAAACCCAGATCTGGAGTTCGTACATTTTATACAGATGCCAAAAACAAGGAGAGGCAGGTTAAACATCAGAAAATTTAAGTTAAGTGATTCAAAGTCCTAATTCAGTTCAAAAATCAGAATTGTATGCTATTCTGTTGGTATTAATGGATTTTTCAGAAGCTCTCAACATAGTAACTGACTCTCAGTATGCTGAAAGAGTGGTATTACATATTGAGACTGCAGAATTTATCCCTGATGCTTCAGAATTAACTGCACTATTTATTCAGTTACAAGATACAATCAGGAAAAGGAGTCATCCTTTATATATAACTCACATTTGATCCCATACTGGTCTGCCAGGCCCTCTAGCACAAGGCAATGATGAGATTGATCAATTATTGATAGGGTATGTGCTGGAGGCCTCAGAATTTCATAAAAAACATCATGCC
Organism: Peromyscus maniculatus bairdii; assembly: GCF_049852395.1. Classification (NCBI taxonomy): domain Eukaryota; kingdom Metazoa; phylum Chordata; class Mammalia; order Rodentia; family Cricetidae; genus Peromyscus; species Peromyscus maniculatus. The sequence continues at coordinate 40,063,272 of NC_134852.1, forward strand.
AATAGTAAAGGTTTAAAAAAGGATTTTTCCATAACCTGGCAACAAGCCAAAGAAATAGTAAAGAAATGTCCTACTTGTTCCTTCTACAATCAAACGCCATTACAAGAAGGATGTAACCCAAAGGGTAGTCAGAGGATTGAAATCTGGCAGATGGACGTGTTTCACTTTGCAGAATTTGGAAAATTGAAATATGTTCACCATACCATCGATACTTATTCAGGATTTCAATGGGCAACTGCTTTGAGTTCTGAAAAAGCTGATTCTGTAATCACTCATTTGCTAGAAGTTATGGCCATCATGGGTATACCCACACAAATCAAAACTGACAATGCTCCATCATATGTCTCTGTTAAAATGAAACAGTTTTTTGCTTATTACAATATAAAGCATATTACAGGCATACCACACAATCCTACAGGTCAAGCAGTTATAGAGAGATCCAACAGAACTCTAAAGGATATGCTAAATAAACAGAAAGGGGTAACAAAACCCCCAGAAATAGACTGCATAATGCTCTATTAACTTTGAATTTTCTCAATGCCAATGAGAAAGGAACAACAGCTGCAGAGAGACATTGGATAATAGAAAAAAAACTACAGAATTAAATCAGCCTATATACTTTAAGGATGTGCTAACCTCAGAATGAAAACCAGGATATGTGTTACGTTGGGGACAAGGTTTAGCTTTTGTTTTTACAGGAGAAGATTAGCATCAAAATTGATAAAAGTTCGATTTGAAAAGGAGAGACCTCTTAATTAGAGGAGGTGATAGTTCATCAACCAGCATGAACATCCAATTTAAACTAACTTATACCAGTAACACATGCTTTTTCATTTAATCAGATAATAACTTGTCAAAAAGTAACATCCCCAAAATTATTCTTGGGGAAAGGTTTTTGTTTTTGTCTTTTAGGAGAATGAAGGTTAAGGAATCTGAAGGACACAGGACAAATGAGACAACTGAAGAAAAGGGACAAATCATCTATCCCAGGAAACAGAGTGAAATGGCGCATGGGTATATTATGTAAAAAAATTTTCATGTCTTCCTAAATGTTTGTTTCTGCTTTTCTCTAAAGATTTAACACTATTGGTCTTCTAGTAGTCCTAGTTCAATTACAATTTAAAGCTGACTTTGGAGTTGGAGAATGGCTCTCTCCTTCTTTAAACTCAAGCATGTTGTTAAAAGGAAAATGCAAACTCCCTGTGTCATGCCAGAAGAAAAGCGCCATCTTCTGCTATGGGATAGGAGAAAAGCCAAATTAATTAAGGGACTATTCTATTACTAATCTCACCTCTTTGATTCTATTTTGATTCTTTAAACTTTTCTTAAAGTATAAATTTTATATCAAAATTTACAAGATATATATATATATATATATATATATATATATATATATATATATACACATTTTAAACTCTGTTAAGATATGAATGGTTATATAGAGCACTAACTAATTCTTAAAAAAAAGGCTTCAATTAGCTGCATATATATGTCTTTGTGTTCAAGTCTCTTATCAGTTTTCTGCAGGAAATTACGGCCAGGCCTAACATCAACTGAAGTCTCCAGGAAGAAGATGGGGCCCCACAACAACAACAATTCTATGTGGACAATAATAATATCACTAAGCTGACAAGCATCATCTACAGATCAGCTTTGGACTACAAAGTGCTCAGAGCAATTTTGAGATGGCTACCTGAGATGATCCAGTCTCAAAGACTACTTGAATAAGGACTTGACATTGAACTTTGGCATTATACACAGACTGGATAATGACGGATGTAGTTACCTTTCCTAGAATTTGACAATTAACCTAAATTTTTTCTTTTCAGGATAAAGATGCCTTCGCCCATACCCAGCATAGGGCAATTTTCAGAATATGACGCCCACATTCCCAAAGAAATGGTGTGGGGTGGGTGGTTTTTTGGTCTTTTTAATGGGTTTTGGGTCTGGGATACTTTTCATTGTTTAAGGGGGTTGATTACAAGTTGTTGTCAAGGGCTAGGAAAAAGACTAAGCAAAGGAGATTAGATTTAAGGTTCTTGTTTAAAAAACAAAGAAAAGAAAAAGACAATTACTAGTTTAAATACTTTACATTGGGTTGGAAAGTTTTATTTTATATACAAATTATATACATTGAAATTGATTTTGTTAGAAAATGCTATATGTATATTTTTAATTGTACTTATACTGTTCATTTAACAATGTAATGCAATTTTCTGATCCTTGAATGTTATTATTACCAACTATTAGGATATCAAGAAATGAAAGTTAGTAGTTAGACATTATAATAGAACTTGTAGTCATATTAGGTATGTTTTAAAAATTCAGCAGATATATTTAAGATAGACAGGTCATCTTCAAACCCCTCAGATCTACAGAATATGAAATTTAAATGTTTTAATACCTTAGAAAATTTTTCTTTTTTGTTATGACTATGAGACATGTCAGCTCCTGGCAACACCAATCTACTTCAGAGAAAATACCAGCATTGAAGAAACAGCATATGGAGTTAACTTTCATTGTGGCAAAAGTTAGCCACTGGACAACAAAGTATCCTCGAATCAACAGGACAAAATGAACAAACAGAGCATGAAACAAAGGACTACTGATTCTTGCCAAAACAAGTGAAACTGTCAACAATTTCCAGAATTTAAAATCCTGAATCATGACATGACACTAGTGGAATTCAGGCATTTCTGGTACATGGACTGCTCTCACCCATTTTGAGGTTGAACTGTTGACCTTGTGTACATCCTGCTTCACAAATAAGTCTGTCAGATATGCTAAGCCTATAGGCTGAAGATGATGCCCCAACACTGTGGAGAAACATCAGGTGATTGTCCAGACACCTGGCTGTTTATGTCAACTCACATTTTTTTTGAAGTTGCTTGCATGTACTTCCTGTTTTTATTTTTGTTAGGTAATATCATTTTCCTTCTTGGATCTCTGAGGGAGTTGAAGATTAGTTAGTTATAGTTGAAATAGAAAGGATAGAAAGTGAATTAGGTACAATTTGGACTTACCAAAATAGAATAGATAATGGAATTATTTTCTCTGAATTTGTCAAATACAAATGGACTAGACATTGTTTAGGTATTTATTACTTATATATGTTGTATATAGTTATTGTACTTTTGTATATAGTTTTTCTTTTGTTAGTTATAACCTTTTTCCTTTTTCTTTTTATTAATATAGAAAAGGGGAAATATGGTGGTATTTTATTTGTACTGAAATGTGAATTTATTTGTATGTTAATAAAGAAAGTTGCCTGGGAGTCAGAGCTAATAGCAAGCCATAGCAGAGCTGGGCGTTTGTGGTGCACACCTTTAATCCCAGCACTTGGTAGGCAGAGCTAGGTAGATCTCTGTGTGTTCAAGGTTACAGCCATCATTGGAGACAAAAGTCTTTAATCTCAATACCAACCATAGAAGACCTGGAGAACTGTACAAACAGGCAGTGAAGAGGCAGTCATGTGGTTGGGTTTACAACCAAAGAGAAGGCAGAAAAGAAAGTCTATATCAAGACAAACAGACAGGATGTAGCTCTCTTTCAGAGAGGTCTCTTGGCTGGAGAGGCTAGCTGCAGCAGGCGGGTAAGGCTCTTAGCTCTGATCTCTTGGCTTTCTTCTTTGCATTGGTTCTGTGTCTCTTATTTAATAAGACGGTTGGTTCCATCTACACAAGAGAGATGTATACACTGGTACAGAGAAAGCAGAGTTGATAGTTGTAGCTTGATTTTTCCGCCTTGCCCACAGTCAGGACAAACCTCTGTCACCCTCCAGTCCCACAGCCGCTCAGACCCAACCAAGTAAACACAGAGACTTATTTTGCTTACAAACCGCATGGCCATGGCAGGCTTCCTGCTAACTGTCCTTATCTTGCTAACTGTGCTTTTATCTTAAATTGATCCATTTCCATACATCTGTACCTTGCCATGTGGCTGGTGGCTTACTGGCATCTTCACATGCTGCTGGTCATGGTGGCGGCTGCAGCGTCTCTGGTCATGGCAGCGGCTGCAGCGTCTCTAGTCATGGCAGCGGCTGCAGCGTCTCCTTCTGCCTTTCTGTCCTTTTATCCTGCCTAGCCACGGCCGATCAGGTTTTATTTATTAACCAATCAGAGCAACTTGACATACAGACCATCCCCCAGCACAGCCAAGTGCAGACCATCTCAAACACCTGCACTCAGGCCCATGGTCCTAATCATCCTCTATACGGACCTGCTGGGTAACGCCACAAAGAACCTGAGAATGGGCTCCCACAGGACATACAGAACATCCCACAGCAGATAGTTATAATTTAAACAACTCCCCAATTTAATATTTGTACACCTGCACAGAAGGGAATTCGTATTTTGTACTGCTACCCACCACAAAATCTCCAGTGATGGAGGAGTTCCAGGTCTAGAGGGAATACAACTGCTATTGTTTTGTTGACTGGAATGATTGGGTCTCTATGTTTCCCTTCTAAAGCTTTGTGGTTTCCAGTAGATTAATGTAGTTTCAGGTGCAGCTGTAACTGTTACAGTCTGACTCTTTGTTGGTCTTCCTATGGCATTGTTTCTGTTGCTGTTGGAGAGAGCTGTCATTGTTTAGGCTGCTGAGACTCAGTGGCTGCTGTTGTGGTGAGATGGCCGGCTGGTACTCAGAAAAGGATCATGCACAAAGCAGTCCATCCAAAACTCAGGGATTGTCCTGCCTGTAGGAGCCCAATGAAATTGAGAGCTAGAGCAGTAGGGTAGGGTAGTGTAGCATGGCTTTCTGTTCCAAAATCAAGTGAACATCCCATTGTTATGGATGATCAGATGGATGGAGAACTTTGAAAGTAATTTAACAGATTAATTCAGTGATAGACAGGTCTGTGGCTGTGAAGCTTAACTGTACATAGTAGAAGGAGCCATGGAGGTTCATGAAAACTTGACTTGTCATTCTAGACATTACTTGAATGTGAACATTAGGCCCATTAGAAAATGGTCTTTCTTGATGCTAGAGAATAGAAATGGAGAGTTAACTGAAAGTAGGGGGCTTCCAAGTATTGCTTCCACAGGAAACACCAATAAGTTGGTGGGTATAATGTGAAGTATTCTACTCTCTCTCTATTTCAGTATGGAGTCACTTTAAACACCAACACCAGGTCTATCTCAATTTCCATCACTACTATTCCAAGGAATTGAACATGTTATTGCTTTGCACATGAATATAGATAGCAGCTTTTTTCTGGAATATCTATATAAACTGATCTTGCTGTCCAATAACAGAGCAATGGATAAGGAATATGTGATGTCTACACACAACAGAACCATTTCAGCTAAAGTGACGAGTGTAGTCAAGGTGATTGCAGGAGAGTTCTTGTAACTTGGGATAATCATTTTATGCCATATGTATCCAGTCCCAGACAAATATGTCTCGATGCTCTCTCGCTATATGGATGGGAGATTAAACACACTTACATGTTCCATTCCTGACACTGAAGGCAATGCTGCTGAACATAAAACAATGCCTAAGATTTTGGTGAGAGTTAAGGAACGGGTAGGCCTTGGTCACAAAGTTACTGGGCTCAGTGTACAATATATAGTTTTAAAAAATCATGTTCAGTGAATAGTACAATGAGAAATAATGATATTGAGGATTCAATACAGGTACAGCATTGTTTGAATTGCTTTAATATCAAAAGTGCTTCCTGAGTTTCTTTAATAAGGATTATTTTACAAGACCCTTAGTTTGAATACATAAAGTTTAAAATAATAATACCAAGATTAGAAGATATCCATCCAAATGTGTTTCTACTGCTCCTAGGGGATAAGATGAACACAATAGTCTGATGGCAGTGGTCAAATCTGTCACTAAGCCACACGCAGAGAGTGATAAAACCAGAGGCCTCCCTAAGCCATTGCTTTCCATCATTCTGCTGTACTGAAATTTGTCCCTTTGAGGATCATTGCATTCAGGTAGTAGGATCTTTTCATGCTAGGCTTGTTAATATTTTCTAGTTGAGTTAGACTGGACTTAGCCCTTGTTAGAATGAACAATGTTGGACATACACCGTAGTTGGGAGTTAAATATTGTGAAGAAAGTTGCACCATGAGTCTCTATGGAGAGGGTGAATAAAATTTCTGAGATTCCCCACTCCTTAGAAGTAGAAAAGCAGTCATAACTTTAATACAAAAGGAGAAAATACTCAAGATAGCATGAGCACACCTCATATGAGGTCAGTGCTTCAAGGGCATTGTAACAAGTAGAGCCTACAACCTAAGCAAGACAGATTGTCGGGAAAAAATGAATGAGTTAGGTTGCATTTGTAAAAACATGGGCCTTAGTCTCTTTGGATTTTAGGTATGTACCAAAAATGTACCCTGGAGTACACATGGACTCTTCATCATGTCATGCACTGAAATGTGGTTGTCCACGGGTACAGGAAAAAAAAACAAAAAACATTGATTTCACGTTTCTGGTTGGAGAATTCCTTGCGTCCCAGCACACTTGAGACAGTGGCCTAGGAGTGTGCAGATGTGGAGGCTGTAGGGGAGGCAGAGGCTGAGATGGAGGTTATTGCAGAGGGGGAAGCAGGCAGATCTTTTTGAGTTCAGTGATTGTCTGTTCCATGTAGTCAGTTCTAGGAGATGCTGGGTATGGAGTGGGTCCCAATTCAAGAAACTAAAAGTGAGTTAATAAATAAATGAATTCTGCTTGCTATATGTAATACCGGATAAAGACAATGGCAATTGTCCCAGAGGCTAAAGTGTGACCAACTCTGTCACTATTAGAGCACAGAGTGGCACAAAGAGTTCAAGGTTCAGGAGATGCCAGTTTTCCTCTCACCCTTCTTCCACAGTGATGACAGACCTGCACAGACTCCAGCATGTGCTCTCTGAGGTGGTTTTGAGGCTTGTCAAAGCCATCAGGGTTGAGCTCAGGTGAATTGATCTTCTTGTTGATGAGGACAGTGGGCTTGTCTTCTGTCTTTACTCTATGACTTCATAGCATCAGCTCCCCCAGCTTTCTTGGAGTTGATTTCTCTAGTACTCTTGGTGTTGTCTTCTATGATTCCTAGATCTGCTGGGCCTGCAGAGTGTGGCTTTCTGAGCTTTGCCCTCTATATATTGGGTGATGTTGTCAATATCACCTTCTCTAACCACAGCACTGTTCCCAGGCTCTGTCCCTCCACCAGGTGCTGATACTAGATTCTTGCCAGAGAATCTCCATCAATCAGATGAGGGCTTTTCTCTTCCTTCCTCTTCACCTGGTTTAAGGGTGTGAATCGCTCCTGATGACGATGGAGTCTCTGCATTGGTTGGCTGTGAGAAACTGGAATTGGTTCAGTTCAGAGAGTGGGTTGAGCATTTGGGGAGGTGAAATTCTGCCACCATTGTAGTCATGTCTGCAAAGTCCATGCTGGAGACCAACACACTGTGCATGTCCCAGGCTCATCCTGACCAAGACTGCTGCTTCCCAATGTGGCATTGTCAGAAGCAAGCTTCTCCCTAGGCTTCCAGCATCAGTGAAGTGCAAGGGATGCTGCAGTCAGGGTGTGTTAAAGAGAGTAGAGATGGGTCTTGGTGTTCTTTCGTGCACTCATAGGCATCCAGAAGCACTGACAGATTTGCTGCCATCTCATGCAGGTTGTCATTCTCTGTTTGTTCCAGGCATGGAGCTTGTGGCAATGCCAGGAATTCTGAAGGTTGTGGTTAAGGGTAGTTCATGACTTGTGCCTATTAACACGTGGTGTCCTCATCTGGTAATCCAGGGTGTAAGAGTAGCAGAGTTCCATTCTGCAGCTGATGGAGTCTCTGGCTTGAGGTGTGATTCCTAGGGAAGTCTCCGTTTGCACCACTGAAAAAGAGTCAAGGAATAAGTCAGTACCTGGTAAGTGGGATGTGCACCTTTCAGTGCACCTCTGCACTTAGGCACCTACAACAGCTGGATGACATTCTTTGGATCTCTGCCATGGCTACAGATATTCAGATATTCAGATTTTTAGTAGATAAGAAAAATTCACCTTGGCTTCCACATGGCCTCTTCATTCCGTCATGCTGGGAAACCTGGATATGCACATAGATAGAAAGAAACTTGAATCTCTTTGTTTGTGGGATTGTTCTTTTCGTCGCAACACTCTTGAGTTAGGGCCAGGGCCAGGGCCAGGGTCAAGGCCAGGGTAATTGCAGAGGTAGTGCCATAGGCAGAGGCAGAGATAGTGTTAGAGGTAGAGGCAGGCTGATGTTTGTGAATTCAAGGCTAGCCTGATCAACATAGTTAGTTCCTGAACATGCAGGGTTATGGAGAGAGAACCTGTCTCAAGAAACTAAAAGCAAAGTTAGAAATCAATTGGTTATATTTCCTATGTGTCACCCTCTCAAAGAAGTGCCAAATGTCTCAGAGGCAATAGTGTGAGTATCCCTGATAATATTAGAGCACAGAGTGTGCCAAAGTGTTGAATGTTCTCAGACAGGCCAGAATGGAGCAACACATGGGCCACTCAAGAAATCCTGGCTGTAGTTGACAGATGGTCTCTCAGGGAAGTAAAGCATTTGATCCCAGAAAAAAAGAAACAGTTATTTGAGAGATGGTCCTAGAGAAGAGGAGCACATCTTTGCTGTTGCTACCCCAGTAAGAAGATTATTATGAGATTATTTAGAATTAGATAAAATACATATATCATCAGAAAGAAGACAACCTGGGTAGTACAGTGCAAAGAGAAAGACAGTCCTCCCTGATTTCTTCAAAGAGAGTGAGGACATACAATGGTTCAGATTTAAGAGGAATCAGGGAAATGCATAGAGAAATCCTAGATGCCATCCAAGGCCAACTAGAAAAGAAATGACAGCCACCCCTGAGAGAGTTCGAAAAAAGGAATGCTATGGAATGCTGGAGAGGATGGAAAGATTTCCAGCCGGATTGGATGTCAGTGTGGAGGAACCTCCAAAAGCCAAAACCTGGCCCACCGCATGGTTCATATATGCCTTTCCAAAGAAAGAACTCAATATATCAGTGAGGTACTTGCCCTTCAGGGTTGACTGTAGCACCGTTTCAAGAATATTAGGGGATAAAGTATAAAGCAAAAGTAATGGAAGTGGATAAGGTCTACAGCTAGGCACTAATATCTGGGGGGTAAATGAGTTGCATCTGATTTGGACATGGAAATGCTTCATTTTTAAATTCCGAAACACAGGGCAGCCGACAGGGATATTCAGACCCAGCGGCAGCCGGCAGAGACATTCAGGCCCAGCGGCGGCCCACAGAAGTAGACGGGCCCAGCGGCAACCCACTGAGGTAAACGGGCCCGGCGGCAGTGGCCGACAGGGACATTCAGGCCCGGCAGCAGCCGGCAGAGACATTCAGGCCCAGCGGCGGTCCACAGAGGTAGACAGGCCCGGCGGCAGAGACAAGCAGACGCAGGTAGGCCTGCGGCGGCAGCCCGCAGAGGTAGAAGGGCCCAGCAACAGCCCGCTGAGGTAGACGTGCCCAGCGGCGACAGCCTACAGGGATATTCAGGCCCGGAGGCAGCCGGCAGAGACATTCAGTCCCAGCGGCGGTCCACAGAGGTAGACAGGCCCGGCGGCAGAGACAGGCAGACGCAGGTAGGCCTGCGGCGGGGGCCCGTGGAGTTAGATGGGCCCAGCGGCGGCAGCCGACAGGGATATTCAGACCCAGCGGCAGCCGGCAGAGACATTCAGGCCCAGCGGCGGCCCACAGAAGTAGACGGGCCCAGCGGCGGCCCGCTGAGGTAAACGGGCCCGGCGGCAGTGGCCGACAGGGACATTCAGGCCCGGCAGCAGCCGGCAGAGACATTCAGGCCCAGCGGCGGCCCGCGGAGGTAGACGGGCCCAGCAGCAGCCCGCTGAGGTAGACAGGCCCAGCGGCGGCAGCCGACAGAGATATTCAGGCCCGGCGGCAGCCGGCAGAGACATTCAGGCCCAGCGGCGTCCACAGAGGTAGACAGGCCCAGCGGCGAAGACAAGCAGACGCAGGTAGGCCTGTGGCGGCGGCCTGTGGAGGAAGACGGGCCCAGCGGCAGCCCGCTGAGGTAGACGTGCAGCGGCCGACAGGGACATTCAGGCCCGGTGGCGGCCCCCAGAGGCAGACAGACCCAGCGGCAGCTGACAGGGACATACAGGCCCGGCGGCGGACCACAGAGGTAAACAGGCCCAGGGACAGAGACAAGCAGACACAGCTTGGAACAGGGACGCCCCTAACCCCAACATCTGGGGAAGAAGCTATCTCCGTGGGTCAGAACCAGAACGAATCTGAACACTCCGTCTGAGGACAACCCAGGGCCCAGCTGCTGATCCTGTGGAACCCAACAACTTGGAGGTGTTGGTGAGACTACCCTGCTCAGCTGAAACCCATCTGGGAGAGGATTCAAATACCTACAGTTTAAAGTCTGAAGAAACAAGATCAGCTGAGGAGTTGACAAATGAACAAAAAGTGACCTGAGAACACAGAAGAAGGCGCTACCCAGACACCAAACCAGATCACCAGAATCATAAGTATATAATTCACCGATCGAAATCAGCTGCCCCTGAAGAAATAGCCCAAAAGCACCAATTTAACCAAGAACCCCTACTAAACCAAGACTAAAAATTAGAACAAGAGAGGCACTCTCAGACACAGACACCACCTGCACCTCACAGAGGAAGAGATGAGTAGGCGCCAGTGCAAAAATATAGGCAACAACATAAAGACCTATATGGCAACATCAGAACCTAGTGATTCTACACCTGCAAGACCTAAACATACCATGACAGAAGAAACAGAAGAAATCAACCCTAAAAATGACATTAAGAAGATGATAGAGGCCCTTAAAGAAGAAATAAAACATTCCCTCAATGAGGAAATAAAAACTTTCCTTAAAGAGGAATTGAAAAACTACCTTAAAGAGGAAATAAAAACTTTCCTTAAAGAGGAAATAAAAAACTCCCTTAAAGAGGAAATAAAAACTTCCCTTAAAGAGGAAATGAAAAACTCCATTAAAGAGGAAATAAAAAACTCCCTTAAAGAAATGGAAGAAAAAAACGAACAAAAAAATGGGAAGAAATCAAAGAAAGCCAAGAAAAGGCAGTTAAACAGATGAAAGAAACATTCCAAGATCTGAAAAATGAATTTGAAACAATAAAGAAAACACATGCTGAGGGAATGCTGGAAATAGAAATCCTGACTAAACGAACAGGAACTACTGAAACAAGAAAAACCAACCAATTGCAAGAGATGGAACAGAGGATCTCTGACACTGAAGACACGATAAAGAAAAAGGATGCGTCAGTCAAAGAAAACATTAAAGACAAAGGAGTCGTAACACAAAACATCCAGGAAATTTGGGACACCATGAAAAGACCAAACCTAAGAATAATAGGGATAGAAGAAGGAGAAGAATACCAACTCAAAGGCACAGAAAATATATTCAACAAAATCATAGAAGAAAACTTTCGTAACCTAAAGAAAGAAATACCTATGAAGATACAAGAAGCTTACAGAACACCGAATACACTGGATCCAAAAAAAAAAAAGTCCCCTCGCCACATAATAATCAAAACACTAAACACACAGAACAAAGAAAAAATATTAAGAGCCGCAAAGGAAAAAGACCAAGTAACATATAAAGGCAAACCCATCAGAATAACACCAGACTACTCAATAGAGACTATGAAAGCTAGAAGATCATGGACAAACCTCATGCAGACACTAAGAGACCACGGATGCCAACCCAGACTATTATACCCGGCAAAACTCTCAATCACCATAGGCGGAGTAAAGAAAATATTCCGGGATAAAACCAGATTTAATCAATACCTGTCTACAAACCCAGCCCTACAGAAAGCACTAGAAGGGAAAATCCAACCCAAAGAAGCTAAACACATCCATGAAAAATCAAGCAATAGATAATCCTACACCAACATACACCACAGAAGGACAACCAACACAACCACAAAAAATAACAGGAATTAACAATCACTAGTCATTAATATCCATCAATATCGATGGTCTCAACTCACCTATAAAAAGACAGAGGCTAACAGATTGGATAAGAAAACAGGACCCATCCATCTACTGCATACAAGGAACACACCTTAACTTCAAAGACAGACACTACCTCCGAGTAGAGGGCTGGGAAAAGGCTTTCCAAGCAAATGGACCTAAGAAACAAGCTGGTGTAGCTATCCTAATATCTAATAAAATAGACTTCAAACTAAAATCAATCAAAAGAGATCAGGATGGACATTACATATTTATCACAGGAAAAATCCACCAAGATGAAGTCTCAATTCTAAACATTTATGCTCCAAATACAAAAGCACCGACATTCATAAAAGAAACACTACTAAAGTTTAAAACGCACATCAAACCCCACACATTAGTAGTGGGAGATTTTAACACACCACTCTCACCAAAAGATAGATCTACCAGACTGAAACTTAACAAAGAAATAAAGGACCTAACAGATGTTATGACTCAAATGGACCTAATAGATATCTAACAGAATATTCCATCCTAACACAAAAGAATATACCTTCTTCTCAGCCCCCCATGGAACCTTCTCAAAAATTGACCACATGCTTGGCCACAAAACAAATCTCAACAGATAAAAAAAAAATGGAATAACCTCCTGTATCTTATCAGACCACCATGCCTTAAAGTTAGACCTCAACAACAACAAAAATTGTAGAAAACCCACAAACTCATGGAAACTGAATAATGCCCACCTGAAACATCAATGGGTCAAGGAAGAAATAAAGAAAGAAATTAAAGAGTTCCTAGAATTCAATGAAAATGAAAGTACAACATACCCAAAATTATGGGACACTATGAAAGCCGTGCTAAGAGAAAAATTCATAGCTCTAAACGCACACATGAAGAAGATGGAACAATCCCATACCAATGAATTAACAGCACAACTGAAAGCACTAGAACAAAAAGAAACAAACTCACCCAGGAGAAATAGATGCCAGGAAATAATCAAATTGATTGCTGAAATCAACGAAATAGAAAACAAGAGAACAATACAAAAAAAAAAAAAATCAATGAAACAAAGAGTTGGCTCTTTGAAAAAATCAACAAGATAGACAAACCCCTAGCCAAATTAACCAAAAGGCAAAGAGAGAGTACCCAAATTCACAAAATCAGAAATGAAAAGAAAGACATAACAACAGACAACAAGGAAATCCAGAGAATCATCAGCTCATACTTAAAAAACCTGTACTCCACAAAAATGGAAAACCAGGAAGAAATGGACATTTTTCTGGATAAATACCACATACCAAAATTAAATCAAGACCAGATAAACCATTTAAATAGACCAATAACCCCTAAAGAAATAGAAACAGTCATCAAAAGTCTCCCAACCAAAAAAAAGCCCAGGACCAGATGGTTTCAGTGCAGAATTCTACCTGACTTTCAAAGAAGAACTAATACCAATCCTCTTCAATGTGTTCCACACAATAGAAACAGAAGGAACACTACCAAACTCTTTTTATGAGGCTACAATTACCCTGATACCCAAACCACACAAAGATGCAACAAAGAAAGAGAACTACAGACCAATCTCCCTCATGAACATTGATGCAAAAATACTCAACAAAATATTGGCAAACCGAATCCAAGAATACATCAAAACAATCATCCATCACGACCAAGTAGGATTCATCCCAGGGATGCAAGGATGGTTCAACATACGGAAATCAGTCAATGTAATACACCATATAAACAAACAGAAAGAAAAAAACCACATGATCATCTCCCTAGATGCTGAAAAAGCCTTTGACAAAATCCAACACCCCTTCATGATAAAGGTCTTAGAAAGAATAGGAATACAAGGAACATTTCTAAACATAATAAAAGCAATTTATAGCAAGCCAACAGCAAACATCAAATTAAATGGAGAGAAACTCAAAGCGATACCACTAAATTCAGGAACAAGACAAGGCTGTCCACTCTCCCCATATTTATTCAATATAGTACTAGAAGTTCTAGCTAGAGCAATAAGACAACAAAAGGAGATCAAAGGGATACAAATTGGCAAGGAAGAAGTCAAACTTTCACTATTTGCAGATGATATGATAGTATACATAAGTGACCCCAAAAACTCTACCAGGGAACTTCTACAGCTGATAAACTCCTTCAGTAAAGTGGCAGGATACAAGATCAACTCAAAAAAATCAGTAGCCCTCCTATACACAAATGATAAAAGGGCTTAGAAAGAAGTCAGAGAAACATCACCCTTTACAATAGCCACAAATAATATAAAATACCTTGGGATAACACTAACTAAACAAGTGAAAGACCTTTTTGATAAGAACTTTAAATCTCTAAAGAAAGAAATTGAAGAAGATATCAGAAAATGGAAGGATCTCCGATGCTCATGGATAGGTAGGATTAACATAGTAAAAATGGCAATCTTACCAAAAGCAATCTACAGATTCAATGCAATCCCCATCAAAATCCCAACACAATTCTTCACAGACTTGGAAAGAAAAATACTCAACTTTATATGGAAAAACAAAAGACCCAGGATAGCTAAAAGAATCCTATACGATAAAGCAACCCTTGGAGGCATCACCATCCCAGACCTCAAACTCTACTATAGAGCTATAGTAATAAAAACAGCTTGGTACTGGTATAAAAACCGACATACGGACCAATGGAATCGAATTGAAGACCCTGACATTAATCCATGCACATATGAACACCTGGTTTTTGACAAAGGAGCCAAAACTATACAATGGAACAAAGAAAGTATCTTCAACAAATGGTGCTGGCATAACTGGATGTCAATATGTAAAAGATTACAAATAGATCCATATCTGTCACCATGCACAAAACTCAAGTCCAAGTGGATCAAAGACCTAAACATAAATCCAGTTACACTAAACTTAATAGAAAAGAAGATAGGAAGCACTCTTGAACGCATTGGCACTGGAGACCATTTCCTAAATAAAACACCGACAGCACAGGCCCTGAGCACAACCATTAATAAATGGGACCTCTCAAAACTGAGAAGCTTTTGCAGGGAAAAAGACACAGTCAATAAGACAAAAAGACAGCCAACAGATTGGGAAAAGATCTTCACCAACCCCACATCTGACAGAGGATTGATCTCCACAATATATAAAGAACTCAAGAAACTAGACATCAAAGCACTGAACAGTCCAATTAAAAAATGGGCTAAAGAGCTAAACACAGAATTCACAAAACAAGAACTACAAATGGCTGAAAGACATTTAAAGAAATGCTCAACATCCTTAATCATCAGAGAAATGCAAATCAAAATGACTCTGAGATACCACCTTACACCTGTTAGAATGGCTAAGATCAAAAACACCAATGACAACCAATGTTGGAGAGGATGTGGAGCAAAGGGAACACTCCTCCACTGTTGGTGGGAATGTAAACTTGTACAACCACTATGGAAATCAGTATGGCGGTTTCTCAGAAAATTAGGAATCGAACTACCTCAAGACCCAGCCATCCCACTCTTGGGCATATACCCAAAGAATGCTGATACATACCATAAAGATACATGCTCAGCTATGTTCATAGCAGCACTATTTGTAATAGCCAGAACCTGGAAACAACCTAGATGCCCATCAACGGAAGAATGGATGAAAAAAATGTGGTACATATACACAATGGAGTACTACTCAGCAGAGAAAAACAATGAAAGCATGAAATTTGCAGGCAAATGGATGGAACTAGAAAAAATCATCCTGAGTGAGGTAACCCAAACCCAGAAAGACAGTTATGGTATGTACTCACTCATTGGTGGATTCTAGATATAAAATGAACAATCAGACCACAACCCATAGAACCATAGAGGCTATATATATAGCATGGAGGTCCCTAGGACGACTGTGGCATATAATAAATTTCAGTTTTACTCAATTATTGAAAAAAAATAGCCAAATGAATGGAATCACATGAACTATGAACCAAAGACTGAGGGGCTCCCAGCTGGATCAGGCCCTCTGAATAGGTGAGACAGTTGATTGGCTTGATCAGTTTGGGAGGCATCTAGGCAGTGGGACCAAGTCCTGTGCTCATTCCATGAGTTGGCTGTTTGAAACCAGGAACTTATGCAGGGACACTTGGCTCAGTCTGGGAGGAAGGGACTGGACCTCCCTGGACTGAGTCTACCAAGTCGATCACAGTCCTCGGGGGAGGACTTGTCCTGGAGGAGGTGGGAATGGAGGGTGGGCTGGGGATAAGGGGAGGGCGTGGGAGGGGGGAGAATAGGGGAACCCATGGCTGATATGTAGAACTGAATAGTATTGTAAAATAAAAAATATATATCACAAAAAAAAAGAATATTAGGGAACCAAGCATGATGTCCAACAGCATGGCCATGGGTGAAGAAAGTGGGATGTTCGTTGAACGTGAAGTCTTTTCAGCCATAGAGAAAATGAAGTTATTTTGTTTGCAGTATGTGGATTCAACATAGGCTCATGAGATAAGAACACTTGCTTTTCTTACAGTATCTGAAGGCTTACTTCAGAACACCTCCTGGACGCTTTCAATCTCTCTTAAATCCAGACCTCAGAGGTCTGATGGCCTCTTCTTGCCTCTGTGGGCACTCCACACATGTGTTCCACAGGAATTCAGGTGGAGGACATACAAACACACAAACACAAAATTAAGCATTAATGGGTGATTTCAAAGATGGATACAACTGGAGACAAAGAGTAATCAAATGATGCCCAAGTCAGGAAATTGGCCAACCTTGTCTATTTTCTCTTTATGGTGGGTGCTTGATAGTGTGCTCATGGAATCCTGTATTTCATTTCATGAAATTTCAGGAGGAGCTCTGTCCCAGACTAGTAAATATTAAAGGGCTGGGGTGAGTGTTTCAAAATGGGAGGAAGTGTGGTAAGAACAGGAATGTTTTTACTATCACAGAATACATTATAGGAAAAACACCAAGATCAAAGACTTTTATTTTACCTAAAAGTAAAAGTCAAGGAGTATTATTGTATTACCACTACAGGTGTTTGGCTAATTACTTTTACCTTAAATAACACTACCAGGGATTTTTAGCATATGATATATTTATATAACATATATTACTACTTTGACGACATAAATGAATAACAGCTAAGGTACGAAGAAACCATCAAAACCCTCTATATATACTTACTCATGGATAAAATATAACAGACTTTAGTTTCTCCAGTCACCTTTAGTGTCTTCAGATATTTACAAGTAATGAAACTATGTTTGACCAATTATGTGTAAATCCTGGGATGTACATATTATTCACCTTAACTCAATGCATACCTACATATCTACACTTATGTCCAAGTCTTTATATCCAATGTATGCATGTATATAAGTCTCCTTATCTCACCTTGTCTGTGTTGAATAGTACTGTGTTCCAAATGCTAGGCCAGCCCTTACATGACATAGCCAAAATATCTGGAAATATCCATATCCTTCTGCCTCTGAAGGAAGATCTGCGGTTTTCCCAGAGAGGTGTACTTGGCGGCATTCTCTCTCTCCTGTTGAGCCCGCCTCTTCATGGTCTCCCTCTCTGGCCTCTGCTCTTCTGTGATGGGCTGTGAGATGACTGGCCCTGCAATGTCAACATTCCTCCATGGAATTGGTTGGTGGCTGAAGTCTTGCAGTAGATGTTGGATTTGAGGTTTGGGAGGTGATGGGGCCTTGTTCTTGTTAGCAGAGGCAAGCTCCCTCTGTAGTGAAGGGTGAGATGATACCCTGTAGGATACTGGCCTAGAGACAGCTGTCTGAGGCCCAGTGCAAGACTGGATGGGGTTGGTTATGTTATCTCGTGTGGCACTGGTAGCAATAGGCAGAACTGGCTTATCAGAGGCCATCAAAGAAGTGCTGGCAGGAGCTGGTTTAGATGGCTTGAGTGTGGTAGACTGAGCTGAGTTAGAATGAGGTCTCACAGGGTACACTGCAGGGGCCCTGTGTGAAGCCAGGGGGAGAGGCTTTGTAGAAATAGGTCTTGCTTGTGGCATGTCCAGGGCTGGAAAAGCTAGAGGTACTAACTTGACCTTTTCAGGTGGGGGCAGCTTATACTGGGATGGAGATGGACGACACTCCCTGTAAGCATTTCTCTCTGTTCTCTGAGCATTGCTTGGGGTTTTACCAGGGCCTTGGCCATCACATGGCACATCCAGAAGTGATGTGGTGGCTGGGCCTGCCCTGGGATCTTTGTTGCTGCTGAAGTGTAGCCGAGCCCGGGAGGAAGAGATGCCAGTTTTCTTCTCACTCTTCTTCCCCAGTGGGTGAAAGACTTGCACGGATTCTAGCATGTGCATGCCGAGGTGAGTTCGAGGCTTTTTAAAGCTGTTGTGGCTGAGCTCAGGTGGATTCCTCTTCCTATGGTTCTTTGGCATGGTGGTGTTTTCTTCTGCCTTGACTCTGTTCCTTGACTGCTTGAGCTCCTCTGTTTTCTTGCAGTTGTTTTCTCTGGATCTCTTGGTCTTGTCTTGTACTTGAGCCCTTGCTCTGCTGGGCATGCTGGGTGTGGCTTTCTGTGCTCTGCCCTCCAAGTGCTTAGGCATGTTGTCAATAGCCCCTTCTCTGGACCCAGCAATGCCCACAGCCTCTTCTCCTGTCACCAGGTCCTGGAGCTGGATTCTGTCCTGAGGAGACCCATCTAGCATCTCAGAGGCTTCCTGGCCATTCTTTCTCACTTGGTCCACAGGTACACTGATGGTGCTGGAGCTTTCCTGGACCCGATCCCTGCTAATGTCTTTGGATTGGGTTGCTGTGGGATCTTGGAATGGGTTCATATCAGTGATTGAGTTGAAGAGTCGGGGAAGGCGAATATCTGCCACCAGTGTAGTCATGTCTGCAAAGTCCATGCTGGAGTCCATCACACTCTGCAGCACCCCAGGCTCATCCTGACCAAGGCTGCTGCTTCCCAAGGTGGCATTTTCAGGAGAAAGCTTCTGTTTTAGGCTCCCTGAATCAGTGTAGTTCAGGGTCTGCTGCATGTTGGCATGTGCTAAAGGGAGAAGTGATGGGTCTTGGTTTTCTTTTATGCCCTTATAGGCATCCAGAGGAGTTGATAGATCATCTGTCATCAAATCCAAGTCGTTATTCTCTGTTTGTTCCAAGATTGGAGCAGGAGGCAAGGGCAGGAATTCTGAAGGACTGTCGATGGGGGCAGTTAATGACCAGTCCCCATGGACAGGTGGTGACTTCTGAACATCCTGCATGCAGGCATTGCAAAGGTCTGGACTCTGCAGCAGACAGAGTGTCTGGCCTGCAGCTGTCAATCCCAGGGTTGTCTCCATCTTCGCCACTGAAAAAGAGTCAAGGAAGGAGTCAGTGCCTGGTAAGTGAGGTGCTCCCCACTTTTCAGTGCTCCTCAGTACTCAGACCCCTACAGCAGTGGGGAAGGCATTCCTATGAGCTCTGCTTGAGTAGCACAGGCAGCACCTCTGTTGGGAGACTTGTGACCACTCTCTTATTTATAGTAGCCATGTGATATCATCATTTCTCAGATGTTTGTGTTTTCCTCGGTGTTTGTGTGTGTAGTGTGCATGCATAGTGATCATGGGGAGGTGAAAGAATTCCCTGGGTGTGTGGTCCTCCGTTTCCTTTCCCTTTGTGTTTGAAAGATTGACCCTCATTTCTGTGGAAGTTTGCTATCAGGCAGGTTGTCTGGTCCATAATTTTCAAGAGCTTGCTCTTGTCTTGCAACTCTTGGCATTACTCAAATTCCCCCTGTTGCCTGAGTTTCTAAATGGGTTCAGGTATCCAAACCCAGTTTCTCACTCCTGCAAGGCAATCTTTTCAACAACTCTGGATTTCTTCCAGCTCCACATTTCACAGTCTTATTATTAATGATTTGAATATTGGTTTAAGAAGGTGAAATCTTTAGCTAGGGTTATCTTTCTGCTCAGAACATATCCTAGTGATCAGGTATAGCCTTGGCTCTCCTCTGAATAACCATAGCAAAAGAAAATTGGAGAGAGAGGGGGAAGGATAAGGGGAAAGAGAGAGAGAGAGAGAGAGAGAGAGAGAGAGAGAGAGAGAGAGGAGAGAGAGGAGAGAGAATGAGAGAGAAGCTTTGCCCAATTTAGCAGTTGTACTCTGGTATACCAGGTATACTGGACTCTCAATGCACTTATGGTTGAAAGAAAACAGCAGTGCCAGCACTTGGAATCACCAAGTAATACTTCTTCTAGGACAGATTTGGAATTGCAATGCTCTAGAATCAGAATTCAAGTGAGAGAAAATAAACAGAAATGTCTTGGTGTCCTCTACAGCTCCGAGGAATAGATTAGGAAGGAGGCGATTGCTGTGAATGGTGCATGGGACTGATTAGCTAGGTCAGGGACATGTGTGTCTGTGGTGATGTCCATGGACATGTCTTAATGGAGGATGGATGCCACTCATTGCCCTGCATTGTCAGTCATTATAGAGACTGAAGATGGGGATGGTGAGCCAGAACAAGGCTGAGTTCTCAGGACTCCCATTTTTCCTCCCTGAGGACATCCACTCCTGAAAGTTTGAGCTGTGTCTGCTTTGAGTGCAGATCTCAGTCCTCCCTCCTGGCTCTACTCACCTTGAAGAATGGTGTCTGGCTTGTCTTGAGCAGGTGTGGCATAGTAGATGGCAGATGTGGAGAAGGGTGTTTGGACATTTGTTGACTGAATCTCCTTTGGCATCATCACCATCTCTGGTTGCAAGGCAGAGGCCTGACCCCCAGAGGAGGACACAGAGCCACAGGCCTGCAGGCACTGCCCGAGTTCTCCAGGCATCAGAGGGCCCAGGCTGTTGAATTCATTGTAATAGACCTGGCTGCACTCCAGGTAGGAAGGTGCTAGGCTGTATCCTTGATTTGGTACCTGTGGTGGTGTGGCCTGAAAAAAGCTGGCAGAAAGTGTTGGATAGGAGAGGACTAAGGCCTTGGGATATAAAATATTATCACCCTGGGCTGTCCTAGAGAAGGAGGAGAATGTGGTATTCTGATCAATGACAGTTACAGTGAAGTCCTGGAGTGCAGCTCCCCTCTGGTCAGTGTTTCCCATGGGACCACACTGCAGAACACCTGGATAGGAGAGTGGTGAGGCAGTGATCTGGCCCTGGTCAGTCAGTGCAGTCACCATGGTTGTGCCAACTGGTAGGTAGGGGTAGGCACTGTCCATGAGCTGCTGGCAACAAGTGCTGGAGTCTGATGGCAGGAACCATGCTGCACTCACAGCTGGAATAGAGACCCTGGAGAAGTTGCACACACTTCCTGCTAAGGGCATGGCATTCCTCAGCCCAGGTACAGAGGGGTGCAGAGCACATTCTTTTCCAAAGAAAGGTGCACTTTGGAAATTTTCTGTAGGAAGCAAGAGGAAAATCGGAAGAGGGTGAGATGGAATCTGTGTGTCTTCCCTTGAAGATCTTTGTTATCTCCCATTTGTACAGTCTGGGAGAGTCTGAGACCCATTTTCCCTCACATATCCCACACAAATGGTTCAGAATGATTCTTGGTAAAGGATAGGACGGCACTCATTTAGTGAGCTGCCTGTTCTTCCTGTGCTGGCATGGACTTCCTAGTTGATCCACGTTGACTCTTGCTCTAACCTAGACAACAGCCTTCTTTGCCCTGCTTTGTCTTGTTCTGATTCCTGCTGTGGCACTGCCTCACACCTGTGTCCCAGAACAGAAGTGTTTAAAGTAGGAGAACCTTAGACAGCTTCTCATGCCTGTGCCTTTGTTCTGTTCTGTGCAGACCTTCCTCAATGTAGACAGAGAGAGAGTCTCTACCTAGATCTGTCTTGGCCTTGAAATCACACAGACTGGCCTGTCTCTGCATCAGAGTGCTGGCATTGTAGGTTCCTTCCATGTCCACTAGGCTTGGTTCTACTCTGAGTTTTCTTAATGAAATGATGGATCAGGACTTTCATAGATAAGAACTGTATGTAGCTAAGAATCCCTTGTCTTCTAGCTCCTTCTGTTCCCCACTACTTTTTATGTAAGTCGCTACTTGTTATTTTTTAATATAAATTCAGCACACATCCAATATGACTACATGAATACAACCTGCTGATAGTATTTCATGTTGACTGCCTATGTTTCAAGTGACAGTTTGGGATTTCTAATGTAGCATGGGGTTCATCTCTGAATAAGATTGTTTCTCAATTAAAAGTTGGTTACATTGATTCTTCAATGAACACTTCCACAGTAATTGTTAATTTCTAGTAACTCTCCTAGTTGGGAATCCTTGTGAGAATCTGTGCACACACTGGTGTGTCAGTTCTTGTCCAGAGAACAGCTGTCTGTGGAGTAGCCAGCTCATGTTGATAACATCCAAACCTACCAAAAGATGAAGAGAATGCCGTGGAAGATGGGCTGGATAGAGGGTAAGAGCCAGGGACTGGAACTGGACATTGTTTTCTATATGTGACAGGAAACCTTTACCTAGACTAATCTCAACAGTGTGGCTGCCAAATAATGGGTTGGGATATGAAAATGTCTTGTGCCTTTTTATTTACTCTGTGGTTATCTGTAACATTAGTTGCAAACTACCTTTGTGTACATCAAGGGTCATATCTGCAGTTTGTCTTCTTTTAGGTCCATATTTTCCTGCCTCAGTAAGAACCAAATCTAAATGTGACATTCAATTCCAGATATCTCTATCAGCATCAACAGTATACCCATTACACAAAAATTTAAAAGTATAGTAAAAAATAAGGGAAAAGTGATCCCTTATTTTTTTAATGTTTTAAAATTTCTTTCCTTACCTGCCATCGTCGGGGAGAGAGTATCAGCAACCCACAGTACAATGGAGCAAGAGAATTGTTTGTCCTTGTCTGATTAGCTGACCAGAGTGGCAAGTGTGTCCGGTATCAGACAGCACTTACTGGTCACTGGTCACAGGTGACCTGTGATGATCCAAATTTGTTTACAGGCATCACCGTGGCAACCCCAAGAACCTACCAGGGCTGGTAGGTTGGGTTGAAGGGGGAATGATGTCATAAACGGGGCAGCAGCCAATGGGAAGTTCGGATTCTGAGCTAACAGTTGGGATTGGTTGGAGAGGATGCCAGGAGACTAACAGTAGCCATGCAGGCTGAGGTGTGTGCTAGTGAGAGGAGGCAATCCTGGCATGGAAGTTTCCCTCTCAGGAGGTTTAGTTCAG